>NC_055987.1:97018153-97354697 GCF_018446385.1 Zingiber officinale | reverse complement strand
GTGGTGACATGGCTGCTAGAGATAATAGGGCAGCACTGGACTTTCTGCTAAGTGCATCTGCTACCCTATTTTCTTTTCCTGGGTGGTAGAGGATGTCTATGTCGTAGTCTTTGACCAGCTCTAGCCATCTGCGCTGTCGCATATTCAGATCCTTCTGAGTGAAGAAGTACTTCAGACTCTGATGATCTGTATACACTCTGCACTGAGCTCCATACAAATAATGTCTCCAAATCTTGAGAGCGAACACCACCGCTGCAAGCTCAAGGTCATGAGTGGGGTAATTCCTCTCATATTCCTTGAGTTGTCTGGAGGCGTAGGCGATTACCTTGCCCTCTTGCATCAGCACTGATCCTAGTCCCAGTTTAGAGGCATCACTATATATATCAAAGCTGTCTGTGCTTTCTGGTAGAGTTAGCTCGCTGAAACTGTTCTCACAGTCCTCTGTCCACTGAAACTTTCTGTTCTTTCTGGTAAGAGCTGTCAGTGGGGAGGCTATCCTGGAGAAGTCCTCTACGAATTTCCTATAGTAACCTGCTAATCCCAGAAAACTTCTGATCTCACTAGCGTTCTTGGGCCTTTTCCAGTTGCTCACAGCTTCTATCTTACTGGGGTCTACCATGATACCATCCTTTGAGATGATGTGACCCAGGAAGGACACTTGATCTAACCAAAATTCATATTTCGTGAACTTGGCATACAGCTGGTTCTGCTGAAGGGTCTGCAATACTATTTTCAGGTGCTCTGCGTGTTCTTCCTGAGTTCCTGAATAGATAAGAATGTCATCGATGAACACGATAACGAACTTATCTAAGTATTCTCTGAATAACCTGTTCATGAGGTCCATGAAAGTAGCTGGAGCATTTGTCACGCCAAAGGGCATGACTACGAACTCATAATGTCCGTATCTGGTTCTGAATGTTGTCTTGGGTATGTCCCCTTCTTTGACCTTCACCTGATGATAACCTGATCTGAGGTCTATCTTAGAGAACACTACTGCTCCCTTTAGCTGATCGAACAGGTCATCTATTCTGGGAAGAGGATACCTGTTCTTGATCGTAACTTGATTCAGTGCCCTGTAGTCTATGCATAAGCGCATGCTCCCGTCCTTCTTCTTCACGAACAGTACAGGCGCTCCCCATGGTGAGTGACTAGGGCGTATGAAGCCTTTGTCAAGCAGCTCCTGTAGTTGCTCATGAAGTTCCTTCAGTTCTGCTGGAGCCATGCGGTACGGTGCTTTGGAAATAGGATTTGTACCGGGAATGAGTTCTATCTCGAATTCAATCTCCCTGTCTGGTGCTAAGCCTGGTAATTCTTCAGGGAAGACTGCTGGGTAATCACATACGACTCGGACCTCTGCTAGCTGTTGGTCCTTGTCCTGACCGGTACTGACTACATGTGCTAAAAATCCCGTACATCCTGAATCCATTAACCTCTGTGCCTTCATAGCTGAGAGAAACTTCTTGGCCTTTCTCTTGGGTTCTCCAATGTACTCAAACTGCACTTCTACTTCAGGTTGGAATATGACTTTCTGTTTACGGCACTCTATGGAAGCACCGTATCTGATCAGGAAGTCCATCCCAAAGATAACATCGTAGTCAGTCATATTTAGCACTATCAGATCACAAAAGAGTTCTCTGTCTGCTATATTGACTGGCACTGCTCTGAGCCATTGCGTGGATGCCATAATTTCTCCTGAGGGTAACGTCGTAAGGAACTGGCTACTGAGTACCTCTGGAGGTACTGCTAACTTCTCAGCAAATGCCCTGGATATGTATGAATGGGTTGCCCAAGTATCGAATAAGACAGTTGTACTTTGCTGTAAAATACTAATCTGACCTGTAACAACTGTCGAGGCATTTGCTGCGTCCTCTCTGGTGAGTGAGTAGATCCTCGCATTGGTCGTAGCTGGAGGGGCTTCTAATCTGCCCTACCTGATATGTGGACCATCTAAAGCGGCCTGCATCTGATGTAACTGAGCTGGCTGGCCTCCATACTGAATCGGCTGTGGCTGAGGAAGACTGATCTTGTTTGGACACTGCTTGGCCATATGCCCTTCCTGTCCGCATTCAAAGCATCCTCGTGTGCCCTTACGACAAACTCCAGGGTGGAATTTCCCACAAGTAGCACACTTTGGATAACTGGGTTGCTTGCTGGTTGGCCCTTCTTTTGGGTAACTCCCTGGTTTGCGCTTGTTGCTGGAGTTCCCTTTCTAGTTAGAGCCATGGGAGCTGTGGCCCTGCTGTTTCTGAGTGCCTGAGCCTCCTTGACCCTTAGCTTCTGAGAGGACTTGTTTCTGCTGCTTGATGCCATTCTTGTAATGCTCAGTGATCAGAGCACTGCTCACTAGCTCTTCGGTGATTTGTGGCCTATGAACGCCACCAGCCACGTTCACTGCTATTTCCGACCTCAGCATCTTGAGCATCAACCGGACTCGTTCTTTCTCTGTGCTGACTAGTTCAGGGCATAGACGAGCCAATCTGTTGAATTTCTTCACGGCTTCCTCCACTGAAAGGTTGCCCTGACGAAACTCAGTGAACTCATCGTAGTGGCGGTTTGTAACCCGAATGTGAAAGAATTCCTCAAAGAACTCCTTCTCGAAGTCATCCCATATCATCTGGTTTACTGGGCGCTTCGCTCTGATTCTCTCCCACCACATACGTGCATCTCCTTTCAGACAGAAGGAGGCGCACTTCACCTTCTCATGCACTGGCGAGTCCAGAAGCTCCATCGTACTCTCCAGTGTTTTGAACCAGGCCTGTGCATCCCACGGTTCACTGCTGCCTAAGAAGTTCTCTGGTTTGACTCTTTGCCACTGGATCAGATAGGCTTCTCTCTGGGTTCCTACTGCTGGAGCCACTGGTGCTGTAGGCTGGACTGAGGGAACCTCTAAGATTACTGGCGTTGCTAAGTTTCGTTCCGGGGTGACAGTGGGAGTGTTCTGCTGACTAGCCTTTAAGGTGGCTATTTCCTGTTGCTGTTCTGCTAGCTGCTGCTGTAAGGTCTGGGGGAGGCACTGAACTGCCTGCCTCATGCTGGAGCTCAGTGGCTGGTGCCCTTCTAGCTGGGCGTCCTCGTGCCATTTCTAAAGACATAGAGGACATACATAACTAATACAAACAGAATCGCATATCTATGGTTATCATGTTAGGTACTATCATAAGTAAAACATGCTTCATTTATTTCTAACATGAAAACAAGAAACATAAATAAAGTGAGAAGTGTTCTTACTTGGAAGCTGCAGGTTCAATGTTGATGTATGTGTAGGAAGTATGGAAACTGCTTTGATACCACTCTGTAACGACCCGCCTTCTACTACTAGGCTGTAAGGCCGATCGTCACATTATGCTGTGCTAAACTATTCCCTGACCATTACTAAATCTAAATGCGGAAGCTGTATTAATTAAAATTTTACTAACTACTGACATTTCTTGGTTCTATAGATGCTAAGGGAGGTAAACTAACTACTCATAACATGTTTCACCTTCCCCATGGCCAAGGAACTGAACTTAGACACTTCCCCGCTGATACCAGAACTCCCAATCGATCCACGGATCGATTGGAATAGTCGGATCGATCCAGTGATCGATCCAGCCAGCTACCGTATGCGGGACATAGGTTGGATCGATCCAGTGATCGATCCAGCACGCTACTGTGCTCGGGACGATATTCTGGATCGATCGGCTGATCGATCCAGAATGGCCAATCGATCCAGTGATCGATTCCAGAGCCTTCTGTTCACGACGGAATTGGCTGGATCGATCGACCGATCGATCCAGAAGCCTACTGTTCGCGAAACCAGATGCCCAGTCGATCCTTCGATCGATTGGACACTCTCGAATCGATCAGCTGATCGATTCGAGTTTCTGATTCCGTGCCAAAGGTCTGATTTCAGCACTGTTTCGTGCCTCAATCACATTACAAGTACTAAAATGACTAAGAAACACTCTAACGACAACAACTAACATTCTAACAACATAAAAGAGGTGTTCTAAGCATATTAAGGTGCATGGTTAACTAATTCATAGCGATTAACATACTAAAGTGCAAGATGATAAAAAAAAACACTGAAAAGTTCTAATGTTTGAAACAAAGTTTGCTAAAGTTCCCTAAGATCTCTACTCCATGTTCCTGCCCACACACATCTTCGTAGCATTGCCCTCCAGCCTCCGCTTGTCCATCTTTCCTTTACCTTTATCTGCAGTATAAGGAAAAAAAGTATCTATAAGCTTTCGCTTAGTAAGAAACCATCTACCTCACTAAAACATGCATACGATGCAATTCATGATTTTAAAACATGCTATTTGAAATACAAACTGAATATGCTAAACATGGCATGGCATACAACACATAGAAAGCTAACTGATCATGGCAATAAGAGCTAATCATAAACTATCATGTTGTATGAACAGAGGACTAAACTGATAGAAAAGCTGAACTGAGCTAATTCTAGTTAATACTAAAGTTGTATTGAATTCACCTAGCTATTTGGTGAGAGTCTGAAAACTATATACATATAATAGGTGAAAATACATAATCATGCTGCTGTTTGGGACCGGCAACTGTACGTGCTATGCGCGCATCCCTAACTAAACCCGGGTTTGCAAGTCCCGAATTTAGTAGGGTTACTACGTTATCTGAACCTAGGGACGACTGTGGGAGCCCAACCCAATGGATATCTAATCCAGTACAGTGCCACTGAAAAGTAAAATACTGAACACTAGCTAATAAATACTGATCTTGCTTTTACTAGGTTGTCTAAACCCAGAACTAGGTTATCTAAACCTAGAGGCGACTGTGGGAGCCCACCCATTGGACATCTAGTCTGGTAAAAGCTAAAGCAAGACTAAATAAACTATAAAGATGCCTCTATTGCATTTATCTAAGCTACTGAAATGCCTAAATTGCATTTTACTGAACTACACAATTTATCGAACACTTGGCATGCGCTAATTCGCTTCTTTTGTGTCAGAAATCGACGTACTATTAAACTAACACATGGAATTCACACGGAAGCTACTTATATTGCAGGTGAGGGGTTTCTTACCTGCTATTCAAAGTTTCTTACGATTCTTATCGCTAGATTTCCGGAGGAGACGATCCTTTCGACGATCTTCTCGCGTCTATGCGTTCCTCTCGCGGAGGGGAGCGTCCTCGTGTTGAAGTCGTCGCCGGAAAGTGCCCTTAGGCCGAACCCTGACCTTGCTTGTGGTTGGCGCCGAGAGAAAAAGAGGAGAGGGAGAGGGCGGCGTGACTAGGGTGAGGGAAGGGTTTTCTCGTTTAAGAAAATATAACAATTCCTCACTTAAATCCCTATTTATATTAAGGAATTAATTCTCCCAACTCTAACTTAAATAAAATTGTTTCCCTTTCCTTTCAGCACGGCCCTGCTGAGTTCACTTGGTTACCATGGTTCACCATATGTCGTAGGACCCAATAGATCTCGGGTTCAATTCCCGCTTAGGCTATTTTAGTTTTCTATTTATTTTTGCTACTTCCGCTACTTTAAAAATTCCATAAAAATATTCTAAAATTCCAGAAAAATCATAGAATATTTCTAAAATAATTTTGAGAATTTTTGGGAGTTACAGCATGTACCCATAGGACTAGTTTTTGAGCATCTCACCAACACCTTAGGTTTACCTTGCTTGTGTTTGACAAACATAGAAAGGGGTGAGATGCATAGGCCAACTGTCTGGACTTAAGATGCTTATTTCAGTGCATCGGCATAAGTCTGGACGTCAAATACAAATCAGACATTAATCTGATTAAGTTCATCAGTCAAGTCAAACACTGGCTACTTATAATCAACTTAATCTGACTAACCAAGTGAAAGTTACTATCTTCTGATAGTTAGTTAGTACCTAATTGGTTAGACAGCTGTTTAATTTTAAGTATCAAATTCAGGGGGAGAAATTAATTAAAATTTTGTATGTTTGAAAAATGCTTTTATACATCTATTTTAAAACTAACTTATTTTTGAACACTAGTTTTCAAGAAGTTAAATTTAACTGAGTGTTTGAAAAATTGAAAGTTTGAAAATCCCACCTAATTTTTAAAAAACTTGATTTTAAAGTTGAAATTTGTTACAAATTTAAACTTATTCAGTTTTGTAACATATGCTTGAAAATTAAACTTTCCAAACTTAGTTTTTATCAAATTAGCTTTAACAAATTTATTTTGGCTAAAATTTTACTTACTTAAAACTAGATTCAACTTAGTGTTTGAAAATTGGACTTTGAAAATTAGATTTTACCTTTTGAAAAGTATACGTTACTTAAATTCTAAATTTGAAAAACCTGATTTGAAAAATTTTACACGTTTGAAAAGATTATCAACTTTAAACTTATAACTTTTAAAATTCATTATTGCAAATATTATCTTTTAAAAATTCATTATTGCAAATAACTTAGCTATTTTTTCAAAGGCTAAAAAGTAAAATTTAAAGCGAATTTATCTTAATCTAGACTCCCCCAAGTCAACTTAACTATTTTTAACTTGGTTTTAAAAAATTGTACTTTTATCAGTATCTTTTTTCGCTGTCTCTTAAATTTACAAATTTTTACAGTAACTCTACACTATGCTTGTTTACCATTGCCTATTTTTTGATGAATGACAAAGGGGGAGGGTTAGGTGGTTAAGTTAGCTAAACCAAATTGAAAACACCAAAACTAACTTTAAAAAACCATGTACCTGTTTTACTTATTTTTTGCAGTCTTTTCACTAACTTAACCAGGTTGTCATTCCATAAAAAAGGGGGAGATTGTTGGTGCGGGTAGCACTAACGGTCTAACCTAGGTTTTGATGAATGACAAATGGGTTAAGTTAGTTTTGTTGTTGTTTGACACTTTGATCGAGTGTGCAGGAGAAGTCTAGACAGGTCGACGGGCTGACCGGATGTCTGGCACGAAGCCCAGCTAAGTCGACGGGCTGAGCGGATAGCTGGCGAGAAGTCCAAGCGGGTTGACGGGCTGACCGGACGCTTGGCAAGAAGTCCAGCTAGGTCGATGGGCTGACCGGATAGCTGGCGAGAAGTCCAGACGGGTCGAAGGGCTGACCGGACGTCTGGCAAGTAAGTGAGGTAAGTCACTGGAGGGGAGTGACTGCGAGGACGCGTTCCCGGGAAGGGAACATTAGGCGTCGATCCGGCTTAGATCCATTTCGGAAGTCTAAGTCGAGATCGTGACTAGATTCCGGTCTCGGAAAGACGAAATTTAAGTCATACTTTTTCTGTTAAATCATACTTTATAAATTGTGCTAACAATCTGTGTTGCAGGGTATATTTTGCCTCAGACTAATCTTGTTTTGCAGGAGAAGGAATCTCTGGAAAAAAGGTGGTCCGGGCGCCCGGAGGTAACTTTTATCCTCTGCGTCGCCCCACTACGTGGAGCATCCTGACTGGACTTGCCACGCGCACCAGGGCACCCGGAAGGGATCCAGGCGCCCGGAGCAGCATATAAAAGAAGCCCCAGGGGTGGAGCTTCAAACACAACTGAGAACTCTTCGACTGCTAGTCCTGCTGCTCTACGCTCCTACGACGCTAACAAAGCTCTGACAAAGTGCTCCTTCTTCTTTGGTTAATTTCCTTGTCGGTATCACTTTGTTTCATTAGCATTTCTTGTACGCTTTTTGTAATCATATTCGAATTGCTAGTGATTGCCCAACGAAAGTGGTCAAGGACCACGGGCCTTTAAGTAGGAGTCGTCACAGGCTCCAAACGAAGTAAAATCAACTGTGTTCATTTACTTTTCTGCTGCGTACTTTTACACTCGAGTTTTCGAATCGATATTCACCCCCCCCCTCTATCGAACGATCACGGTCCTACAAATAGATAGGTTCAGTTGATGAAACCATTTATTAGTCGACAGAATACAACCTATAAAAGAAGCCCTCAAGGTCCAAGCCAGACACAACTCTCACCTTCGATTCATTCTACTTCTGCCACGACTGTCCGTGAAATTTTCAACACTATTGCTTCTAGAAGCTCTCCAATAACTGTGCTTATTCTTCAATCTAGTGTTGTTGGTAACATTTTTTATATACTTTCACTTATTCTTTGAAGATAATAGAACTGTTACTATTATAATATCATATTTGTACGATCATGCTTCCTTAGAAGAACTAATATATATTAGAATTACCCAATGAATGCGGACAACAATCGCAAGCCTTAGAGTAGGAACCGGTTGGGCTCTGAACTAAGTAAAAAAGTGACTTGTCTTTCTTTACCTTATTCCACTATGTACACTAGTTTTACAAAATAAATGAAAAGATTTTAATAGAGTGAGATTCACACCCCCCTCCTCTCATCTTTCATGATCCAATAATTCGTATTAGAGTCGGTTTGCTTTGAAATAGCTTAATAGTTTTTCAAGTCTTTTAAAAATATTTTCTAGTTTTTGAAAAAGTTTTATTTTCTCTTTTCATTATACTAGTTTTTTCTTTATTATTATTCTTTATCTCACACTACTAATCCCAAGACAAAGTCTTGAAAATCTTGGTTAATTTTTCTATTATACAAGAATGACAATGTCTCACCAAGAAGGGTATAACACTATTTATCCACCACTCTTCAATGAGAAGACTTTAAATACTAGAATAGAGGATGAAGTTCTTTCTAAAGTTCAACATTGATATATGGTTATGTATGAAGAAAGGGTATATAACACCGGTAAATGAACTTTGAGAACAACTAGATCTAGAAAAGTGGAATCTGGAGATGAAAAAGAAAGCTCAACTCGATGCTCAGGCCACGTACACCCTCCAATGTGGCATGACTAATAAAGAACTTGGTTGAGTTGATTACTTCAACAACACTAAGGAGCTTTGGGACAAGTTGATCGAAATTCATTAGGAAACCCACGCTCCAAAGGCAATTGATAGCAATCTTAATTTAAATAATTTTTCTAATAATGAAATGCAGGATAATGAATCATCCTCGGAAGAGTCGAACATGGTGGAAGCAAAGCATAGATGCATCATGGCACTAACGACAAAATAGAAGAACCTGAGTCTGAGTCTGCGCATGAGTGTGAATCTGAATATGATTTTGAGCCTAAGAGAAGCCATAGATCCACATCTATTTTAGAAGGACTAGATGAGGTAACTTCTCTTTCAGAAAATAGAAAGCTTAAAATAATTAAATTTCTATTTAACAAATTAACTAAATTCGAGGATCAGGTTAATTTGCTCCTTAAGGAAGTCAAAAGATCTTAAGGTGTTAGTGTAAGTCCTAAATGCCAATCAAGAGTTGATTGACTTAGGACATATTATATTATATTTTATTAATAAAAGGTAAAGTTTATGGTTATTATATTTATTTATATATGTGCCAAATGAATAAGTATAATAATATCCTAGGATAATTGGTTCTAGTCTATATCATATCAATTGGTTGAATTAATAGTAGGAGACTATAAATATATATAGAACACTACTCTTAAATATTTCTAGTCAAACATTAATATACAAGGACAATATTAATATGTTGAGACTAGCATATAGGTCAATTGATGACTTAATTTCATAAGTCATGGATATAAGATATCAAGTTGACACATGGATATATATTAGAGAATATGTATTGAATTGACCTTCCATGAGAATGTTTCATGGATCATAATATGAGTGTCATAAGCATTCTCATAGTGACTATTGGTATAAATAGTCCTTAAATCTGAAGTCACTATGATTCCCTACATAAGGAGTTGCGTGCTTTGGTATCGACAAACGTCACTTGTAACAAGATGGACTACAAGTCGATCATTGGATATGTAATAAGTTATGTGGAGGGATGAGAGTAATGTAGATAGGATTCTTCCATATGACCATGCTTGATTAAATAGGACTACTAAAAGTGATATCTGTGGGCCTCTTGATTAAATAGAACTACTAAAATGCATGACCATGTTTAAATGAGTCAATATAAGATATTGAGCTCATTTGATTAAGTGAGTCTACTTGAAGATCAAGAAACACAAAGACTAATAAGAGGATAACACGGTCTATACCTCATTAATCAATCTAGATATCGAGGATAGAATGCCCAAGTCATACAAGATAATGTACACAAAAAGATTAGTCAGATCTCAATATTTTCATCACTTGGATAGCAATGATGCATTGTTAGATGTCACTCATTGCTTATGTCTCTAAAATAGTTTTAGAGACATTGTCAATGTTACAAGAACCTATTGGATCACATACAAAGAACATATTGATTTAGAGATAAGTTTATTTTAGTTTGACTAAAATAGGATGGACCTAATCCGAATTAGACTCATTGAGTTAGACTCAAATGAATTTGGATTAGACTCATTAGCTTATTGGGTCAGTGGTTTATTGGGCTAATGGTTAATCCAATATACTAATGTAACCCATTAAGAATGTTAATAGAGATTAATTCATCATTATTGGAAGAAGACTAAAAGGCATGAACTCCTTGGTATTCATTGGATGAATATAAAAGCCTTTTGAGCAAGAATTTTCATGGGAGACTCTTGATCGTCTTCTTCCTCCTCTTCTTCCTCTTGTTTGAACACCCCTGTGTGGCTAACATCACGAAGGTGGTTCTTCTCAGATTTTGAGTTCGTGCGATGAACGAAAAATGTGTTCGTGTGGATACCGTAGAGACGCGGACGTGCTGATCACTCTAAGATATACCAAAGTCAAGTTGCTTCCTGGATTGTTTTATTCATGCAACAAAGGTAACTATTCTATCTTGATAGAGTAGTAAATAAAATGTGTATACTATATTCGCATGGATCTCTAGAGGGATTGTTTTTCCGCTGCGTATGTTGTTGTTTTTCGCATAAGATCCCTACATAAGGAATAAGTCAACTCAAATCTCTCAACTGACAAGGTTCAAGATGGAACTTCAACTCAAGTTGCAAAACTTGAGAAGGAAAATTATACCTTGAAAGGTCAAGTGGAGGGACTTAAGAAAATATTGGAAAAGTTTAATTTGGGTTCCAAGTGTTTGAATATGATGCTTGGGTCCCAACGAGCTGTGTATAACAAGTTTAGGCTCGGATACAAAACTAACACATCTATCAAGTCTTATCTATATTTATCCAGTCAAAATGTTAGAAACCAAGTCCAAGCATGGATCCCTTAAATATGTTTACTTAACCAAAATGAACCAAATCAATATTGGATTCCCAAGGATCAAATTTATTATCTAGATAGACTATATCAAGGTTATGATTCAGGGGGAGCCAATAGAAAAATAATTTCATTCTATTAAATGCATGATTGATTGATTTACTTCTTTAAATATGCATGCTTAGTTTTAATTAAAAATTTAGAATAGTTAGAAATAAAAGGGTTAAACCAACCTTGACAATATATTATCGGAATGGATTGGGACGATATTAAGTTAAGGAAACTCTGTCGAAGGCATGTCTAGGCTTAATCATATGTGTTTTATCTGGTGTACTAGACTTAGTGGATCGAGTTAAAGCTACCTCAGTCAAACATGAACTAGTTAGACCAAAACCTAGCATTAAGTTCTTTGGGTTGATCGCTTTGAGAAAGTTATCTAAGATGTGGTTACTTTAATGATGTCTTCTTTGACTCACCATAGTCTAGGAAACTTACCTTACAAAATACATTTTGATGAATCTAAAACTAAGTTTGAATCTAACAAGGATTAAAAAATCTTTCCCAAAATTAATATTAACAATTTAAAATCAACCTTAATTAATTAGATCTAAAATTAATTAATCACTAAGTTTGATTAAACTTTAACTAATTAATAAATTACTTTAATTAATCCTAATTTAATTTAAAATTAATTATCTCAATTAATATTAATTAATCTGAAAGTAAATATTTAAATAAAAATTAATCTTAATTAATCCAAAATTTTCATAATCAAAACAAATTAATTCGACCATAAATTAATCAAAACTAACTAATAGGCAATCAATTCAATTCATAAATAGGTTAAATAATAATTATCAACTTTATCTAAAAAAGTAATTAATAATCCAAAATAACAACTTTAATTTAATCAAAACTTAAACAATTTTTAAGTAATTTGTAATTAATTAAAAATCTAATTACTTAAAATAAAACCTAATTGTGAACCTAACATTATAATTTAAAAACTTAATCTTATAATCAAATAATTAATTATTAACTATGCAAATTGATCCATTATGTTAATCTTAATTCTAATTAATTCAAAACATAATAAAATTAACTAAACTAACTTAATTCAATTAATTTTAATTTAATCTATTAACACTTAATTAATCAAATTATTTAAATCTAAAGTTAACAATTAAAAGTTACAAAATAATTATGCTAATAAACTTAATCAATTAATCTAATTAAACCTGAAATCAATAATTAATTAATCAATTATTATTAATTAATAAATTCATAATTAATTACTAACCCAAAATTAATTAAGTTTAAGTTAAACCAAACTAATTAAATTGATTAATATAATTAACTTAAAAATCAAATTTAAATTAATCCTTAATTAATTAATTAACTTTAACATTTAACCTTAATAATTCTAAATTAATTAATCTAAAATTAAACATCAATTAAATTAATCCAAAATAAATAAAAAAACTTAATAAATCAATAAACAATTTTAATATTAACCCTAATTAATTTAATTTTATTAATTCAAACAATAATTAAACATTTAATTCTTATTTAATTCTAAATTAATTATCAATGTTACCTTAATCAATTTAACAACACAAATCTAATTAATCCAAAATTCAAATTAATCGAAATTTAATTTTCGACTTAATAACTTAATTAATTCAGAACATATTTAATTTAATATGAAATTAATTAATTAAAATTAACTCAATACAACTTTAATTGATCTTTATAATTTCATCTAATCAAATTTTACCCATAATTAATATTAATTAATACAAAATTAATTAACTAATTATTCCGTTACTTTAATTAATCTGAAATTGATCAACAACTTAAACTAATCACCTTAATCAATTACTCAATAATTTTATTTTCAAATGAATTAAAATTTAATTAATCAATTTTTTTAATAAATTATTAATCCTAAATTAATTGATAAATCTAAATAATAATTAATCAATTGAATTAATTAATCAATCTTAATCAATTTGAAACTAACCTCAATTAATTTTAACCTAAATAATTCAATAATCAAACTTAAGTTAATCTAGCAAATAATAATCATTAATTTAAAATTAACTTAATCAAACTTAACCTTAAATTAATCCTTAATTAAACTAACTTTAAACTTTAATCATAAATTAAACTTTAATAATTAATCGAGTATTAATTTAACCTAAATATCAAATTAGTTTGAATAATCTCACACAACTATAGGTTTATCTTGTTTGATAACTTAAAAATGGTGAGAGGAATTAGGTAAATTAAAAACAATTCTAAAACTTTGGTCTAACTTATACATATCATATCCCACTTAGACTTTAGGATACATTTATTTCAAAATTATAAAATTCTTTGAATAGGGATATCAAGTTAAGGGGGAGCTAAATTTATTTTTTTTATTTTATTTTTTTTTTCAAAATATTAGCTACAAATAATACTTTCAAAATATTTCACATATTCAGAATTATGTTTGAAAATTATTTGATTTTTTTTTTGAAAATCCTCCCGTAAATAAGTTTTGAAAATTGTTTCTTTTAAAACTTTTGCCTTTGAATATTTTTAAAAAATATTTATAATGTGGTTAAAAGAAGTGTCAAATTAAGGGAAAGCATAGAAAAATATTTGAAAAAAAATCTACATTAGTATTGTTTTCAAAATTTAAACTTCAAAAATTAGTGTCATTTTTCTTAATTCATTTTCAAAATTGATATTATTTCCGCTTAATAACATTTTTCAAAATTTTGATCTCCAATTTTTTTTAAATTTACTTAACAATATTTTGCGATGACCCCATTTTTTGATATATGTCAATGAAGCAGAGATATTAAATTTAGGAGGAGTTTAAATTAAAGAGTTATTTCAAGTTATTTTAAGTTAATTCTTTATCATGCTTTTTAAATAAACTTTGAACCAGGTTGTCAAACATTAAAAATAGGAAGACTGTTAGTGCAAGGAGCATCATAATCAAACCTATGTTTTGATGTTGTCAAAGGTTCAAGTTAAGTCTTGTTGTTATCTGATGAATTGATCAAGTGTACAAGATGCTCAACTTGGAAAGTTCTAGTAGGTCAGCTGGAATAAATACTAGGCAAGAGAAGTCTGAGCTGATCGTGGAACCAGGCAGGAAGTCTAGATGAGCTAAGTGGACCTGACATATGGTAGGTGGACTTGATACGTTTGGATCCGATATCGAGTCAAGTGGAAGCCTCGACAAACGATTCGATACTGAGCGGTTAAGTCCAAATAGGTTTGGAGGATGCGATGTTTGATAGATGAGTTGAGATAAGCTCCTAGAGGTAGTGCAATAAGGTCGTGTCCAAGTAGGGACTGTAGGATTGTTGACGTGCTAGAAGGGGGTGAATAACACTCGTAGCTAATTCGTTCGTTTATCAGAAAACTCAGAATAACGTAGTGGAATAAAGAACAAGACAAAAGCAATGCTAACACAATTTCTTTTACTTGGTTTGGAGCCTGTGGCGGCTCCTACTCCAAGGTCCGCGATCATTGTATAACGACCCAATTTTCTCTATTTCAAGTTTTAAAAGTCTATAAAAATATTTGGAAATGCTTTTAAAATATTCTAGAGATTTTTAGAAATTTTTAGAGTATTTTTATGCAATTTTTGGAGGTCGTATAGTATGTTTTCAAAAAGAAAGAAATTTTGACAAAAACCGTTGAAGGCGAGGTTTGAACATACGACCTCAGGTCGGACTGACCCAAGCAAAACTGGCCCAACCAGCTGAGCTACACGATTTTGTTAACCTTATAAGGAGAGAATTAAGTTTATAGCATAGTTTTGATTAAACCCGAATATAAGAAAGGGAATTAGGTTTTGGATTTTCGGAAAACCAAAACTTTTTCTCTCAAAAATCCCTCTCCTCTCACGCTCGCGACGGCGCGCGACATCTCTCTCTCGGGTGAAGATGAAGCCGAGCTAGGGTTTTCCTCCCTCCGGCGGTCGGTGAAGGCTTCCTTCTGGCGAACCTTGGTGATTTCGGTCCTCTTGTCGAGGAGAGTTCGTAGAGACGAGGAAGAGGCCGGGAAGATCAAGCTCCTCTGAACCTTGGAACCTCCTTTTCGGCTGTGAGTTCAAGAACACGAAGGGTAAGTCACTTACTCACCTGCGGTAAGAGTGGTTTCGGATTTGTTTGAAGTTTCCTTGTGTCTTTTGATTATTTTGAAGCATGTTGTGAACTTGCTTGTGTGTTTACTGTCGTGTACTTCAAAGAGGGGAACTAATGGTATGAATTAGGCATGTTTGTTCTTTTTGATATAGGGCAACTGATCTGGAACAGGGGAAGAGCTATGGTTTCGGGTTGCTTGTAGTGGTTGCTGCCATGACCATTAAATCCGAATTTTCTAGGTTGATTATGGGATCATCTTATTGTTGAGTAATTCGGATTTGGGTTTGTGCCATGCAATGGGTGTGGATAACTTTAATTTGGGAGTTCTATTGGATTTTTAATGGCTTGGTTTCCTTGCTTCAGTTTTGTACAGCATTAGGATGAATAGAAAGGTAAGAGTAGTAAGTGTTTCTTGTTGTCTTGCTTCCGGATTTCCTTCCTGAACAACATTAGGATAGCTTGGAATTAAAAGAGTAGTTTAAGGAATTATTTTGCATTGAATTATGTTTTGGTTCCTTATATGCTCTAATGTTCATGCATCAACTTTTGATAGCAGCAGCATTCTTTTTAGTAGATAACAATATTAAAGCCTTAATCATAGTTAAAAGAGGTTGATGAGATGGTCATACTGTGCTCAGAATGCTCATGTTTCCTTTACAAGTTTTATCAGTTTTGGGTTGGTTTGATAACAATATTAATGGTATTATATCAAATATAATCCTGAGGGAGAACATGTCCTACCATTACTTGTCCAATGGAATAATTGAACTTGGCCTAACCATGTGTTAAAGTCCATAATAATAACGTCTCAATCATCTAAGAATGGTTAGTGTGATTTGATAAATGAAGCCTTAATTTTAGATCCAGTAGCTTAATAAAGTACAGTATAATTGTGAACGAATGGTAGTGTTAGCAGTCTATTATGGTTAAGTTAGGGAAAATGAATGAATTGTTTAGAATGACATGTGGTTAAGCAACTCAGTTATTTTTCTTCATGCTGTATCCTTAATAAGAAGAAATAGCTAAAAAGGGTTAGTCTTTTGAATTGATTATCTTTGATCTCCGTTGTGTAGTTAGTATTTCAGTTTTCAATTTTCTTTGCTAATCCAGGAGCAGGGACAAGCCTTTCATATTAGCATTTGTGGCTTAGACTCTCCTTGCTATTTTTTTTTGGACAGCCTTACCTAATTCTAGCATGACTAATTTGGTGCTGCAAAGTTTGATTTATGCTTATTGTAGCATGCTTAAAGGAGTCAGATTTGCTTTCCTTTGCTTTATTTTTATAGCAAGCTCATTTAGTTGCAATTCCCTACTTGTTAGATATACTTACAGTGTTCTAGTAAGCTCTCATAGGGGATTATGAGAAGTTATGAGTAGAGAAAAGACCAAGGTCTTGATAGAATCCCTAAATTTTAAGTATTGGGATCAGCAACACATCAAGTGCTCAAAGAAATGCTAAGGCATTTTATTATAAGGAAGTTATAGTTAAAAAGAAAATAAGTATTTTACTTTTTAATGGCATGTACCGGACACAAGGTCCATTGGGTGGGCTCCTAGATCGCCCCTAGGCACAAATCGCCTAAAAGAACCTTAGTAGTTTTGGGATTAGCTACCTCGACTCATACTAAGGATGCGCGCAAATTGGTACAATGCCGGGCCCAAGAGAAGTTGATTATTATTTTGAAGTATATAAGTATAAGTTTTGAACAAATGAAATAAGTTTCATATAGTTCTAAAATCAGCAAGTTTAGTTCTTTATTCTACCATGTTTATCTAGTAGATGAGTAGTTTTTCATGTTTACCTATTGGATGAGCAGCTTTCACATGTTTAGCTTTATTCCTAGCATGCAGTTTTATCCTTGTATAGCATGATTAGCTATTAGAATTACATGAGTAGATTCCTTAACTTTTCTTTGCTATTAGTTTGACATGAGCAGATATGTTTATGCTTTACTTTCTTTTAGAGCATATAGTTTTTAGATCTTCCTGTATACATGCATATTCGTGTTTTTGTGAGTTAGATAGCGCTTACTAAGCAAATTTTGCTTATAGACTGCACTTCCTCTTACTGCAAATAAAGGAAAGGAAAAGATTTAGCAAGCAAGGCGACAAGGTGGTGCAGATGGTGTGTGATGCGTGGACTGTGGGAGAGATCAGGGGAATTGAGTCACACTTTATGTTTTATGTCAATAGAGATTGATAAAGAGTTGTTTCTATTTTTCTGATGTTGCTATTGAGTCTATTCCGCATTGTTTGTTTGGTTGTTTCCACTATTGGAGTTTGATTCATTTATCATTGTTAGATTAGTTTTTTTAAAGTTGTTATGTCTTATAAACTGCGTGGTTGTTTGATAAATGTTCCAGCCGCCTGTGGCTGTGTATATCATGTTATGTATTAATGATTATGGTCACTGGTACAGGGGAGACTCTGCCGAAATTTTTCAGTAGGGATTCCTCGTGGTTTTTAATTATACCGGTTAAGTAGAGTTAGTAGTTAAGTAACGGTCACTCTTAGAGAGTAGTAGAGTATTAAGAAGGGTGGTCGTTACAGTTGGTATCAGAGCATCACACACATACATCAGCATCTTCCTTGCCGTTTCCAAGTAAGAAAGTATTTAAATTCTTTCTTTATTTTGCTTTTCTTATTATTAACTACAGTATAAAGTACTTATTTTTTTGGTGCTTAACTAAGATAGAAGATTTAGTTCCCTTTTCTTTATCCATATTTATGTATGATTAGAAGGGTTAAAGTAAGATATCAAGCCTTTACCCTTGCATAATTAGATGGCAAGAAGAGAACATCCCCGTACCATTCGTATTGAGAACCAAGATCAGGAGAACGAAGAGCTTAGATCAACTGAGCTCAATCTCTCTGAAGTTGTTGCCCAACTTCAGAGACAAGTAGTAAAGCAGCAACAAGTGATTGCCAACCTGATGGCAAATCAGCAGCCAGCTCCTCTCACTCCCCCAACCATTAATGTGGAGACCCCAGTGGTGACTGAAGTCCCATCAGCTGCCCTGGAAGTTGCCACAGCATCTAAAAGACAAGAAGCATACCTCATCCAGTGGCTGAAGCTAAAACCAGAAAGCTTCTCAGGCACGACTGAGCCCTGGGATGCCCAAGCTTGGTTCAAGACACTTGAGAGCACAATGGAGCTTCTTGACTGGCCAGAAGTTGAGAAGGTTAAGTGTGCCTCTTTCTGTCTATCTGGAAATGCTTTTATGTGGTGAGAGCGAGTTGAGAGTAAGAGAGCAGTCAACTAGATGAGCTGGGTTGACTTCGAGACAGAGTTTTACGAAGAAGTCTTTCATCAACGGATCACAAATAAACAGTATAAGGAGCTTATAGAATTCAGACAAGGTGACCTACCAGTAGAAGAAGCGGTCAAAAGATTTAACAGGCTAGCTCACTTTTACCTAGAGTTAGTAAGTACAGTGAAAGAACGAGTCAGACTGATGCTCCGAATGCTGAGACCAGAAATAGCACTTAATGTGAGTAGTGAAACTCACCGACCATAAATTGGTGAAGAGCTGGTCAGCAGGGCATTAGTGAGCACTATCTGAACAGTATCAAGGCACAACAAACGAAACACAAGCCAGTCAAGATAGAAGACAAGATAGTGGGGAAACAGAGACCCCAGTCAAGTAATCAGAACTGGAAGGACAAAGATAACAAGAAAGACCCAAGCAGGAAGATGTTCGGGTAGTCTGTGAGTATCCAGAGGTATTTCCAGAAGAGCTACCTGGACTACCTCCCAGCAGAGAAGTGGAGTTCGAGATTGAATTGGTTCCTGGTACCAGTCCAATTTCAAAAGCTCCGTATCGCATGTTTCCAGCAGAGCTGAAAGAGTTATAAGAACAACTTCAGGAGTTACTTGACAAAGGCTTCATTCGCCCTAGTCACTCACCTTGGGGAGCTCCTGTGTTGTTTGTCAAGAAGAAAGATGGATCTATACGGATGTGCATAGATTACAGAGCTCTAAATCAAGTGACCATTAAGAACAAGTACCCCTTTCCCAGGATCGACGACTTATTTGATCAGTTAAGAGGGGCAACAGTGTTCTCAAAGATAGACCTGCGCTCTGGGTACCATCAACTGAAAGTGAAGGAAAGGGATATACCCAGAACAACTTTCAGAACCAAATACGAACACTATGAGTTTGTAGTCATGCCTTTTGGTGTGACTAATGCACCAGCGGTCTTCATGGACTTAATGAACAGAGTGTTTAGAGAATATCTTGACAAATTTGTCATCGTATTCATCGATGACATTATGGTCTATTCAAGGACCCCAGAGGAGCATGACGCGCACTTGAGGATAGTACTGCAGACCCTTCAACGAAAGCGGCTTTATGCTGAATTCTCAAAGTGCGAGTTCTGGTTAAAGCAGGTGGTATTTCTAGGTCACATCATTTCTAAAGAAGGCATTCAGGTGGATCCAGCCAAAATAGAAGCGGTCAACAACTGGAGTAGACCCAAGAATGCCAGGGAGATCAGAAGCTTCATTGGTTTAGCTGGGTACTACAGGAAATTCGTGGAGGATTTTTCTAGGATAGCCTCTCCACTAACAGACCTCACCAGGAAGAACAAGAAGTTTGAGTGGTCAGACAAATGTGAGCAGAGTTTCCAAGAGCTGAAGAGGAGACTGACCAGTGCTCCCATTCTGACTGTTCTAGCTAGTGACAAGAGTTTTGACATCTACAGTGATGCCGCCAAGATGAGTCTAGAAGCTGTTCTCATCCAAGAAGGAAAAGTGATATCTTATACATCCAGACAACTCAAAGACTACGAGAAGAACTATCCCACTCACGATCTTGAGCTGGCAGGTGTGGTCTTTGCGCTGAAACTCTGGCGACACCACTTGTATGGAGTTCAGTGCAGAATTTTCACAGACCATCAGAGTCTTAAGTACTTCTTCACTTAGAAGGACTTAAACATGAGACAACGTAGGTGGCTAGAGTTGGTCAAAGACTATGACTGTGAAATCCTCTACCACCCAGGCAAAGCTAACAAAGTGGCAGATGCACTAAGTAGAAAATCCAGTGCATCCCTGATGTCTTTGTCATCATTAGCCCTACCACTGCAGAAGGAGTTGTCAGACTTTGAAATGGAAATTATTTATGGGCAACTCTCTGCTTTGACCTTAGAGTCAACCCTGCTTGAGGATATATAGAGAAAGCAAAGTGAAGATCCATATATCCAAAAGATCAAGCAAGGGATACAAGAAGAAGGAAATTCGGAGTTTCGAGTATCAGACTGTAACGCCCGCCCTTCTTTACTAACCTGCCTAGTGAGGATGGGGTTACTTACTTTCTACTTACATAGCATACGTACAAATAGTTTTCTTTTTCATTTTTCTTTTCAAAACAGCGAAAGTAATTGATCATTTAAAACATAACTAATCATACCATATGCTCAGCATAGTTATAAACTTAAGGAATCATAATCATCCATTCCTAATATAAGCCTAAGTAAAAATGGTCTTGCAAGTCATCAACATAATAAACATAAGCAGGTCATTTATTTTCTTTAGCCAAGCCACCACCACACACATCTTTCTGCCCCTCCTGCTGCTCCCTTAGTTTATCCATCCTTTACCCTTATCTGTGGTACAAGGAAAGTAAGCTATGAGCACACAAGGCTCAGTAAGATCCTTTCCTACTCACAAAAACTGTACATATCATATAAGAGTAATCATATCACATATCATAGCATGAATGAAACTCATATCATGGCATATTGGAAATCATATCATGGCATAAATAAAGATGATATCATGGCATAAATAAAAATCATATCATGGCATAAATAGAAATCATATCATGGCATAGATAAAAATCATATCATGGCATAAATAAAAGTCATATCATAGCATCAAGTGAGCATCATATCTTGGCATGAACTTATCATATCATAGCATAAAATAAACATCATATCATGACATAAACCTATCATGGCATAAATGGCATTCACATCATAATGTAAAGTAAACATCATAACATATCTGTTGGTTGCTACTCGGAAAACCTAGAGGTTCCACTATACAAAAATTTTGTACAAAGGTCTGAACCTTTTCCTAGCTACCATGTGTTCTTTTAAATTAAATTTTAGATTGCCTGCGGAACTTAACACGTTTGATCCAAAACTTAATTTATTTGTTCTTTTAGGTTTTGACTTGGATCTCCTGCGGAACTTAACACGTTTGATGCAAATCACCTAAGTTATTAATTCCATTAAATATTAATTTCCAAAATTGGTTCCAGTACTGACGTGGCGAGGCACATGGCCTTCTTGGATATGGGAGCAACCACCACCGACTAGACAAAACCTTTTAAGGAAAGCTAATATTTAATTTCCTAAAATAACTTTAGGTCAACCGAAAAGAATAATCAAATCACAAGGAAAAGAAAAACAAAAGAACACTATATCAAAACAAATTCGAAAGACTAGAATCGTATGCCTCTTGTATTTAGTATTATTTCCAAAAATAACTAGTATGATGCGGAAAGAAAAATTACTAGTTATACCTTTTAGAAAGACCTCTTGATCTTCTACCGTATTCCTCTTCTAACCTCGGACGTTGTGTGGGCAACGATCTTCCGAGATGAGAACCACCTAGCACCTTCTTCTTCCTTACAAGTTTCGGCCATCAAAACTTCTCCTAGGATGAAGAGGTTCGGCCACCACCACCATGCTCCAAGGGATGCTAGAAAAGAGGCTTCTTTTCTCTCCTTCTTCTCCTTCTTAGTTCCGGCCACCAAAGCTATCTCCACCATGAGAAAATTTCGGCCACACAAAGGAGAGGAGAGGAAAGAAGGGGCCGGCCACACCCAAGGAAAAAAGAGGGAGAAAAATAATAGAGTTGTTCACTCATGAAGGCACCTCTACCCCCTCTTTTATAATCCTTGGTCTTGGCAAATAAGGAAATTTAAATAAAAACTTCCTTAATTCGTTTGCCATGAAAATGAAAATTTAGTTAATTAAAAATAATTTTTCTCTTCTCAATTTACAATGGCCGGCCATTATACAAATCTCCAAGCAAATAAAATTTTAAACACAAATTAAAACTTCCTTATTTGCTTCCGGAAATTTATAAAATTTTTCCAATAATTTTATCCCTTCATGATTGGTTAATAAAAAGAAATTTTATAAATTAAATCTTTCTTTTAAACATGTGGATAAAAATAAAGTTATCTCTAAAAATAAAAATCTCTTTCAATCTACAAATAAGAAAAGATATCAAATCTTTTCTTAATCTTTTGTAGAAACTTATAAAAGAGATTATTTAATTTTTAAACTCTCTTTTAAATAATGAACATGTTTAAAAAGTAAAGTTTTCTTAAAATTTAAAATCCACCTTTTAATCAATAAATAAGGAAAGATTTTAAAATTTTAAACTCTCTTTTAAACATGTGGATGATTTACAAATAAGAAAAGTTTTTAATAAAAATTAAAACCATCCTTTTAATCTACAAATAAGGAAAGAGATTAATCTCTTCTCTTAATCATTTGTAGGAAGCTATAAAAGGAAATTTTAATTTTTAAACTCTCTTTTAAATCATGATATCCACATAAGAAATAATTTTAATAAAAAAACCTTTTTAATATTCTAGTGGTTGGCCACCTAAGCTTGGGACCCAAGCTTTGGCCGACCACCTACATGGCTCATCCACTTGGTCTTGACCGGCCCTAGCTTGGGTTCCAAGCTAGCTTGGTCGGCCCCATTGGATGGGTAAGAAGGTGGGTATGCGGCGGGTATAAATCTCTATATATTAGAGGCAACGATAGGGACCGAGAGGAGGAATTGGTTTTGGTCTCCTGATAAAATTAAGCATCCCGTGTTCGCCCCGAACACACAACTTAATTTTATCAATAATAATTCATTCCACTAGAGAACTATTATTGAACTACCGCACCAATCCTAAATTACATTTTGGGCTCCTTCTTATTATGAGTGTGTCAGTCTCCCTGTGTTTAAGATAACAAATGCCCACTAATTAAGTAAGTTACTGACAACTCACTTAATTAATACCTAGCTCCAAGAGTAGTACCACTCAACTTCATCGTCATGTCGGACTAAGTCCACCTGCAGGGTTTAACATGACAATCCTTATGAGCTCCTCTTGGGGACATTCTCAACCTAGATTATTAGGACATAGTTTCCTTCTATAATCAACAACACACACTATAAGTGATATCATTTCCCAACTTATCAGGCTTATTGATTCATCGAACTAATTCTCACCCATTGATAAATTAAAGAAATAAATATCAAATATATGTGCTTGTTATTATATTAGGATTAAGAGCACATACTTACATAATAACTGAGGTCTTTGTTCCTTTATAAAGTCAGTATAAAAGAAACGACCTCTAATAGTCCTACTCAATACACTCTTAGTTTACTAATGTAATTATATAGTTAAGATAAACTAACACCTAATTACACTACGACCTTCCAATGGTTTGTTCCTTTCCATCATGGTCGTGAGCTACTGTTGTAACGACCCGCCTTCTACTAACTAGGCTGTGAGGCCGATCGCTACATTATGCTGTGCTAAATTACTAATGTGGAAATCTGGATTGATTAAAATTTTGCTAAACTGATTATTGTAAAATCTGAACTTAATATTCTAGGTGTACCTAGGAGTTGTACACATGCTAGGGAAGATAATCTACGCCTCTCGGATGTACTGCTAGCTGTAATCAGGCATTTCAATCGATCCATGATTCGATTGGGCTGTCGGATCGATCCAGTGATCGATCCAGCTTGATACTGGCATGGAGAAAACCCTAGATCGGTCGGCTGACCGATCTAGAAGCTATATCGCTTCTGTATGCGGCTGGATCGGTCTACCGAGCGATCCAAGAGTACACTGATCGGTCGGCTGACCGATCAATGAGCTTCGGTACTCTCTGTTCGCAGACGCTAACTCTCTGTTCGTGACTGGATCGGTCAGCTGACCGATCCAGTGGCACAACCCAATTCTGATCGATCTGTAGATCGATCTGGTTTCTGATTTCGAATCAGAACCCCTGATTTCAGCACTAGTTCGTGCTAAAATATCACAGAAGAGTTCTAAAATCAATTGAACTAAGTTCTAACATCTTTAACTAGCATTCCAACATAATTACTAACAACTTAAACAAATCTTCCATGGTTTAAACATTCTAAGGTCTAAAAGTGCATAAAGGTACTTGAGAAAAGAAACTAAGTTCTTAATTTGCTAAACTCCCTAAGGATCTTCATTCCAGGTTCCTGCCACACACACCATCACTGCATTAACCTTCAGCTTCCTCTGCTAATCCATTTTCCCTTTACCTTTATCTGCAGTATAAGGAAAAAGTATCTGTAAGCTTTAAGCTTAGTAAGAAACCATCTACCTCACAAAAACATGCAACGATGCAATCATGTCTTTAAAGAATGCTATTTACAAACATGCATTGAATTTGTTAAAGCATGGCATACTGAAGTTACATGGCATAAATACTGAAACATGGCATGCATAATAAAATCTAAGCATGGAGCTATCTCATGGTATCAACTAGGAGAAAATAAACTGAATCTGTAACTGAAACTGAGCTAAAACTGAACTAGTACTGATCTTAAACTATAATCACATAACTAGATTATGAGTTTGAAAGCTATTATCATAATAAGTGAAAATAGTAATCATGCTGCTGTTTGGGCCCGACAACTGTACTTGCTGTGCGCGCATCCCTAACTAGACCCGGGTTTGCAAGTCCCACATTTAGTAGGGTTTACTAGGTTATCTGAACCTAGGGACGACTGTGGGAGCCCAACCCAAATGGACATATGGTCCAGTACAGTGCCACTGAAAATAAAATACTGAATATAGCTACTAATTGCTTATTTTGCTGTTTCTAGGTTATCTGAACCTAGAGCTAGGTTATCTGAACCTAGAGCTAGTTTATCTAAACCTAGAGGCGTCTGTGGGAGCCCACCCATTGGACCGTAGTCCCATGTAAGCTGAAACTAGACTAATATACTGATTTAAGTGCTACTAATGCCTTTAACTGAGCTGTTAAAAATATCTGAGGTGGTATTTAGCTACACTAATCATTTTGTCGAACACTTGGTGTGCTCCAACTCTCCCCTCTAATAGGGAGACCACCTCTAGGCACCCGACAACGTCTAGAGCCTCCAACTGAAGGAGAACAACATGTCTGGCCCATCTAGAGGTGCTCATCTAGATCCCTAATTTGTGAGGAGGGTTTAAACACACCCCGAGGTGCCGAAAAATCTGCATATAGCTAATCTAAAGGCATGCAATCAAACGAAAGCTACTTATACTGTAGGTGAGGGGTTTCTTACCTCTTACGCTCATTTCCTTACAATTCTATTCGCTAGAATTCCGGTGGAGACGATCCTTTCGACGATCTTCTCGCGTCTATGCGTTCCCCTCGCGAAGAAGAGCGTCCTCGTGCTGGAGTTGTCACCGGAAGATGACCTTGGGGCCCTAGGAAGGGAACCCTAGGATTGGCGCCGAGAGGAAGAAGAAGAGGGAGAGGTGGGCCTGAGGTTAGGGTGAGGAGGAGAAATTGCCGAACCAATTAAAAATAAACCAAACCCCACTTAAATCTTCTATTTATATTAAGTGGGTAACTCGGCCCAACTTAAATATAAATATAATTGACTCCCCTTTCTTTCATCACGGCCCTGCTGGGTTCAACTGGCTACTTAAGTGGTCTAAAGGCTTAGCGGACCCGAGAGGTCCCGTGTTCGATTCCCGCTTAAGCTATTTTGCTTTTCTAATTATTTTTGCTACTTCCGCTACACTAAAAATTTCGGAAAAATATCTAAAAATTCCAGAATAATTATAGAATATTTCTAATATAGTTTTGAGAATTTTCGGCCGTTACAATCCCCCATACCTTATAAAAAGTTCGTCCTCGAACTTAGAATAATTCTGGGTACTTCTGTCTCATGCTGGCTTCTGTCTCCCAAGTTGCCTCTTCTGGTGTGTGACTGTGCCAAATAACCTTGACTAATGGTTCTTCCTTGTTCCGCAATTTCTTAACTACTCGGTCTATTATCTGAATAGGCCGACTATCATAGCTGAGGTCTTCGCGGATTTGTACCGACTGGGGCTCTATCACCTGGGTGGCATCTGGGGTATGCTTCTTCAGCATAGAGACATGAAATACATTGTGGACGGCTGACATTTCCTGGGGTAGCTCTAGCTCATATGCTACCTTGCCCACTCTTCTGCTGATAATGTATGGTCCCACATATCTGGGACTTAGCTTGCCCTTCTTCCTGAAATGCATTACTCCCTTCATGGGAGCTACTCTGAGGAACACCGAATCCCCAACTAAGAACTCTAAAGGTCTGCGCCGTGTATCAGCATAGCTTTTCTAGCGGCTCTGAGCTGTCTCTATCGTCTAGCGGATCTGCTGTATAGCTGCTGTGGTATCTGCTACTAGATCTGTCTGAAGCTCTAGTTCTTTCTGTTCACCACTCTCATACCAGCAGATTGGAGATCTACACCTCCGCCCATAGAGAGCCTCATAAGGTGCCATACCGATAGTAGCCTAATAGCTGTTGTTGTATGCAAATTCTGCTAAGCTCAGATATTTGCACCAACTTCCCTTGAAGTCTAGGGCACATGCTCGGAGCATATCATCGAGTAACTGATTTACTCGCTCTGTCTGACCATCTGTCTGAGGATGGAAGGCTGTGCTAAATTTTAATTTCGTGCCCAAAGCTGACTGTACACACTCCCAGAAGTGTGATGTGAACCTACTGTCTCTGTCTGAAATAATGTTTCGTGGGACTCCATGTAGTCTAACGATCTCCTTGAGATACAACTGAGCTAACTGTTCCATGGAGTAGGATATCCTGATAGCTAAGAAGTGAGCTGATTTAGTCAACCTGTCGACTATTACCCAGATGGTATCAAAACCATTTGTGGTTCTGGGTAATCCCACTATGAAATCCATAGAAATGTCTTCCCACTTCCATTCTGGTATCTGTATGGGCTGCAAAACTCCTCCTGGTCTCTGATGTTCTTCCTTAACCCTCTGACAGGTTAGGCAGGTGCTGACATATCGGGCGACGTCTCTCTTCATCTCAGGCCACCAAAAATATTTCTTCAAGTCCTGATACATTTTGGTGGAGCCAGGATGCATCGCATAGGGAGTCTTGTGAGCCTCATCTAGGATTTTCCTCTGTAGTTCCTCCTGATCCCGAACACATAGCCGGTCACCAAAATACAATACCCCGCTATCTGATATTCTAAACTCTCCACCTTTTGATTCTGCCAAACCTTGCTTGATTCTCTGAATTTTAGGATCCTGCTCCTGAGCTGTCTGGATGTCACCAGGCAAGGTAAACTCTAATGTCATAGTAGAGAGCGGTCTGACTATGAGTTCGAGACCGAAATCTGAGATCTCCTTCTGTAGGGGCGGTGACATGGCTGCTAGAGATAATAGGGTAGCGCTGGACTTTCTGCTGAGGGCGTCTGCTACCCTATTCACTTTTCCTGGATGGTAGAGGATATCTATGTCGTAGTCTTTGACCAGTTCTAGCCATCTGCGCTGTCGCATATTCAGATCCTTCTGAGTGAAGAAATACTTCAGACTCTAATGATCTGTATACACCCTGCACGGAGCTCCATACAAGTAATGTCTCCAAATCTTGAGAGCGAACACTACTGCTGCAAGCTCAAGGTCATGAGTAGGATAATACTTCTCATAATCCTTGAGTTGTCTGGAGGCATAGGCGATCACCTTGCCATCTTGCATCAGCACTGCTCTAGTCCCAACTTCGAGGCATCACTATATATGTCAAAGCTATCTGCATTTTCTGGTAGAGTCAGAATAGGTGCACTGGTTAATCTTCTTTTCAGCTCGCTGAAACTGTTCTCATAGTCCTCTGTCCACTGAAATCTTCTGTTCTTTCTGGTAAGAGCTGTCAGTGGGGAGACTATCCTGGAGAAGTCCTCTATGAATTTCCTGTAGTAACCTGCTAATCCCAGAAAGCTTCTGATCTCGCTGGCGTTCTTGGGTCTTTTCCAGTTGCTCACAGCTTCTATCTTACTGGGATCTACCATGATACCAACCTTCGAGATGATGTGACCCAGGAAGGACACCTGATCTAACCAAAATTCACATTTTGTGAACTTGGCGTACAGCTGATTCTGCTGAAGGGTCTGCAATACTGTCCTCAGGTGCTCTGCATGTTTTTCCTGAGTTCTGGAATAGATAAGGATGTCGTCGATGAACACGATAACAAACTTATCTAAATATTCCCTGAATACTCTGTTCATGAGGTCCATGAAAGTAGCTGAAGCATTTGTCACGCCGAAGGGCATGACTACGAACTCGTAGTGTCCGTATCTAGTCCTGAATGCTGTCTTGGGTATATCTCCTTCCTTGACTTTCACCTGATGATAACCTGATCTGAGGTCTATCTTCGAGAACACTGCTGCTCCCTTTAGCTGATCGAACAGGTCATCTATTCTGGGAAGAGGATACCTGTTCTTGATTGTGACCTGGTTCAGTGCCCGGTAGTCTATACACAAGCGCATGCTCCCGTCTTTCTTCTTCACGAACAATACAGGTGCTCCCCATGGTGAGTGACTAGGACGGATGAAGCCCTTGTCAAGCAGCTCCTGTAATTGCTCATGAAGTTCTTTTAGTTCTGCTGGAGCCATGCGATAAGGCGCTTTGGAAATCGTATTGGTACCGGGAATGAGCTCTATCTCAAATTCAATCTCCCTGTCTGGTGCTAATCCTGGTAACTCTTCAGGGAAGACTGCTGGGTAGTCACATACGACTCGGACCTCTGCTAGCTGTTGGTCCTTGTCCTGGCTGGTACTGCCTACGTGTGCTAAGAACCCCGTACATCCTGAATCCATCATCCTCTGTGCCTTCATAGCTGAGAGAAACTTCTTGGCTTTTCTCCTGGATTCTCCGATGAATTCGAACTGTGCTTCTGCTTCAGGTTGGAATATGACTTTCTGTTTACGGCACTCGATGGAGGCGCCGTATTTGATCAAGAAGTCCATCCTGAAGATGACATCGTAGTCGGTCATATTAAGCACTATCAGGTCGCAAAAGAGCTCTCTGTCTGCTATAATGACCGGCACTGCTCTGAGCCAGTGCGTGGATGCCATGATTTCTCCCGAAGGTAATGTCGTCAGAAACTAACTACTGAGTACCTCTGGAGATATTGCTAACTTGTTTGCGAATGCCCTGGCTATATAAGAATGGGTTGCCCCAGTATCGAATAAGACAGTGGCTATTTGCTGAAAAATACTAATCTGACCTGTAACAACTGTCGAGGCATTTGCTACGTCCTCTCTAGTGAGTGAGTAGATCCTCGCATTCGTCGTAGCTGGAGGGACTTCTAATCTGCCCTGGCTGATATGTGGGCCATCTAAAGCGGCCTGCATCTGATGTAACTGAGCTGGCTGGCCTCCATACTGAATCGGCTGTGGCTGAGGAAGACTGATCTTGTTTGGACACTGCTTGGTCATATGCCCTTCTTGTCCGCATTCAAAGCATCCTCGTGTGCCCTTACGACAAACTCCAGGATGGAATTTCCCACAAGTAGCACACTTTGGATAACTGGGCTGCTTGCTGACTGGCCCTCCTCTTGGGTAACTCCCTGGTTTGCGCTTGTTGCTGGAGTTCCCTTTCCAGTAGAGCCATGGGAGCTGTGACCCTGCTGTTTCTGAGTGCCTGAGCCTCCTTGACCTTTAGCTTCTGAGAGGACTTGCTTCTGCTGCTTAATGCTATTCTAGTAATGCTCAGTGATTAGAGCACTGCTCACTAGCTCCTCTGTGGTTTGTGGCCTATGAACACCACCAGCCACGTTCATCACTATTTCCGGTCTCAACATCTTGAGCATCAACCGAACTCGTTCTTTTTCTGTGTTGACCAGTTTGGGGCACAACCGAGCCAACTTGTTGAATTTCTTCACGGCTTCCTCAACGGATAGGTTGCCCTGACGAAACTCCGTGAACTCGTCGTAGTGGCGGTTTGTGACCCGCATGTGAAAGAATTCCTCGAAGAATTCTTTCTCGAAGTCAACCCATAACATTTGATTCACTGGGCGCTTCGCTCTGATTCTCTCCCACCACATACTGGCGTCCCCTGTCAGGCAGAAGGAGGCACACTTCACTTTCTCCTGTTCCGGCCAGTCCAGAAGCTCCATCGTCCTCTCCAGTGTTTTGAACCATGCTTGAGCATCCCATGGTTCGCTAGTGCCTGAGAAATTCTCGGGCTTAACTCTCTGCCACTGGATCAGGTAAGCTTCCCTCTTTGCCTCTGCTACTGGGGCTGCTGGTGCTGTAGGCTGGACTGGTGGAACCTCTATAAATGCTGGGATTGCAAGGTCAGGTTCAGGGGTGACTGTGGGAGTATTCTGCTGATTAGCCCCAAGAGTGGCTATTTCTTGCTGCTGATCAGCTAGCTGCTGTTGTAACTGAGCCACTAATCCTGTAAGATCTGGGGGAGGCACTGAACTGCCTGCCTCTTGCTGGGGCTCAGTAGCTGGTGCCCTCTTAGCTGGGCGTCCTCATGCCATTTCTAGATACACAGAACCCATATATAACTAAAGCATTCATGTTTGTAGAATTTCTACTATCATGTTTAACTAGCTACAATAAACATGTTAAAGCTATCATATATAAGCATGCTATAATTATCCATAAACATGAAAGCAAGACATAATTAAAGTAGAGGTATTCTTACTTGGAAGCAGTAGGTGCAATGCTGATGTGTGTGTAGGAAGTATGGAACACTGCTCTGATACCACACTGTAACGACCCGCCTTCTACTAACTAGGCTGTGAGGCCGATCGCTACATTATGCTGTGCTAAATTACTAATGCAGAAATCTGGATTGATTAAAATTTTGCTAAACTGATTACTGTAAAATCTGAACTTAATATTCTAGGTGTACCTAGGAGTTGTACACATGCTAGGGAAGATAATCTACGCCTCTCGGATGTACTGCTAGCTGTAATCAGGCATTTCAATCGATCCATGAATCGATTGGGCTGTCGGATCCATCCAGTGATACTGGCACGGAGAAAAACTCTGGATCGGTCGGCTGACCGATCCAGAAGCTATATCACTTCTGTATGCAGCTGGATTGGTCTACTGACCGATCCAGGAGTACACTGATCGGTCGGTAGACCGATCCAATGGCTCACTGATCGGTCGGCTGACCGAGCAGTGAGCTTCGATACTCTCTGTTCACAGACGCTAACTCTCTATTCGCGACTGGATCGGTCAGCTGACCGATCCAGTGGCACAACCCAATTATGATCGATCTGTAGATCGATCTGGTTTCTGATTTCGAATCAGAACCCCTGATTTCAGCACTAGTTCGTGCCAAAATCTCATATAAGAGTTCTAAAATCAATTGAACTAAGTTCTAACATCTATTAACTAGCATTCCAACATAATTACTAATAACTTAAACAAATCTTCCATGGTTTAAACATTCTAAGGTCTAAAAGTGCATAAAGGTACTTGAGAAAAGAAACTAAGTTCTTAATTTGCTAAACTCCCTAAGGATCTTCATTCCAGGTTCCTGCCATACACACCATCACTGCATTGACCTTCAGCTTCCTCTGCTAATCCATTTTCCCTTTACCTTTATCTGCAGTTAAGGAAAAAGTATCTGTAAGCTTTAAGTTTAGTAAGAAACCATCTACCTCACAAAAACATGCAACGATGGAATCATGTCTTTAAAGAATGCTATTTACAAACATGCACTGAATTTGTTAAAGCATGGCATACTGAAGTTACATGGCATAAATACTGAAACATGGCATGCATAATAAAATCTAAGCATGGAGCTATCTCATGGTATCAACTATGAGAAAATAAACTGAATCTGTAACTGAAACTGAGCTAAAACTGAACTAGTGCTGATCTTAAACTATAATCACATAACTAGATTATGAGTTTGAAAGCTATTATCATAATAAGTGAAAATAGTAATCATGCTGCTGTTTGGGCCCGGCAACTGTACTTGGTGTGCGCGCATCCCTAACTAGACCCGGGTTTGCAAGTCCCGCATTTAGTAGGGTTTACTAGGTTATCTGAACCTAGGGACGACTGTGGGAGCCCAACCCAAATGGACATCTGGTCCAGTACAGTACCACTGAAAATAAAATACTGAATATAGCTACTAATTGCTTATTTTGCTGTTTCTAGGTTATCTGAACCTAGAGCTAGGTTATCTAAACCTAGAGGCGTTTGTGGGAGCCCACCCATTGGACCGTAGTCCCATGTAAGCTGAAACTAGACTAATATACTGATTTAAGTGCTACTAATGCATTTAACTGAGCTGTTAAAAATATCTGAGGTGGTATTTAGCTACACTAATCATTTTGTCGAACACCTGGTGTGCTCCAACTCTCCCCTCTAATAGGGAGACCACCTCTAGGCACCCGACAACGTCTAGAGCCTCCAACTGAAGGAGAACAACGTGTCTGGCCCATCTAGAGGTGCTCATCTAGATTCCTAATCTGTGAGGAGGGTTTAAACACACCCCGGGGTGCCGAAAAATCTACATATAGCTAAACTAAAGGCATGCAATCAAACGAAAGCTACTTATACTGCAGGTGAGGGATTTCTTACCTCTTACGCTAATTTCCTGTCAATTCTATTCGCTAGAATTCCGGTGGAGACGATCCTTTCGACGATCTTCTCGCGTCTATGCGTTCCCCTCGAGAAGAAGAGCGTCCTCGTGCCGGAGTTGTCACCGGAAGATGACCTTGGGGCCCTAGGAAGGGAACCCTAGGATTGGCGCCGAGAGGAAGAAGAAGAGGGAGAGGTGCGGCGTGAGGTTAGGGTGAGGAGGAGAAATTGCCGAACCAATTAAAAATAAACCAAACCCCACTTAAACCAAACCCAACTGGCTACTTAAGTGGTCTAAAGGCTTAGCGGACCCGAGAGGTCCCGGGTTCGATTCCCGCTTAAGCTATTTTGCTTTTCTAATGATTTTTGCTACTTCCGCTACTCTAAAAATTCCGGAAAAACATCTAAAAATTCCAGAATAATTATAGAATATTTCTAATATAGTTTTGAGAATTTTCGGGCGTTACAACTGTTTATAATTTATAAGGTACTGATAACATGATCTTCTGTGTGTGACACCACACACCATGTTATCTACAATATAAATTAATTGAGCAACTACATTTATCATAAATGTAGACATTTAACCAATGTGATTCTTATTTCTAGATAAATGTTTATACCAAAAGCTAGGCTTTTAGTATACACTCTAACAATCTCCCACTTATACTAAAAGACTAAGCTGCCATATCTGCTGCCATACATCTTATTCCCATCCCTTCAACATGCCCATCAAAAGCTCTTTCCTTAAGGACCTTAGTGAAAAGATCTATAGGTCATCACCTGATGCAATCTAGGCGGCAACAACTTCTCCTCGTTTATACGATTTCTCGTATTGGGTGGTACTTGCGCTCTATTGTGTTTACTTGCCTTATAGACTTATGGTTTCTTCGAGTTTGCTACTACACCAACATTATTACAATAAATTGTAATAATCTTTGGACAAACCAGAAATCATATCTAAGTCTATCTTGAGGTTATTGAGTCATTCAGCTTTTATGGCTACCTCAGAGGCTTGCCATATACAAAGCTTCTATGGTGGAGTCCAGAAAAACACCTATGCTTATCACTCTTCCATAGTTATGACTTTATCTCCTAAAGTAAACACAAAACCCCGAGGTTGACTTATTATTGTCCCTATCCGATTGGAAGTCAAAATCCGTGCAACCCACAAGGACTAAATTAACTGCCTTGTAAGCTAGCATATAATCTCTAGTGCCTCTAAGGTACTACAATATATGCTTTACTACAGTCCACTGTCCTTGTCCAGGGTTACTTTGATATCTGCTAACTATGCCCTTGGCAAAACAGATTTCTGATCTCGTGCATAGCATACATTAGGCTTCCAACAGCCGTAGCATAAAGAACTGCCTTTATTTCCTTTATCTCCTTTGATGTCTACAGAGACATATCTTTAGATAAAGTTACTCCATCCTTAAAAGGTAAGAAACCTTTCTTAGAGTTTTGTATGCTTAAAACGAGCAAGGATTTTTCCGATGTATGAAGCTTGGGATAAGTAAAATATTCTTTTCTTGCGATCCCTTATTACTTTGATCTCAAGAATATATACATTCTCCCAAGTCCTTTATATTGAATTGTTTGGACAACCATATCCTTACTTCTGACAACATTTTGATATTGTTTCCAACTACCAAAAATGTTATCTAAGTATAGTACAAGAAATACCACCACATTTCCATCACATCTTTTGTATACACAAGACTTATCTGGTTACTAAATCCAAAGATCTGGATTACTTTGATAAACCGGATGTTCCAAGACCTTGAAGCTTTGCCTCAGTCCATAGACTGATTGAGCTTGCACACAAGATGCTCTTAGCCCTTTGCAATGAACCCTTCTGGCTGCTTTATATGGATGCTTTTTTCAAGACTTCCATTAAGGAATACTGTCTTGACATCCACTTGCCAAATAGATAAAAGAATCCGGATAGACTTAAGCATGGCTACCAGTGAAAAAGTTTCCTTTTTCATCAAGCCTTGCTTTGAAAGTTTCTACCTTCCAGTCTATCCCTCGTTTCCTAATATAGACATTTTTACACCCAAAGGCTTTTACACCATTTGGTGGTTCTACAAGCTTCCAGGTTTTATTAGAATACATATATTCTAATTCTTTTATTCATTACTCTTTGCCAAGATGCTGCATCTTTATCTTGGAGTGCTTCGTCATATGTCCGGAGATCAAGTTCATGTCCTCCAGGGATCGAGTCCAAAAACTCTCCCAAAACATGAATCTTTTTAAGTTGCCAAACAACCCTCCCACTACGACGAGGCACTATCTGCAATTGTGTATCATTTGTGATACGTGATGCAGTTTTCTTGTGGTATCTCATCTTGTACAGTTGGTACTAGATTAGACGTGTCTTTTATTATTTCCTTAAGAACAAATTTTCTTATGGGCACATGATTTATTACATAGTCCTTTTCTAAAAATCGATCATTGATGCTAATAATGACCTTCTGATTTTTAAGACTATAAACCTACTTTCATTTCTCTAGGATAACCCACAAACAAGTGAATTCCTGTCCAACTTATCATTGTCTCTCTTCAGCATATGTGCTGGACTACCTGAATCCGAATATGCTTCAAAATAGGCTTACGCTTATTCAGCAATTCTATATGAGTAGAGAGTTGTTATGACTTTGGAAGGTACTATGTTCACTTCCGTTTCCAGAGCATATCTTTAAAATGAATTTGGTAATTCATCATCAATCTCCTTATTTCTATAAGAGTCTTATACCTTCTTTCTACTACACCATTCTGAAGGGGTGTACCAGGTGCAGTTAGTTGGGATTGAATCCCTACTTCTGATAAGTGACTCCTAAATTCTCCCAAGAGGTACTTGCCACTACGATCTTACCATAGTGACTTTTACTTTAACATTTCTCCGCATCAGTCTTGTACTCTTTGAACTAATCAAAGTACTTAGTCTTGTAGTAAATTAAGTAAATTTATTTGTATCTTGAATAGTTGTCGAAATATTCAATACTATCTCTTGTCTGGATAGTCATAGGATCACATAAATCAGAATGAACCAATTCCAATATATCTTTGACTCCATACCCCTTAGACTTAAAAGCTTCTTGGTTATTTTTCCTTCCAAGTAAGACTCGTAGGGTGGAAAGATTTCCACTACTAATGAACCCAAAAGTTCATCAGCTACCAATGAATCCTACTCAAGTTAATATAACCTAGCCTTAAAAGCTAAAGATATAATTGGTTCATTTTCGAAGGTTACTTTCTCTTAAAGTTATAAGATGTGTTACTAATTTCCATTTGTTGCATCTTGAGAGTTATTGGATTTATAAATTGCCAACCAACATACCAGAACAGATAACTTCCCTCTTTTTCTTAATAACAACTTTGTTATTAAAAGAGGCAGAATATCAAGTTCTTTGAATAGTTTAGAAACTGAAAACTAGTTCTTTCTAAACTTGGTGCGTAAAGACAATTACTCAAAAATCCATGTTTTATTCTTATCAAAAGATAAACATCTCCCACTGCAACAGCTACCATTTTTACAGTAGTGCCCATGTAGACGGTGTTTTAATTTTCATTTAGTTGCCGGGTTTCCTGGAACCCTGCAATGATTAATGGCATCTGTATCTACACTCCAGGTTCTGGTAGATAACACCACTAAACATGTTTCAACTAATGAATTAAATACACCTATATTGTTCTTAGTTCTAAGAAGACAGTCTACCTTAATGTCCAAGTCCTATTTCCAATCATTACAATTGGGATTACTAAGTCTTTCTTATAGTATGACTACTAGGGGATTGACAAACATTTTAAATCCTAAGAATCACAAAAATACTTGGTCAAGATCAACTCCTTAAAAATCCCCATAAATTTTGTATGCCACGATAGTGTGGACGTATACAAAATCGAAAAGGAGATTTTATTCATTAATTTTATTATCTCGTCAACTTTACTTTATGACGAATAAAATTAATAGTTGATCTGTCTTTGATAAAATATTTGGTCAAAAACTTTTGAATTTTAAAAAAATATTGATTCCTCAAACAATATTATTTAAATTCACCAACACCTCAAACACCGTGAATTTTGCATGCCACGTTAGTGTGGACGTGTACAAATTCAACATTTGTAAAAGGAGGGTTTTAACCCATTAATTTTATTAGTTTGTCAACCTAACTTTTTGACAAATAAAATTAATAGTTGGTATCATTTGGTCACACAAATAATAGCAGTGACTCCGATGGGGAGGATACTATTAGATGTGTCTAAATGTATACCATTACTTGACACTAAGTCCATTAATAAGATTATGCCCCTTCCGTTGGGGAAGATCACACGCTCTTAATTAACTTCCTATAGTCATCCAAAAATGGAAGTCTGTTCTAGTGATCCACAAACAAGCTCATCCGTTATGGAGGAAGGCACTCAGAGCCAACGCGCAAGCTTGTTTGCATCACTTACAAACCAGTAATGGAGACCATGAGATTTACTTAAAAATCCCTCTCCCACTTAGTTATTTATAAATAAGGAATTTTAACTATGCTAGCCACCTAAATATGTAAAATAACATGCACACACAACACAATATAAAAGCAATAAATAGAAAATCTAATTTTTAACTATTATGGTTTTTATCTCTTATTGTCCTCCGTGTGTTGTCATCCCAAGCTGCTGCCATATTTGGCCACTGCCACCGGGTCTAGCTGTCGCATCCATCTTGCTCCTTGTTCCGCTGCGCCTCTGGTCCTCTAAAAAGTTCCACGCCTTGCAAGATTCGATCCGCGACATAAATAGAATTTTATATTTTTCGATCCTATATTCGTCGAAGGAATGTACATGTAAACTAGATCAAAAATAAAATCCTAATAAAACTAAATACAGCTCCTGCTGTATTTTATAATACAATCATGCACACACAATAAATGCCCTTGACATGTCCAAGGGTCCAATCACACACATAATTACTATAAGCCATAATAGTTGGATCCTGCATCCACAAAGTTAGCACATCCTACTATTATCCTGCCTAAATTATGTATGACATGTGCATAATTAAATTAATACCAAATACACAGAGGCAAATCCCTAGCTCTGATACCAATTGTTGGTTGCTACTCGGAAAACCTAGAGGTTCCACTGTACAAAAATTTTGTACAAAGGTCTGAACCTTTTCCTAGCTACCATGTGTTCATTTAAATTAAATTTTAGATCGCCTGCGGAACTTAACACGTTTGATCCAAAACTTAATTTATTTGTTCTTTTAGGTTTTGACATGGATCTCCTGCGGAACTTACACGTTTGATCCAAATCACCTAAGTTATTAATTTCATTAAATATTAATTTCCAAAATTGGTTCCCAGTACTGACATGGCGAGGCACATGGCCTTCATGGATATGGGAGCAACCACCACCGACTAGACAAAACCTTTTAAGGAAAGCTAATATTTAATTTCCTAAAATAACTTTAGGTCAACCGAAAAGAACAATCAAATCACAAGGAAAAGAAAAACAAAAGAACACTATATCAAAACAAATTCGAAACACTAGAATCGTATGCCTCTTGTATTTAGTATTATTTCCAAAAATAACTAGTATGATGCGGAAAGAAAAATTACTAGTTATACCTTTTAGAAAGAGCTCTTGATCTTCTACCGTATTCCTCTTCTAACCTCGGACGTTGTGTGGGCAACGATCTTCCGAGATGAGAACCACCTAGCACCTTCTTCTTCCTTACAAGTTTCGGCCATCAAAACTTCTCCTAGGATGAAGAGGTTCGGCCACCACCACCATTCTCCAAGGGATGCTAGAAAATAGCTTCTTTTCTCTCCTTCTTCTCCTTCTTAGTTCCGGCCACCAAAGCTATCTCCACCATGAGAAAACTTCGGCCACACAAAGGAGAGGAGAGGAAAGAAAGGGTCGGCCACACCCAAGGAAGAAAAGAGGGAGAAAAATAATAGAGTTGTTCACTCATGAATGCACCTCTACCCCCTCTTTTATAATCCTTGGTCTTGGCAAATAAGGAAATTTAAATAAAAACTTCCTTAATTCTTTTTCCATGAAAAGGAAAATTTATTTAATTAAAAATAATTTTTCTCTTCTCAATTTACAATGGCCGGCCATTATACAAATCTCCAAGCAAATAAAATTTTAAACACAAATTAAAACTTCCTTATTTGCTTCCGGAAATTTATAAAATTTTTCCAATAATTTTATCCCTTCATGATTGGTTAATAAAAAGAAATTTTATAAATTAAATCTTTCTTTTAAACATGTGGATAAAAATAAAGTTATCTCTAAAAATTAAAATCTCTTTCAATCTACAAATAAGGAAAGATATCAAATCTTTTCTTAATCTTTTGTAGAAACTTATAAAAGAGATTATTTAATTTTTAAACTTTCTTTTAAATAATGAACATGTTTAAAAAGTAAAGTTTTCTTAAAATTTAAAATCCACCTTTTAATCAATAAATAAGGAAAGATTTTAAATTTTTAAACTCTCTTTTAAACATGTGGATGATTTACAAATAAGAAAAGTTTTTAATAAAAATTAAAACCATCCTTTTAATCGACAAATAAGGAAAGAGATTAATCTCTTCTCTTAATCTTTTGTAGGAAGCTATAAAAGGAAATTTTAGTTTTTAAACTCTCTTTTAAATCATGATATCCACATAAGAAATAATTTTAATAAAAAAACCTTTTTAATATTGTAGTGGTCGGCCACCTAAGCTTGGGACCCAAGCTTTGGCCGGCCACCTACATGGCTCATCCACTTGGTCTTGGCCGGCCCTAGCTTGGGTTCCAAGCTAGCTTGGTCGGCCCCATTGGATGGGTAAGAAGGTGGGTATGCGGTGGGTATAAATCTCTATATATTAGAGGCTATGATAGGGACCGAGAGGAGGAATTGGTTTTGGTCTCCTGATAAAATTAAGCATCCCGTGTTCGCCCCGAACACACAACTTAATTTTATCAATAATAATTCATTCCACTAAAGAACTATTATTGAACTACCGCACCAATCCCAAATTACATTTTGAGCTCCTTCTTATTATGAGTGTGTTAGTCTCCCTGTGTTTAAGATAACAAATGTCCACTAATTAAGTAAGTTACTGACAACTCACTTAATTAATATCTAGCTCCAAGAGTAGTACCACTCAACTTCATCGTCATGTCGGACTAAGTCCACCTGCAGGGTTTAACATGACAATCCTTATGAGCTCCTCTTGGGACATTCTCAACCTAGATTACTAGGACACAGTTTCCTTCTATAATTAACAACACACACTATAAGTGATATCATTTCCCAACTTATCAGGCTTATTGATTCATCGAACTAAATCTCACCCATTGATAAATTAAAGAAATAAATATCAAATATATGTGCTTGTTATTATATTAGGATTAAGAGCACATACTTCCATAATAACTGAGGTCTTTGTTCCTTTATAAAGTCAGTATAAAAGAAACGACCTCTAATGGTCCTACTCAATACACTCTTAGTGTACTAATGTAATTATATAGTTAAGATAAACTAACACCTAATTACACTACGACCTTCCAATGGTTTGTTCCTTTCCATCATGGTCGTGAGCTACTGTTTATAATTTATAAGGTACTGATAACATGATCTTCTGTGTGTGACACCACACACCATGTTATCTACAATATAAATTAATTGAGCAACTACATTTATCATAAATGTAGACATTTGACCAATGTGATTCTTATTTCTTGATAAATGTTTATACCAAAAGCTAGGCTTTTAGTATATACTCTAACAATATCATGTCGTATCGTAAAAATAAGCATCATGACATTTCATATCATAGTATAAAGAACATCCTATCATAGCATGTGAGAAAGCATCATATCATATCATTTTATATCATAAACATATATGCAAGATGCCCTTTAAATCCTGGATGATGTCATATACAAGATGCTTTTCAAAACATGCTTCATGTCATGTGCCAATGTCTTAAAAACAATATCATATAATACTTAAAAATAATCTCAACATGAGGGGGCCAGACTTAGTACCACATACATACATAAATGCGCACATCCTAAGTAGACCCAAGGTTGCTAGTCTTGATCTACTAGGAAACTAGGCCCGTAGCTCGACCTAGGGGAACGTAAGGAGCCCACCCTTTACTAGGCCCGTAGTTAAAGCTAGGGGCGCATAAGGAGCCCACCCTTTTGGTACAAGCCATACAAAGTAAAATATTATGTCATATACATATCATAGCATATCATGTTCATGTCATTCATAGCATATCATATACATGTCATTCATAACATATCATATTCATGTCATTCATACATATCATGTACATGTCATTCATAGCATATCATATTCATGTCATTCATACATATCATGTACATGTCATCCATAACTTTTCATAACATGGAGAGTGCCCTTAGTCTCACTTGATAGGGAAGCAACTCTTAGGCCTTTCACTTAGCTTGTCATAAAGAGTGCTCTTAGTCCCAAAAATAGGGAAGCATCTCTTAGGCCTTTTCTTTTCATTTCATAAAGCATACATACTTGAACATTTTTCATATCATAGAGGACATTTTTATGCATGATTCACAAGCATACATATAAATGAACATTTATCATAACATGGAACACATAAGAATGCATGGAACATAAGTTAGCATTTCTTAATTCATATCATGGCAAGGTGAAGCACTTAGAGAGTCATAATTGGGTCTCAATATCAACCTACTAAGGGTGGCCAAAACATGTAAAGGTCCACCTAGGTTGCAAGCAATCATAATAGCATATACACCCTAAATAAATTTCATAACATTTATCCTAAGGAACATCATAAGCATATTAAATTCTTGGTTCCAAGCTTCCTAGGTCTAACTTCATAATGGGGCCGAAACATGCAAGGCCTAGATCTAGGTTACAATAGCATATAACATGTTAACCCTAAACAATTCTCATGACATTTATCCTAAGCAACAACATGAGCATATTGAATTTAGGTTTCAAGCTTCCTAGGTTTACAAACCATAGGTGGCCGAATGTCCTAATTGGGAAGCTAGGTTCTCAACCAAATAAAAACATAAGAATATCATGTTAATTCCATATTATATCATAGGGAAGAACATGAGCATGTTAGAATTGAGTTTAAGCTTGCCTAAGCCCTAAAATCTATCTTGGCCGAAAGTTCTCAAGGTGGAAACATAGTTCTAAACAACATGAAATCTTAAGTACATCAAGTTATCTTCATACCATATCATGAGAAAGATCATAAACAAGTTAGATTTGTGTTTGAGCCTAATTAGGGTTTTTAATCCTTTCATGGCCGAAACCCTAGGGTAAGGTTCACTTAGTTCCAAACAACATACAAGTATGCAACATTAAGGAAACATTCATAACATATCATGAGAAGGATCATAAGCATGTTAGTTTGAGTTTTAAGCTTCTCTAGGGTTCTTATTCCTTTCATGGCCGAAACTCTTAAGGTAAGGTTCTCTTAGTTCCAAACAACACACAAGCATGCAACATCAAGTAAACATTCATAACATATATGAGAAAGATCATAAGCAAGTTAGTTTGAGTTTTAAGCTTCTCTAGGGTTCTTATTCCTTTCATGGACGAAACTCTTAAGGTAAGGTTCTCCTAGTTCCAAACAACATACCAACATGAAACCTTAAGAAACATTCATGACATATCATGAGAAAGATCATAAGCAAGTTAGTTTTGAGGTTGAGCTTTCCTAGGGTTTTTAATCTCTTCATGGCCGAACCCTAAGGTGAGGATTCACTTAGTTCTAAGCAACAAACAATCATGAAATATCAAGGAATTATTCATACCATATCATGAGAGAAACCCTAAGCATGTTGGTTTTGGTTTTAAGCTTTCATAAGTCTTACAACTCATCATGGTCGAAAGTTTCAAGGGAAATCCTAGGTTTTTAAGCCATCTATACTTGAAGAAAAATCCCATAAAAACTAGTACCACAGGTGAGGGGATACTTACCTCCTCTTGCTTGGTCTTTTCTTAAGATAAAGATACCCTTGAGAAGAAGAAGAAGCTCCTGCTTCTAGTATTTCCTTCGCTTCTCTTGCTTGTAAGAAGTAGGTCTTGAGGCTTTCTTCTTGAGGTTTAGTTTTCCTTAGGAAGAAAACTAAGATTGCATTTCAGAAATTTGGGAGAGGGGAGGCTCTAGGTTCGGCAATGGTGAGGAAAGGAAGAAGAAAATAAAATCCCTTTTCTTTTTTCTCTCTTATGCTAAGGGGAAGGAAGAAGCAAAGATAAGTTTTGTTTTCCCCTCCTTATTAACTCATTTTTTTATTTTCTTAATGATGAAGAATGCCCCCATTCATTCCCTTAATTTCTCTCCTCTCATTCCCTCATGTATCTCCACGAAAATGGAAGAGAAGGAGGAAGGAAAAGACAACTTGTCTTTTGCTAGCTTTTTTCTTAATCATGAGAAGGAGGAAGATAGCTACTTGATGTTTTCTTGCTTACTTCTCTTAATCATTCTTTTACCTTTATCTATAATTTCTATTCTCTATTCAATAATAATTTATGATGGCCTAGTGGTCAATCCGTAATCCTTAGTTTAAAGAAAAAGATTCAAGGTTCAATCCTTGACCAATTCCTTTTCTTTTATATATTCTTCTTGGTTCTATCTTATCTTTTTATTCTAAGAGAAAATCTTCACATACTTAGCTTAAGAAATTCGTGGGTGTTACAGTACCCCATACCTCATATAAAGTTCACCCTCGAACTTTAGAATAGCTCCGGGTACTTTTGTTTCATATCGTCCTCACGCTCCCAGGTTGCCTCTTCGAACCGCTGATTTTGCCATAGGACTTTTACTAAAGGTACTTCTTTGTTTCTTAATCTTTTGACTCCTCTATCCAGTATTTGGATGGGTTTACTTTCATAACTTAGGTTCTCTTGAACTTGTACTGTTTGTGGCTCAATCACTTGATCTGTACTAGAGATACACTTCTTGAGCATTGAGACGTGGAATACGTTGTGAATAGCTGCCATCTCCTGGGGCAGCTCTAGCTCGTACGCCACTTGACCCACTCTTTTCAGTATCCGATATGGTCCCACATATCGTGGACTTAGCTTGCCCTTCTTCCCGAATCTCATTATTCCTTTCATCGGAGCTACCTTGAGAAATACCGAGTCTCCGATACTGAATTCTACTGGCCTACGCCGTTTGTCGGCATAACTCTTTTGTCGGCTCTGATCAGTTTCTATCCTTTGACGAATATTCTGTATAGCTCGGGTGGTGTCATCGATGAAATCCGTTCGGAGCCCCATTTCTTTCTTTTCTCCACCTTCGTACCAGTATATAGGTGACCTACATTTCCTCCCATACAGAGCTTCGTAAGGCGCCATTCCAATGGTAGTTTGGTAGCTATTATTATAAGAGAATTCCGCCAAACATAAATATCAGCACCAACTTCCTTTGAAGTCTAAAGTGCAAGCTCGTAACATGTCTTCTAGCACTTGGTTCACCCTTTCCGTTTGTCTGTCAGTCTGAGGGTGGAAGGCAGTATTGAACAATAGCCTTGTGCCAAGAGCTTTCTGAACACATTCCCAAAAATGTGAGATAAAGCGACCATCTCTATCAGAAATAATGGTTTTAGGAATCCCATGTAATCTGATAACTTCCTTAACATATAATTGGGCTAATTGCTCCGTTGAATATGTCATCTTGATTGCTAAGAAGTGTGCGGACTTCGTCAGTCTGTCCACAATTACCCATATGGCATCATACCCATTTGTTGTCTTGGGTAGTCCCGAGATGAAATCCATTGAAATGTCTTCCCATTTCCATTCGGGAATCTGAATTGGCTGCAGTAACCCTCTAGGTCTCTGATGTTCTACTTTGACCTTCTGGCAAGTCCAAGAATTGACATACTGAGCCACATCTCTTTTCATGCCGAACCACCAGAATTTCTTCTTCAAATCTTGGTACATTTTGGTGGATCCCGGATGCATCACATAAGGTGTTGCGTGAGATTCCGCAAATATACTTTTCCGCAACTCTGGGTCATCAGGAATACATAACCGATCTCAGAGATAAAGTACTCCATTATCAGCGATACGAAATCCGTTATCCTTCCCTTCTAGGACCTCTTGCTTGATCCTTTGGGTGCTCGAGTCGCGACCTTGCTTCTCTAATATGTCGTCAAACAGCGTTGGTGCTATCATCAGAGTAGAGAGCCTTTCTGAAATGATTCCAATCCCGTAACACATCTTTTCCCGTTGCTCCCCAATAAACTCGAACTTCAGTTCGGCTTCCGGTCGGAAGACTACTTTTCATTTACGACACTCTATTGAAGCGCCATACTTGCTCAGGAAATCTATGCCTAGTATAATATCAAAATCCTGCATGTCGAGTATTATCAGATCGCAGTAGAGTTCTCTGTCTGTGATTCGGATAGGCACGGCTCGCAGCATCTGATCAGATGGCATCACTTCTCTCGAAGGCAAGGTTGTTAAGAATTTGCCATTTATGACTTGTGGTGGCACTTCTAACTTTTTCGTGAAGGGTGTGGAGACAAACGAGTGGGTTGCTCCAGTATCAAATAATACAGTAGCATACTGACTGAAAATAGATAGCTGACCTGTGACAACTATAGAAGCACTCGCCACATCCTCCTTGGTGAGAGAGAAAACCCTGGCATTCGTCGTCACTGGTGGGGCTTCTAATCTCCCTTGGCTAATCAGAGTCCCTTCCAGAGCTGCTTGCATCTGATGTAGCTGGGCGGGGGTACTCCTATTCTGGTCATACTGCTGAGATGGTACCTGGAACCGGGTAGGGCAGTCTCTGACCATATGTCCTTCCTGTCCACAATTGTAGCACTTTCTCGTACCCTGGTGGCATACTCCAGAATGCTGCTTTCCACAAGTGGCACACAGAGGGTATCTCGACTGCTTATTTGCTGGACCACTTTTTATGTTGTTCCATTGTTTTCTTTTTCCAGTGGAGTTTCCTTTCCAGTTCATCTTGGTACTCTACGGTTTCTGTCCTTTCGTCTGTGCCGGATTCTTCCCTTCGTTCATCGCCTTCTGATAGTGTTCTGTGATCAAGGCACTGCTGACTAACTGTTCCATGGTTTGCGGTCTATTAATTCCGCCAGCCACATTCAAAGCTATCTCAGGTCGAAGCATCTTCAATATCAGTCTAACCCGTTCTCTTTCCGTGCTAACCAACTCTGGACATAGGCGTGCGAGGCGGTTGAAGCGCTTTACTGCTTCGTTGACAGATAAGTCACCTTGCCAGAACTCGGTGAATTCGTCGTAATGTCGATTTGTCACCTGTATATGGAAATACTCCTCCAAGAATTTTGCTTAAAAATCTGCCCAATTCATTAGGTTGACTTGTCTTTTGGTCTTAACTCTTTCCCACCACATTCGTGCATCTTCGGAAAAACAAAATGATACACACTTGATCTTTTCTGATATTGGCCAATCCAGCAACTCTACTATACTTTCCACTATCTTGAACCAGGCTTGAGCGTCCCATGGTTCGCAAGTACCCGAAAAATTCTCCGGCTTCAGCCTTAGCCACTGTATCAAGTAGGTTTCTTGTCGGGCCACTGGGGCAGGGGCTATCGGCAGTACCGGTGCAGCTGTAGGTATGACGGGCGGTGTATTCTGATTTGCTGGTGGGATGACCAGATTTACTTGTTGATTCATCAGGGCAGTGATCACTTGTTGTTGTTCAGTGATCTGACGTTGGAGGTCTGTAATCACTTGGGTCAGATCTGGTGGAGTCACTGTCTCCTCGATCCTGTTACTGCGTCTTCTAGTAGCCATGTTTATCTTCATAAATAACAACAAGGCTAGCATAAGTCATCACAATTTCTAACCAGACTAACCTAAGGTGATTATTATTCTTAACAAGTCTTAGCCTATGTTATAGTCAATTCTATCCTACCTTCATGTATCCCTAGACTAAAAACTGTGAATCATATATCAAAAAAAATAATAAACATGCGTATAAAATTAAAACATTACTTATCATGAATAAAAAAAGAAAATAAGGTAAGCATAGAAATTCTTACTCGGAGCGGCAGAGTAGAGGCTTGATGTGTGTGTAGTGAGATGGCTAACCTGGCACTGATACCAATCTGTAACGCCCGCCCTTCTTTACTAACCTGCCTAGTGAGGACGGGGTTACTTACTTTCTACTTACATAGCGTATGTACAAATAGTTTTCTTTTTCATTTTTTTTTTCAAAACAGCGGAAGTAATTGATCATTTAAAACATAACTAATCATACCAATATGCTCAGCATAGTTATAAACTTAAGGAATCATAATCATCTATTCCTAACATAAGCCTAAGTAAAAATGGTCTTGCAAGTCATCAACATAATAAACATAAGCAGGTCATTTATTTTTCTTTAGCCAAGCCACCACCACACACATCTTTCTGCCCCTCCTGCTGCTCCTTTAGTTTATCCATCCTTTACCCTTATCTGTGGTACAAGGAAAGTAAGCTATGAGCACACAAGGCTCAGTAAGATCCTTTCCTACTCACAAAAACCGTACATATCATATAAGAGTAATCATATCACATATCATAGCATGAATGAAACTCATATCATGGCATAATGGAAATCATATCATGGCATAAATAAAGATCATATCATGTCATAAATAAAAATCATATCATGGCATAAATAGAAATCATATCATGGCATAGATAAAAATCATATCATGGCATAAATAAAAGTCATATCATAGCATCAAGTGAGCATCATATCTTGGCATGAACTTATCATAACATTGCATAAAATAAACATCATATCATGACATAAACCTATCATGGCATAAATGGCATTCACATCATAATGTAAAGTAAGCATCATAACATATCATGTCGTATCGTAAAAATAAGCATCATGACATTTCATATCATAGTATAAAGAACATCCTATCATAGCATGTGAGAAAGCATCATATCATATCATTTTATATCATAAACATATATGCAAGATGTCCTTTAAATCCTGGATGATGTCATGTACAAGATGCTTTTCAAAACATGCTTCATGTCATGTGCCAATGTCTTAAAAACAATATCATATAATACTTAAAAATAATCTCAACATGAGGGGGCCCGGCTTAGTACCACATACATACATAAATGCGCGCATCCTAAGTAGACACAAGGTAGCTAGTCTTGAACCTACTAGGAAACTAGGCTCGTAGCTTGACCTAGGGGCACATAAGGAGCCCACCCTTTACTAGGCCCGTAGTTCGACCTAGGGGCGCATAAGGAGCCCACCCTTTTGGTACAAGCCATATAAAGTAAAATATTATGTCATATACATATCATAGCATATCATGTTCATGTCATTCATAGCATATCATATACATGTCATTCATAACATATCATATTCATGTCATTCATACATATCATGCACATGTCATTCATAGCATATCATATTCATGTCATTCATACATATCATGTACATGTCATTCATAACTTTTCATAACATGGAGAGTGCCCTTAGTCCCACTTGATAGGGAAGCAACTCTTAGGCCTTTCACTTAGCTTGTCATAAAGAGTGCTCTTAGTCCCAACAATAGGGAAGCATCTCTTAGGCCTTTTCTTTTCATTTCATAAAGCATACATACTTGAACATTTTTCATATCATAGAAGACATTTTTATGCATGATTCACAAGCATACATATAAATGAACATTTATCATAACATGGAACACATAAGAATTCATGGAACATAAGTTAGCATTTCTTAATTCATATCATGGCAAGGTGAAGCACTTAGAGAGTCATAATTGGGTCTCAATATCAACCTACTAAGGGTGGCCGAAACATGTAAAGGTCCACCTAGGTTGCAAGCAATCATAATAGCATATACACCCTAAATAAATTTCATAACATTTATCCTAAGGAACATCATAAGCATATTAAATTCTTGGTTCCAAGCTTCCTAGGTCTAACTTCATAATGGGGCTGAAACATGCAAGGCCTAGATCTAGGTTACAATAGCATATAACATGTTAACCCTAAACAATTCTCATGACATTTATCCTAAGCAACAACATGAGCATATTGAATTTAGGTTTCAAGCTTCATAGGTTTACAAACCATAGGTGGCCGAATGTCCTAATTGGGAAGCTAGGTTCTCAACCAAATACAAACATAAGAATATCATGTCAATTCCATATTATATCATAGGGAAGAACATGAGCATGTTAGAATTGAGTTTAAGCTTGCCTAAGCCCTAAAATCTATCTTGGCCGAAAGTTCTCAAGGTGGAAACATAGTTCTAAACAACATGAAATCTTAAGTACATCAAGTTATCTTCATACCGTATCATGAGAAAGATCATAAACAAGTTAGATTTGTGTTTGAGCCTCATTAGGGTTTTTAATCCTTTCATGGCCGAAACCCTAGGGTAAGGTTCACTTAGTTCCAAACAACATACAAGTATGCAACATTAAGGAAACATTCATAACATATCATGAGAAGGATCATAAGCATGTTAGTTTGAGTTTTAAGCTTCTCTAGGGTTCTTATTCCTTTCATGGCCGAAACTCTTAAGGTAAGGTTCTCTTAGTTCCAAACAACATACAAGCATGCAACATCAAGGAAACATTCATAACATATATGAGAAAGATCATAAGCAAGTTAGTTTGAGTTTTAAGCTTCTCTAGGGTTCTTATTCCTTTCATGGCCGAAACTCTTAAGGTAAGGTTCTCCTAGTTCCAAACAACATACCAACATGAAACCTTAAGAAACATTCATAACATATCATTAGAAAGATCATAAGCAAATTAGTTTTGAGGTTGAGCTTTCCTAGGGTTTTTAATCTCTTCATGGTCGAACCCTAAGGTGAGGATTCACTTAGTTCTAGCAACAAACAATCATGAAATATCAAGGAATTATTCATACCATATCATGAGAGAAACCCTAAGCATGTTGGTTTTGGTTTTAAGCTTTCATAAGTCTTACAACTCATCATGGCCGAAAGTTTCAAGGGAAATCCTAGGTTTTTAAGCCATCTATACTTGAAGAAAAACCCCATAACAACTTGTACCACAGGTGAGGGGATACTTACCTCCTCTTGCTTGGTCTTTTCTTAAAATAAAGATACCCTTGAGAAGAAGAAGAAGAAGCTCCTCCTTCTAGTATTTCCTTCGCTTCTCTTGCTTGTAAGAAGTAGGTCTTGAGGCTTTCTTCTTGAGGTTTAGTTTTCCTTACGAAGAAAACTAAGATTGGATTTCGGAAATCTGGGAGAGGGGAGGCTCTAGGTTCGGCAATGGTGAGGAAAGGAAGAAGAAAATAAAATCCCTTTTCTTTTTTCTCTCTTATGCTAAGGGGAAGGAAGAAGCAAAGATAAGTTTTGTTTTCCCCTCCTTATTAACTCATTTTTTTATTGTCTTAATGATGAAGAATGCCCCCATTCATTCCCTTAATTTCTCTCCTCTCATTCCCTCATGTATCTCCACGAAAATGGAAGAGAAGGAGGAAGGAAAAGACAACTTGTCTTTTGCTAGCTTTCTTCTTAATCATGAGAAGGAGGAAGAAAGCTACTTGATGTTTTCTTGCTTCCTTCTCTTAATCATTCTTTTACCTTTATCTATAATTTCTATTCTCTATTCAACAATAATTTATGATGGCCTAGTGGGCAATCCATAATCCTTAGTTTAAAGAAAAAGGTTCAAGGTTCAATCCTTGACCAATTCCTTTTCTTTTATATATTCTTCTTGGTTCTATCTTATCTTTTTATTCTAAGAGAAAATCTTCACATACTTAGCTTAAGAAATTCGTGGGTGTTACATATACAGTGGAATTCTTTATCAGGGGAGCCGCCTTTGTGTCCCTAATGATGAAGAGCTGAGAAAGAAAATTTTAGAAGAAGCTCATAGTACACCTTATTCCATGCATCCTGGTTCTACCAAGATGTATCAAGACGTGAAACAGAGATTCTGGTGGTCTGGACTCAAAAGAGATGTAGCTAAATATGTCAGTATCTGCCTGACATGTCAGAGAGTCAAAGTAGAACACCAGAGACCAGGAGGAGTTCTACAGCCTCTTCCTATACCAGAGTGGAAGTGGGAAGACATATCCATGGACTTCATAACAGGTCTCCCAAGAACCACAAATAGATATGATGCGATATGGGTGATAGTGGAGAGATTGACCAAGTCTGCTCATTTTCTAGCCATCAAGGTGTCCCACTCTATAGAGCAGTTGACACAGCTGTATGTTAAAGAGGTGATCAGACTTCACGGAGTTCCTAAATCTATTGTTTCTGATAGAGATGGGTGCTTCACCTCTCACTTCTAGGAATGTGTTCAGACTGCACTAGGCACTAAACTCAAGTTCAGCACAACCTTTCATCCTCAGACTGATGGGCAGACAGAGCGAGTAAATCAGATTCTAGAAGATATGCTCAGAGCTTGTGCACTAGATTCCAAGGGAAGTTGGTGCAAGTACCTGTGCTTAGCTGAATTTGCCTACAACAACAGCTATCAGACCACCATCAAGATGGCACCTTATGAGGCGTTGTATGGCAGGAAGTGCAGATCACCCATTTGCTGGCAAGAAGCAGGTGAAAGAAGAGAGATGGAAGTGGAACTGGGCATTCAGATAGAGCTGATAGTTGAAACTACTCGGACTATTCAGAAGATCAGATAGAGAATTGAGACTGCCCAGAGTAGACAGAAGAGTTATGCTGATACACGCCATAGGCCAATTAAATTCCAAGTAGGGGATTCAATCTTTCTCAAGGTTGCTCCTATGAAGGGAGTGATGAGATTTGGCAAGAAGGGCAAATTAAGTCCTCGCTATGTAGGACCCTACCTGATCATAGAGATGATTGGGAAAGTAGCTTACAGGTAGGACTTACCACAAGACATGTCAGCAATACACAATGTGTTTCATGTCTCCATGACCCGAGCCAAGTGATTCAGCCTTAGTCAGTGCAGATCCAAGAGGATCTTAGTTACGAGAACAGACCTACACAGATAATGGATAGAGCAGTTAAGAGATTGAGAAACAAAGAAGTATGACTAATGAAGGTCGTCTGGCAGAACCAGAAGCATGAGGAAGTCACTTGGGAGTGGGAGGACAGCATGAGACAGAAGTATCCAGAGCTATTCTAAGTTCGAGGATGAACTTTTTATAAGGTATGGGGGATTGTAATGACCCAATTTTCTCTATTTCAAGTTTTAAAAGTCTATAAAAATATTTGGAAATGCTTTTAAAATATTCTAGAGATTTTTAGAAATTTTTAGAGTATTTTTATGCAATTTTTGGAGGTCGTATAGTATGTTTTCAAAAAGAAAGAAATTTTGACAAAAATCGTTGAAGGCGAGGTTTGAACCTACGACCTCAGGTCGGACTGACCCAAGCAAAACCAACCCAACTAGCTGAGCTACACGGTTTTGTTAACCTTATAAGGAGAGAATTAAGTTTATAGCATAGTTTTGATTAAACCCGAATATAAGAAAGGGAATTAGGTTTTGGATTTTCGGAAAACCAAAACTTTTTCTCTAAAAAATCCCTCTCCTCTCACGCTCGTGACGGCACGCGACATCTCTCTCTCGGGCGAAGATGAAGTCGATCTAGGGTTTTCCTCCCTCCGGCGGTCGGCGAAGGCTTCCTTCCGGCGAACCTTGGTGATTTCGGTCCTCTTGTCAAGGAGAGTTCGTAGAGACGAGGAAGAGGCCGGGAAGATCAAGCTCCTCCGAACCCTGGAACCACCTTTTCGGCTGTGAGTTCAAGAACATAGAGGGTAAGTCGCTTACTCACCTGCGGTAAGAGAGGTTTCGGATTTGTTTGAAGTTTCCTTGTGTCTTTTGATTTTTTTGAAGCATGTTGTGATCTTGCTTGTGTGTTTACTGCCGTGTACTTCAAAGAGGGGAACTAATGGTATGAATTAGGCATGTTTGTTCTTTTTGATATAGGGAAACTGATCTGGAACAGGGGAAGAGCTGTGGTTTCGGGTTGCTTGTAGTGGTTGCTGCCATGACCATTAAATCCGAATTTGCTAGGTTGATTATGGGATCATCTTATTGTTGAGTAATTCGGATTTGGGTTTATGCCATGCAATGGGTGTGGATAACTTTAATTTGGGAGTTCTGTTGGATTTTTAATGGCTTGGTTTCCTTGCTTCAGTTTTGTACAGCATTAGGATGAATAAAAAGGTAAGAGTAGTAAGTGTTTCTTGTTGTCTTGCTTCCGGATTTCCTTCCTGAACAACATTAGGATAGCTTGGAATTAAAAGAGTAGTTTAAGGAATTATTTTGCATTGAATTATGTTTTGGTTCCTTATATGCTATAATGTTCATGCATCAACTTTTGATAGCAGCAGCATTCTTTTTAGTAGATAACAATATTAAAGCCTTAATCAGAGTTAAAAGAGGTTGATGAGATGGTCATACTGTGCTCAGAATGCTCATGTTTCCTTTACAAGTTTTATCAGTTTTGGGTTGGTTTGATAACAATATTAATGGTATTATATCAAATATAATCCTGAGGGAGAACATGTCCTACCATTACTTGTCCAATGGAATAATTGAACTTGGCCTAACCATGTGTTAAAGTCCATAATAATAACGTCTCAATCATCTAAGAATGGTTAGTGTGATTTGATAAATGAAGCCTTAATTTTAGATCCAGTAGCTTAATAAAGTACAGTATAATTGTGAACGAATGGTAGTGTTAGCAGTCTATTGTGGTTTGGTTAGGGAAAATGAATGAATTGTTTAGAATGACATGTGGTTAAGCAACTCAGTTATTTTTCTTCATGCTGTATCCTTAATAAGAAGAAATAGCTAAAAAGGGTTAGTCTTTTGAATTGATTATCTTTGATCTCCGTTGTGTAGTTAGTATTTCAGTTTTCAGTTTTCTTTGCTAATCCAGGAGCAGGGACAGGCCTTTCATATTAGCATTTGTGGCTTAGACTCTCCTTGCTATTTTTTTGGACAGCCTTACCTAAATTCTAGCATGACTAATTTGGTGCTGCAAAGTTTGATTTATGCTTATTGTAGCATGCTTAAAGGAGTCAGATTTGCTTTCCTTTGCTTTATTTTTATAGCATGCTCATTTAGTTGCAATTCCCTACTTGTTAGATATACTTACAGTGTTCTAGTAAGCTCTCTTAGGGGATTATGAGAAGTTATGAGGAGAGAAAAGACCAAGGTCTTGATAGAATCCCTAAATTTTAAGTATTGGGATCAGCAGCACATCAAGTGCTCAAAGAAATGCCAAGGCATTTTATTATAAGGAAGTTATAGTTAAATAGAAAATAAGTATTTTACTTTTTAATGGCATGTACCGGACACAAGGTCCATTGGGTGGGCTCCTAGATCGCCCCCCCTAGGCACAAGATCGCCTAGAAGAACCTTAGTAGTTTCGGGATTAGCTACCTTGACTCATACTAAGGATGCGCGCAAATTGGTACAATGTTGGGCCCAAGAGAAGTTGATTATTATTTTGAAGTATATAAGTATAAGTTTTGAACAAATGAAATAAGTTTCATATAGTTCTAAAATCAGCAAGTTTAGTTCTTTATTCTACCATGTTTATCTAGTAGATGAGTAGTTTTTCATGTTTACCTATTGGATGAGCAGCTTTCACATGTTTAGCTTTATTCCTAGCATGCAGTTTTATCCTTGTATAGCATGATTAGCTATTAGAATTACATGAGTAGATTCCTTAACTTTTCTTTGCTATTAGTTTGACATGAGCAGATATGTTTATGCTTTACTTTCTTTTAGAGCATATAGTTTTTAGATCTTCGTGTTTTTGTGAGTTAGATAGCGCTTACTAAGCAAATTTTTCTTATAGACTGCACTTCCTCTTACTGCAAATAAAGGAAAGGAAAAGATTTAGCAAGGAAGGCGACAAGGTGGTGCGGATGGTGTGTGATGCGTGGACTGTGGGAGAGATCAGGGGAATTGAGTCACACTTTATGTTTTATGTCAATAGAGATTGATAAAGAGTTATTTCTATTTTTCTGATGTTGCTATTGAGTCTATTCCGCATTGTTTGTTTGGTTGTTTCCACTGTTGGAGTTTGATTCATTTATCATTGTTAGATTAGTCTTTTTTAAGTTGTTATGTCTTATAAACTGCGTGGTTGTTTGATAAATGTTCCAGCCGCCTGTGGCTATGTATATCATGTTATGTATTAATGATTATGGTCACCGGTATAGGGGAGACTCTGCCGAAATTTTTCGGTAGGGATTCCTCGTGGTTTTTAATTATACCGGTTAAGTAGAGTTAGTAGTTAAGTAACAGTCACTCTTAGAGAGTAGTAGAGTATTAAGAAGGGTGGTCGTTACACGTTGATCGCTTGTTGTGGGCAATCACTAATAATTCAGAAATCTTTTTTAAGTAAGCAATTACAAGTACTGAAGAAACAAAGTATACCGACAATAAGGAATTAAGAATTTGTTCATCGGTTGTCAGAGCAATGTAGAAGAGAGCAATAGTTGTTCATTCTTGATCTTGGAAATTGTGTTGTTGAAGCAACTGGTCAAGCCCTCCTTAAATAGCCAAGCTAGGCCTGATCCATATCCACTGATCTTGAGATTAGGTTTGACTCATCGCTGATTGGTCGACCGATCCCCTGGTTCGGTCGACCCATCCTGCCTGAATCAACCCGTCTTCCTATCCAGATTCAGCTTCGGATGAGTCCTCATTCGGTCTATCGATCCCGTCTTTCAGTCGACCAATCTTACTATCCTCGCTGGTTTATCTGGTCTGATTCGATCAATCTAGCCTAATCTCGGTCACCGTATATCCACTGATCGATCGACCGAACTCGAGGTTCGATCGACCGATCCTTAGCTCGAACCCTTCATCTGGCTGGAAATCTATCTATTTTCTTTGGAGGTTCGGTTGACCGATCCCCGGTTCGGTCGACCGATCAAGGTTAAGTTCGACCCTGTAAAACTGTTAGTTTCCTACAAAACAGAGTTGACAAAATAGCAAATAATATATAAATCATTATTAACTTGACAACCTACGGACTGTCAAGTTCTGACTTTGGATTTCCTCTGGAAACCCTAGGTCGAACTGACGCCTACTATTCTCTCAACAGGAAGCACACCCTCACCTACTCCTCTTAGAAGAAGTTACCTATTGCCAAACCATTCCTCTAGACTGACTGGACTTTCTGCTGGATGCCTGCTCCACTACCCGTCTAGACTTTCCACCTAGGGTTACCGCCCCCTAGGGCCTATGGTTACATCCCCCTAGGGTTTTCCATAACCTAGGGTTACCATCCCGTAGGACCTAGGGTTACCTCCCCCTAGGGTTTTCCATAACCTAGGGTTACCACCCCATAGGACCTAGGGTTACCACCCCCTAGGACCTAGGGTTACCTCCCCCTAGGGGTTTCCACCTGCCTAGAATCCATTATAACTTTTGCCTAAGACAACTTAGAACTTTCTTGCAAGTTCAATCAATCTTGTTAGATCACAAGACAACTTAACTTTGGACCCTTTGGCATAATCAAAACTCAGGTTTGATCGTCTAATGCATCCCGCACCAACAGGGACAACTTTAGATGCTGATCCAACAAAAGAAACCAACAGAGGTTTTTATGTTGAGATTAAGATAGTCCTAACTGTCAAATTCATGCATCATTACTATCTATTGTGCTAATTCTATTTTGTAGCATCATATGACCCTTTGAACTTCAAAGGGTCACAACTTTTGATTCAGGACTCTAAATCAGGCTTAATCAACGACCACATATGCAGAACTCAGAGATCTACATTTTATCAGTTAATTGAAAGGATCTATTGATTGATCAAAAATATTAGTCAACAGATAAAAGTTAAAAATTTCAAAATGATCACATCAAAGAGCTGGAAAGGAAATTTAGAGGTTCCATTGACGTATCAGGTGGATCAATTAATGGATAAAGGTTGGAAAGTGTAAAATGATCAAATTGAAGTGAAAACTAGAGGTTCTGTCGAGGGATAAGATGGATTAGTCAACTGAACAATATAATTTTAGGGATCAGACGAATTAGATCGCAATAAACAAGGAAGGAACAGAGGATTAGTCGACGGATAAGCTTATCAGTCGATGGATAGGTTTAGTCAACAAAACATTTTATGAATCGATGGAATGCAACCTATAAAATAAGCCCTCAAACTCTGAGCCAGACATAACTCTCAACTCCAATTCATTCTGCTTCTACTATAACTATCTATGCAAGTTTCAACACCACTGCTTCGAGAAGCTCTCCAACAACTATGCTTATTCTTCAATCTAGTGTCGTTGGTAACCTTTTTATATGCTTGCACTTATTCTTTGAAGATAGTAGAATTATTACTATCATCATATCATATTTGTATGATCTTGCTTCCCTAGAAGAACTAATATTAGAATTGCCCAACGAAAGCAGTCAAGGATCGCATACCTTGGAGTAGGAGTCGACTGGGTTCTAAACCAACTAAAAAAGAGACTTGTCTTTTGTCTTTCTTTCTTTACCTTATTACGCTGCATACTCTAGTTTTATGAAAGAAACAAAAGGATTTTAATAGAATGAGATTCACTCCCCTCTCTCTTCTTTCACAATCCAACATGTTGGTGTAGTCAGCATCAATAGTCAAATTCAAGTTTTGATAAATGATTTAAAGTTAGATATTGTATGTTCTAACCTATTTACTAAGTGTGCAGGACTAAAAGTCTTGATGAGACTTGACACTATGCTGAAGTCTAATTAGGTTTGGAGGACCTAATAACTAGCAAGAAGCCTAGATAGGTTGATATCTAGCAGAAAGTTTAGTTGGGTCAGTGAGACCTGACAATTGGCTGAAGTTCAAATGGAGTATCTAGCAAGAAGACCTAGTGGATCAATGAGATTAGAGTCAAGTAAGTCGGGAAATGGTAAGTGAAGTAAGCATTGGAAGAGAGAGATCCAGTGAGGATGTATTCTTGGTTGAGGGAATGTAAGCGTGGGCCCGACCAAGGATTTAAGTTGTCACGCCTCAAGGTTAAGGTTGCCAAACAAAAAATCGGGCAGTACCTCCCTTGTAGCAGTGACAAATGAAACCTATATACAATGCCACAAGGCTACTCACAAGCTATCAACAACCCACACGACTAGAACATACACAACCACGTAGTTATATACACAACCCACATGGCGAGAATAAAAAGAACATAATCACGCAGTTGTATAATAAGCATCCCACATAGTCGTACTAAAAACACAGCGGAAACATAAGTAAAACATAAAGATAACACAACTGACAGTGAGCCATCCTGACTTGATAAAAAAAGTACAATTCCACCACATATCTAAAATCCACAAACAAACCCAACATGAAAATACAAGAGACAAGCATAAAGAGAAGAATGCGATCTCGAATATAATGCAGGGCAGGTAGCCAGGACTTCTGAGTGACATGACACATCCTACTAACCTGGAAACAAAAGGAAAAGTAAAGGGTACTGAGTACAAAATACTTAGTAGGTACAAGATAGATAGTGCATGATACTAAATATAAGGATATTAAAGAATGCATTCTCAGGTGAAGTACTTACTATAGAAGTAAGAGAGTTAATATAAGCAACCATTAACGAGGCATAAACAACTATATAACCATCTACTAACATGCTCAGCCAGGTAAGACCAATAACTTGGGAGTACATACTATATATCCAAACCTACGCGAACTAACGCATAACCAACATATAACAAGCATATAACAGAAATAAGTCATCATACATGGGAGTAAAAGCTCTACCACAAGAAACATAAATGACCAAGACATCTAGCTAGGAACTATGGACGAAACACTCTACCACAAATGATCTTGTGGGTAATCTAAAATGTTAAGGTCCATGTCTGCTGGAGAAATGCTCTACCATTAATGGTCTCGTGGGCAGACATGTAGTAGCTATCTAGCTATAAATTGTGGGAGAAACACTCTACCATGGATAGATCCCGTGGGTAGTCCAGATATATAAGTGATCACTGTCTACTGGAGAAACACTTTACCACAGATGGTTCTGTGGCCAAACAGAGTAAGGTAACTATCTAGCTATATGCATTGATGTGTGTAGATTGTATACACTTGTTTAGCATATTTTGACACACATTCACATATTTTGCGCATGCTTTATCTATGCATTTTTGTACTTCCAGCTTTGCTTTTAGCATATTTACTCTTTTTATTCTGAGATATGCTTTTGTGAATTTTCTGTACACAGGAGTCAATTTTGGAGAAGAATTGATGTTCAAGGTGTAATCTACAATTGAACGAAGGAGGAAGGCACCATCCCTGTGTGCCACACGACCCTATCATGGGAGGTTGCCCAGGCCGTGTGGTGATCCTCACCCCTGCAGCACTGGCAGAATGAAGGAGTGTCCAGGCCATGTGAGAATCACACGGCCGTGCAAGCCTTCCAGAGCCAAAGCAATGCATGGTTGTGTGTATCACACGGTCGTGCAACATTTCTAGAAGCCAAGGAAGTCCAGGCCATGTCCCAGACACGCCCATGTAAATCTACACGGCCATGCAAGAGGACAGTGGCAGAGCATGCCACAGCCGTGTGAGCATCACACGGCCGTGTCACCTAGGCAGTGAAGGGGATGGACCAGGCCGTGTGAGCTTCACACGACTGTGTCTCGGGGCCTTGTGGCGCCCAAACCCCAACTCTATATAAGGGTTTCTTGCTCATTTGAAAGGGGGAATTCTCCCTTTTGGGAGAAATCAAGATTTGGGGTGTTCCTCCACCTTTTTGGAGGGATTTTCCTACGATCTAAGGGCGAATCTTCAACGAATCGACTCCAGGGAATGAGGATTGGATCCGAAGACGGTTCTTCATCGTAGATAAGCTTTTCTTCCTTTATCTTTTTGGATTTGGGATCAAGATGCTTGTATTCTTCTTGTCTTTGGATTTCTTTTCTTGTTCTATGGATTACATCTCTATGTTCTAGGATGGAAGGAGTATTTGTAATGTGAAGTTGATGTAAACTCTTGTGGATTTGCCAATTTCCTATTTCTATGATTTTGCCCTATTTGTATCTATTTAATCTTGTGTGGATTGTTGTGATTGGCCTTAATTACCATACTTGATTGAATGTTTGGGTATCTTGTGGATCTTGTAGTCGTGATTCCTCACTCGATTATCCGAAGGACGTTCGTGATGGACAATCCCATGTAAGGATCATTGAGGGATGATCTTGAGGGTGAAATAAGGCATTCAAGAGGGTAGGATAGATTAGATGTATTAATCTTTCATATCTTGATGAGGTTGAGAATTAATGAATTTCTATGTTGATTTTTTGAGGGACGCACGTGACAGGCAAGCCCGTGTAAGGACAACATAAGAATCATTCCTAATTGATCACATTAGGTATAGATTTCAGTCCTAGGTCGTTTGTCTATTGCAAGAGAGAACCGTTAATTTTCTACAAATGATGGACAATTGAGAAATATGATTTGATAGATCATCTACATTAAATAACATTACAAAGAAACCAAAACTCCTAGAACAACCCTTTTATCATAGCCCTAATTCTTGTTTCTATTCTTTTATCTCTATTCTTTACTTTTCATAGTTGCACTAGTTTTCATAAATCAATTGATTAGTTGTTTAGCTAATTCGTCTTGAGATATCTTTAGTGCTTATACCAGTCCCTGTGGATACGATAACTTTCTTTATTACTGACGACGTATCCGTACATTTGCGGAATGTTAATAAGTTTTTTGCGTCGTTGCCGGGGACTGCTCTATAACATTAGAGATTATCAAATGAGTTAGGCTAAACATAACTTTTTTTTTTGTTAGCATAATTGTAACTAATCTTTAGAATGCTGTTTTTATAGTTTTTACATATCTTTCTACTTCTTGACAATTCATTTTGTTGCAATTCTAATTCTAATTCTAACTTTATATTCTTGATTTCTAGCATTCTAGTCTAGCTTTTCTCTGTTTTTCCTTTGATCTAACTTCTCTCTTTCTTTCTTCTTTTCTTTTAAACAAATATATCTTGCAATCTTGTTCTTGTGTATGCGAAGATCTAACTTTGCAAGAGAACTTCTTCCTCTAGACCCCGAAATAGACAGAACATTTCATAGAAGAAGAACTTCACAAAGATATCAAGAAGAACAAGAACATTCTAGCATGGCAAATAGACCATTAAAGGATTATGCAACATCTTACGCTAGAGGGTTTCGATCTAGCATTTCAAGGCCTTCAGTTGAAGCAAATAATTTTGAGATCAAACCGGCTATTATTTCTATGGTGCATCAACATTAGTTTGGTAAAGGACCGCATGAGGACCTAAATCAACACTTGAAGGTCTTCTATGAGATATGCGGTACAATGAAAATGAATGGTGTTCCTTCTAAAGCAGTGCGTCTATTATTATTTGGGTTTTCTTTAAGAGATAGAACCAAGCAATGGCTGAATTCTTTAGCTCCAAATAGCATCACCACATGGGAACAATGCGAGCAACAATTTTTGAATAAATTCTATCTGCCTAGTAAGATGGCTTATATGAGGAATCTCATAGCAAGTTTCGAACAAGCTGACTCAGAATCTTTATTTGAAGCTTGGGATAGATATAATAATATGCTCAGACAATGCCCACATCATGGCTTAGAGAAGTGGTTAGTGTTGCACACATTCTGTAATGGCATTAATTATCATACTAAGGTGTCCCTAGATTCAGCTACTGGAGGGGCACTCATGAATAAAAGTCTAGATGAAGCTGAGGAAATAATTGAAAGTGTAGCACAAAATCATCATCAATGGGCAAATGAGAGAAGTGGTGGTTATTCTTATTCAAACCCAACTAAAGCATCAGGGAAATTTGATGTAGATGCGGTCACTCTAATGACTGCAAAGTTGGATGCTCTCACAAAGAAGCTAGAAAGTATGGGGACTAGAACTAATACAGTTAATGCCATAGTATGTTGTTGTGAAATGTGTGGTAGTTCTGATCATTCACAAGACTCATGTCCTTTAGGAGCTATATCTACACAGATAAATCAATTAGAGCAATGTGATGCTATGATGAGTTTTAATCAAAGGCAGAACAATCCATATTCCAACATATATAATCCTAGGTGGAAGAATCATCTAAATTTTTCCTACAGAAATAATCAAGAACAGGGACCATCCATGGGAGGCAAACAAAATTTCCAATCCGGACAATAAAATTTTCAGCAATAACAACAATCTTCTCAAGGCTATCAATTTTCTAAAATTGAAAAGATGCTTGAGGAAATTATCTCTAATCAAAATGAAATGAAGCAAGACATTTTAAAGTTGACTCAGAGAATGGATAGTTCTGAAAAGCATCAAAAGATCCAAGATAGCCAAATTGCCCAGCTAGCCTCATCATCTTCAAGAGCACCAGGGCAATTTCATGGAAAACCTTATGTAAATCCAATAGAGCATTGCAATCGCATTGAACTCAGGAGCGGATGGACCTTGGGGGATCCTCAAGTGTCTGCTTAAAAAGGGATGAAAGCTGAAGAAGAGCTCTCTTCTCCAGCACTTGAACCAAATCAGATTCAAGAAAATGAGGAGAGTACCATTAATGTTGAAGAGACTCTTCCACTTAATCCATAGAGTCAAGTAACCCCTTTTCCTCAAAGATTAGTGATGCTAAAGAAGGATGAAGAGTTTGGCAGATTTTTGGACAAAGTTAAAGAAATCTGTGTGGAAGTTCCTTTGATTGACTCAATTCTGCAAATGCCAAAATTTGCCAAATTCTTGAAAGACATCATGTCAAATAAAAGAAGAAGGGGAGACATTGAGACCATTGCACTTATTGAGGAATACACCACTCTGATTGAAAAGAACATTTTCCTGAAACTTAAAGATCTAGGAAGATTTTACATTCCTTGCAATATAGGATCTGATTTCATAGAAAAAGGTTTTTGTGATTTGGGGGCAAGTGTTAGCCTCATTCCATATTCAATTTGTAATAAATTAGGTCTCAAAGACATGAAACTTACTACCATGGCACTACAATTAGATGATCATTCCTGCAGGTACCCTATGGGTATAGTTGAAGATGTGCCAGTAGAGGTAGGTGGGAGTATAATTCCCATGGATTTTGTAGTACTTGACATGGAGGAGGATCCAAAAATTCCCATCATATTGGGAAGACCATTCCTTGCTACAGCTGGAGCTATTATTGATGTTAAAAATCATAAACTATCTTTGGTAATTGGTAAGGAAAGGTTGGAATATGATTTATCTAATGCCTCTAACTTTGTCTCTTCTCTTTTAAATGCTTGTAGCAGGGCAAGCGTTTACAAACTTGAGGAATGGAATTTCCATCCTCATGGGAGGCCACCAAATGAGGAGTATACTTTGGTGGAAGAAGTTGGGAGAAGACCTCCCAACAAAAAAGAGAAATATGTCTGCCCACCACGGGCGAGAAAAAGAGAAGAATGATCATATTGGTCGAGCTAAAGACCTTAAACAAGCGCTTCTTCGGAAGCAACCCAAGGGCTCTTTTAGTATTTTCAGTTTTAGTTTTCATTTCATTAGTTAGTTATTTTAAAATTGTTTTTACTTTTGATTTTAGGTTAAAATTTCACTTTCGTGAGTTGTCCATGACTTCTTCATGGGCATAGAAGTATTGGAGAGGCAAGGAAGGAGTAGAACAATTATTTGGAGTAAAACGGAGCTTGGTCGTGTGCTATACATGACCAGGTACATCTTGCAGAGAAGGGGGATGTTAGGGTCGTGTCTACATAACACGACCGTGTAAGGCATCCCAAGAAGAAAAGGGCTCGGCCGTGTCCCAGACACGGTCGTGTGACAATTCCAGAGGAGGGAAGGATCTTGACCGTGTCCTATACACAACCGTGTGAGCTGAACCGAGAAGAAGAGGGTTGTGGTCATGCCAATTGGCACGGCCGTGTGATTCCACCCAACAAGGAGATGGCCGAGGCTGTGTCTTGTACATGGTCGTGTATACTGATTCGACGAGGAGAAGGATACGGCCGTGTCTCACACACGGCAGTGTGAATAAGTAGAGATAATACACGGCCTAGTCCATACCCTTAAAAGGGGTTAGGCCATGGGGTGAGGGCAACACACAGCCGTGTCCGCTGCACACCCCTTTCTTCTTCCTCTTCCTTTCTCATTTCATTATCTCTAGGTTTTAAACTACCTCTTCTAATCTATTCTTCTCATTCATCATTTCTAGGCTCAATCTTTTCTACCATGGAAAATGTGATCAAGGAGATTTCACCCACAAGAAGAGGGAAGGAAAAGATGATTGCAACGAAAGAAAGGAACTCTTGCTTCAAAGGTATCTCTAACAACTTTGGTATCACTTTTTTCAGCAATGAACAACAACTTAGATATTTTTCTTTATGTAAACGTCCTCTTTTGAGCACTAAATTTGTGGATGATACAACTTTGGAAACATTAGGGTTTAAGGATGATATAGATTCACTACAAGAAAAACCCTCATAGACATTGGTGGAACAACATCGGTTTTTAGAAAAAAATGATGTCTTTGAGTATTTTAGACCGGTTTTTCCAAAAATCGGTGTCTATAAGCCCAGATTTTCACTCATAGACATCGGTTTTTTAAGCTGATGTCTATGAGTGCCCTTTTTCGTTAATAGACACCGATTTTAACAGCGGTTTTTAAAACCCGGTGTCTATGATAAAATAAAATAATTTAATTTTTCCACCAATACTTAGCCAAAATTTACAACATTTCACTCTTCCCTCTAAACCTAAACCTATATCGTGTTGTCCACCACTTTCCTCCTCGACGCTGGCCATCTGACTATCTCTCTCACTCTCATCTCCCTCTTTCCCTTCCTAGATCGATGCACAACACAGCTTGCCTTGTGTTTTACTGAGGACGTAGAGGGTAGCAACGTAGGCTGCTTGACCCATGGAGGACGAGGTGACAGAGTTGCATTCCATCCCCCCGACGCCGCCATAGGCGCAGATCTGGAGAGAGGGCGGTATGTGGTTGTTGTACTCTTCCTTTGCTATAGTATGATCCTAGGCCTCCAGTCGATCGCAGCAGAGAGGCCTCTTGGGTCATCAACGGCGCAGGCAGGAAGTAATCACAGCGATCGCATGGAAGACGACAAGCCTCCTCTCCTCGGTCGCCTTGTGAATTCTCTCCCCAAGAATGGCTCTAACTCGCACGCTTGGTCAGTATGAAACCCTTTCCCTTCTTCTCTCAACCAAATCATGTTCTTTTTTCCTTTTTTTTTCCTATTTTTCTGCTTTGGTTTAAGATTGGAAGTTTGCAAATTTGGGGTGGCAAGAACTAGAGCTAGGGTGGAGGATCGTGCTCGGATCCACAATCACTTTCATAGGATCCACTCTCGGGAGCGTCGGGGGAGTGGGGGGAGGCGGCATCTTTGTGCCCATGTTTACTGGATTTTTTTTTCTTCTGTAAAAAGGTTTTCTTAGTTATAACTTACAAGTCTGGTAGCATCATCACAAGCGCTCTTAAAAAACACAAAATGTCGTGCTTTGGATGTTGCGAAGAGAATGATAATAATCGAACTGCTGCCAGTGGTGGTCCTTATGTTGCAAGCCATTCAGCTGGTAAGGATACCTAAAATGGCCACTAGATTTTTTTTATTCCAAATTAAGACTTCTTCCATTTCAACTGGATGACTAAATCTATTTTAGAGGTATCATTAGCAATTTTTCAGTTCTAATGAATATGGATGCATATTTTGTAGGAAATGATGGAGCCTATCTTTCTGCCAATACTCCTTCTAAGGGTGCCCAAACTGTTAAGCCGCAACCTATTACAGTCCCAGCTATTCCGTTTGACGAGATAAGGGAGATCACAAAAAATTTTGGTGATGAAGCTTTGATTTGGGAGGGTTCATTTGGTAGAGTGTATTTTGTGTCCTAAAGAATGAGAGAAGCACAGCTGTAAAAAAATTAGATTCAAGCAAGCAGCCAGACCAAGAATTTTTGGCACAGGTTTTAGTCATACTTAGTTTAACCTTATTAGTTGGGGTGTCATGCTCATATGAACAATTTTACAGGTTTCCATGGTGTCACGGCTGAAGCATGAGAATGTCGTGGAGTTGGTTAGTTACGGTGTTGAAGGAAATCTCCGTCTGTTAGCATATGAGTTTGCTACAATGGGGTCTGTCCATGACATTCTTCATGGTATGAACTTTTCTTAGGCAAACTTATCCATTATTGCAACCATGTTATTACAATGGCACATTGATTAAAATCAAGTATTAGAAAACATATACAAACAATATATGATTGGTCACTTGACTGCATAGTTTATATAAAGGACACAGACATATGTGGACATATATGCCACCAAAATATTTAAACCACTCAACTGCATAGTTTATATAAGGAACACAGATACATGTGGGCATCTATGGCGTCAAAATTTTAAAGTTAATTATGTTGATGAGAGTATGTGTTAGTGTGTATGAAAATATTTAAGCGTACATCTGTTACAAAACATATCCTACGATAAAACCTAAGTAATCCGTTTAAAATAAATTTTCACATTTACCACCCTTATGTCATTTTAATCAAGCTAAGTAAACTAGAAATTTTCACATCTATCACGTAGCACACTAAAAATCAACATACTGTCTCAGGCAGTTTAAGATTCCCCTTTTCCATTAAGGAGAGCCTCATCCTTTGCCTTTGTCAATTGTCATTTGACAACTTGTATTTTTTACAATGGATCTTATGCAATACTATTTTGCCACATGATAATATCCATAACAATGTTTAATACAAACTGAACCTAAGTTCATCAATTAAACAGAGGGAACCATGTGCTGTTCTTTCCTTTGTATGCTTATTGAACAGGTAAATGTTCGGCTTAAGTTAATGTCAGGGATTGAAGATAAGTGGCTAAGTTGCTTTTTCATGGGAGCAGGACTGCTGGCTTTTGTCTATATTTCTCACCAACATGTACAACCTGTGAAGTACAAAGAAATGTGCGCATTAAAAAATTTAGTAGAATTATTCAAGGAACACAGAAAACTATAATTAATTAAATGTTATTCTAAAATTGTTTTCTAATCTCCTAGTACAACCAATTGTGTGTGGCTCATCTCATGATCATTCCAACTGTTGGAAGATGTTTATCATTTATATGTCACATTAAATCCTTCTTTCTCCCTGTGATAGATAGTAAAACATCTATATGGTCAGATAGTCCAAAATCATTTATGTTTATTTTACTCCTGAACTAAATGATAAAATAAATTCACAGAGCGAAGCAATAGATGAGATTTTATCATCATTATGTTGATGCTCTATACTATGATTTCATGTATCAATCTTGCCTAGAGAGTTCTAAAGTGACAATGGATTCAGAAGATTAGCACTTCAAGTAATTTATTTAAAAGTAGCAAACAGTGATGTCTATAATTATGCACAGGACGAAAAGGAGTTAAAGGAGAACAACCAGGACCAGTGTTGTCATGGCTCCAAAGAGTTAAAATTGCTGTCGGAACAGCAAAAGGATTGGAATACCTGCATGAGAAAGCCCAACCTCATATCATTCATCGTGGTATAAAGTCAAGTAATGTTTTACTCTTTGATGATGATGTTGCAAAAATAGCTGATTTTGATCTATCAAATCAATCTCCTGATAGTTGATTTTAATTATTGTTCCTATTTTCCTGTGTTTGTAAGAATTCTATTGTAATGCTTATTCCTATTTTTCTGCATTTGGATCCTCTGTATGAGTATGTTTTCCTTCGTAAATCAGTAGTCTTAACTCTTATCAGTTCACTTTTATTAATCTCTTGTTAATTCTTTGGTACTCTTTCATATTATCCCATTTTCTGAGAAGACAATAAGAGTTTTGGTTTGTAGAAGAATAGGACACATTGCTAGCAGATTGTTCTAATACAAGTTGAATTTCTGAGGTTATCTGTTTAAATAAAAATCTTCTCTTCCTATTTCATTTTGTTCTTTTAAAAATTTATTATGTCAATATAAGTAGAATCTTTTTGAGTTTCTGAGTTTATCTATTTAAATAAAAATCTTCTCTTCCTATTAGCTAATTATGTTGCTTGCTAGTGATTATGCTTATCTACTATTTGCTTTACTCTCACATGCGAGAGTCAGTTCTTTTCTTACATGTTTGTTTATATTAGATATTTAAGTTTATTTATTTATAACAAGTACTCTCTTTTTTCCTGTGTTTAGGAAAGTGAAAGTGAGGATGATGGTCTTGACATGGGTGATGATGATGATGTTGAGGAACCTGAAAATGAACCAGAGGCTGTTAGGAAAGAACCAACCATTGAGAAACCTACTCCTGTTTCAGCACCACCCAAAGATGCTGAAAGGAAACTATCAAAGAAGGAGCTTAAGAAAAAGGAAATGGCAGAGTTGGATGCACTTCTACATGAAATGGGCATTGCAAATAAAGATAGTAATACTGCATAAAATGAGACAGCTGGTAATGTCTTCTTTCACATAATTAGTTTATTTTTGATAGATAGTAAATTTTAATTCACTTGAGTTGCTTCATACATATGAAGTGATTGTTTAATGTGTGTTGAATTTGTTTATCCTTGTTATGTAGACAAGAAGCAACTGGAGCAAAGTAGTGAAGGGGAGAAGAAAGAAAGTGTTGGTGCTCCTTCAGAGAACAGAATCTTAAAGAAGAAGAAATCCAAGAAAGAAAAATCATCAAAGGAACAGGAGGAGCATTATCAGAATCAGGAGAAAGGAGACATTGAAGCTGAAGTGGTAGATGCATCTGCAGTTGACGTAAAGGAAAGGATAAAGAAGGTGGCCTCCATGAGGTAGAAGAAATCAAGCAAAGAGATGGATGCCGAACAGTTGAATAAAAGGGCTTCTTACTTAAGTAGTAGGCTAATTGGTACCTCAACTAGTCAATTGTTGGATACGAACTTGATGTGTATAATATTTGTGTTGGTTACATGGATATTGACTTGTCTGTATAATATCAGTTTTTCACTGTTTCAGAAATCGAATGTGTGTCGTTAAACAATACTGATATTACATCGATTTTCCACTGCTGCAAAACCGGTGTCATTAACTAATATTACATCGGTCGTATACCGCTGTCAAAAATGGTGTTATTAACATATAATATTACATCAATTTTACACCCGATGTCGTTAAGTGCTACTACACTGGTTTTAACCCGATGTCTAAAATGGCAGACCTTTTACATCGTCTTCATAGACATCGGTCGAAAATGTAATAGACACCGGTGGAACACCGATGTCTATGAGGGTTTTTGTTGTAGTGATTGGTTATTTGGAAGAATAAGTTGGAGTGGGTTAATAAATATGAAATATCCTACTTACCCTAGAATTATTTTTGAATTTTTAAGTTCTATAACAGTTGATAATATGCAAGGTGGGGGAAAACTAAAATTTTGATTACTTAATGAAGATTATGAATGGGCGTTAAGTGATTTTAATATTTGTTATGAATTGCCAAAGGATGGTGTGTGTGTGATTTTATCTAAATTTGAGAATTCATGTTTTTGGCAACAAATTTCTGAACAATCACCTTTTAACCCTCACAATTCTAGAGCTCCTCATATTATTAATCTCATTTTTAGATATGTTTATTTAGTTATGAAAAATACTATATTTGGGAGAGAGGATAAAGAGGGGTTAGTAAGACTTGTGGACTTGTATTGTCTGTGGGCAATGGTTGAAAATGTTGAAATTAATTCTGGTTATTTCTATCTTAAGCATTTGGTTAAATTGGAAAAATCAGATTCTACTATACTTATTGTTTTAGGAGGATTGTTAACTCAAATAGCTTTGGTGTTTGGTTGTGATTTAAGTGAATTAGAAATGATTGATAATTCTTGTAGATTAGACTTGAATTCATGTTTAACAACAAAGATGATAAGACGTGAAGAACATGGATATAGTCTTCTTATTAAGAACAATTTCCCTTTAAGATTGCCCAATCATGATCTCACTACTATTCATAATAAGGAAAATTGGCGGTTAAAATTAGCAAGTCAACAATCTAAATTGCTGTCAAATCATTTTTCAAGAAATGTTCCTTTGACTAGTCATGATATTCATGGTTTTAATTTCAAAGAACTTCATTCTGTTTTGGACAATATTCATAATGATTTGGATTCGACTAGCAATTTTATTGCAAGTAAAGAACACATGGAAGAGGAACAATTTTAAAAATAGCAAGAATGTTTTAAAAGTGAGAGTGAATTGTGTGAAAAGATTTCTAGAATTATGAATTCTTATAAGGCTCAAATGGAATTTAATGAAGATTTTAGAGGCTTTATGAAATTTTTGCAGGATGATATAGACAAATTGCTTGAATATCATAAGTTTTTTAGAGATGAAGTAAGATGGTTTATTAATGTCTTTCCTTTTCCTTTTCCACTTCCTGAATTTCCTGATTTACCACCTCCTCCACCATATTGATTTCATCAGGACAATGAAAAGTTTAAGTCTAGGGGGGGGGGGGGGGGGTTTGAACATCTGAATTTTTTTTTTTCATTTTCTGTTTTTGTTCTACAGTTTTTTTTTTTTTTTTGCATTTGTTTGGATTGTATTGATAGTCACTTGACTGTCTTTTGAAAAACCTTGTGGCATACATCTTGAGAACATCAAACTTCACTTTTATGCCTTCATGTCCTTTTAGTAAAAATGTTAGCACGTTTATTATCTTGATTCATGATGCTGTAAATGATGCTAGTAGTATGCTTAGTGTATTTCTTTTCTCTATCTAGGGTAGCATGAAATAAGCTAAGTATCATATGGAGATAATTTGGAGATATTGCTTGACCTTAAGGATCTTCCTTTCACCATACTTAAGCTTGGATAGTTGATATCATTGAAATAATCATGATTCATCTTGTTTATTTAGTACTTGGTTTTCACGGTGATTTCTCAAACTTCATTTTGGTTACTGGATGATCCTCAAATCATGTAAGCTCATTTGGAAAAATAAAAAATATCCCAACATTTGTGCTAAAAGTACATTTGTAAATAAGTTTTGCACAATGCAAATACTTATATATATATATATATATATATATATATAAAGGTGAATAAGGGATATAAAAAATAGTTGTCGTGAGTGGAATCTAGTAAGTCACCCCTTTGAGACCGAGTTAGGTTACTGGGGAAATGACTACTTAGCTTCTCTTGAGATTGAACACGCCTTTGAGACCTTGGGTTGATTGAGAGATATGAACCAAGTGTGTGGCAGGTAAGTGCCTATCACCGGTTACGTGCCTATCACTGGAAACATTAGGAACTCATCTGGATGACGACTTGACTAGGACATAGATTGAAGCTTGAAAAGTTTGGGGCACTTTTTGCACTGTGCACAAAAGACTTATGCTTGAGCTATACTTGACTTGTTTCCATGATCTTGCTTGTTAATGAAACTTTTTGATAGAGTTAGGAAAGTACATTAGGGATTATGAATGCATTGTAGATCATATGAATTAAGATTGTGGCATTTTTGCTTGAGGACAAGCAAAAGTTTAAGTCTGGGGGTGTGATATGCGTAGATTGTATACACTTGTTTAGCATGTTTTGACGCACATTCACATATTTTGTGCATTCTTTATCTATGCATTTTTGTACTTCCATCTTTACTTACAACATATTTACTCTTTTTGTTCGAAAATCTACTTTTGTGCATTTTCTATACGCAGGAGTCGATTTTGGAGAAGAATTGATGTTCAAGGTGTAATCTACAATTGAACGAAGGAGGAAGGCACCATCCCTGTGTGCCACATGGACCTATCATGGGGAGTTGCCCAGGCCGTGTGGTGATCCTTACCCCTCTAGCACTAGCAGAATGAAGGAGTGTCCAGGCCATGTGAGAATCACACGACCGTACAAGCCTTCCAAAGCCAAAGAAATGCATGGTCGTGTGTATCACACGGTCGTGCAACATTTCCAAAAGCCAAGGAAGTCCAGGTTGTGTCCTAGACACGGCCGTGTAGGAGTTCCAGAGCCAGAGCAAGAGTAGGTCGTGTAGATCTACACGACCGTGCAAGGGGGCAGTGGCAGAGCATGCCACGACCGTGTGAGCATCACATGGCCATGTCACCTGGGCAGTGAAGGGGATGGACCAGGCCGTGTGAGCTTTACACGATCGTCTCTCGAGGTCGTGTGGCACCCAAATCCCAACTCTATATAAGGGTTTCTTCCTCATTTGAAAGGGGGAATTTTCCCTTTTGGGAGAAATCATGATTTAGGGTGTTCCTCCACCTTCTTGGAGGTATTTTCCGACGATCTAAGGGCGGATCTTCAACGAATCGACTCCGGGGAATGAGGAATGGATCCGAAGATGGTTCTTCATTGTAGATAAGCTTTTCTTCTTTTATCTTTTTGGATTTGAGATCAAGATGCTTGTATTCATCTTGTCTTTGGATTTCTTTTCTTGTTCTATGGATTAGATCTCTATGTTCTAGGATGGAGGGAGTATTTGTAATGTGAATTTGATGTAAATTCTTATGGATTTGTCAATTTCCTATTTCTATGATTTTGTCCTGTTTGTATCTATTTAATCTGGTATTGATTGTTGTGATTGGGCTTAATTACCATACTTGATTGAATGTTTGGGTATCTTGTGGATCTTGTAGAGGTGATTCCTCACTCGATTATCCGAGGGACGTTCGTAACAGACAAGCCCGTGTAAAGACGATTGAGGGATGATCTTGAGGGTGAAATAAGGGCATTCAAGGGGGTAGGATAGATTGGATGCATTAATCTTTCATATCTTGATGAGGTTGAGAAGTAATGAATTTCTATGTTGATTTTCCAAGGGACACACGTACAGGCAAGCCCGTGTAAGGACAACATAGGAATCATTCCTAATTGATCACATTTAGGTATAGATTTCAGTCTTAGGCCATTTGTCTATTGCAAGAGAGAACCGACAACCTTCTACAAATGATGGATAATTGAGGAATACGATTTGGTAGATCACCTACATTGAATAACATTACAAAGAAACTGAAACTTCTAGAACAACCCTTTTATCATAGCCCTTATTCTTGTTTCTATTCTTTTATCTCTATTCTTTACTTTTCATAGTTGCACTAGTTTTCATAAATCAATTGATTAGTTGTTTAGCTAATTCGTGTTGAGATATTTTTAGTGCTTATACCAGTCCCTGTGGATATGTTATCTTTCTTTATTACTGACGATGTATCCGTACAAAATCCACAAACAAAACCAACATGAAAATACAAGAGACAAGACATAATGAGAAGAATGCGATCTCGAATATAATGCGGGACTGGTAGCCAGGACTTTTGAGTGACATAACACATCCTGCTAACCTGGAAACAAAAGTAAAAGTAAAGGGTAGTATGTACAAAATACTTAGTAGGTATAAGATAGATAGTGCATCATACTAAATATAAGGAGATTAAAGAATGCATTCTCAGGTGAAGTACTTACTATAGAAGTAAGAGAGTTAATATAAGCAACCACTAACGAGGCATAAAAAACTATATAACCATCTACTAACATGCTCATCCAAGTAAGATCAATAACATGGGAGTACATACTGTATATCCAAACCTACGCGAACTAACGCATAACCAACAAGAATATAACAGAAATAAGTCATCATACATGGGAGTAAAATCTCTACCACAAGAAACATAAATGACCAAGACATCTAGCTAGGAACTATGGAAGAAACACTTTACCACGAATGATCTCCTGGATAATCTAAAATGTTAAGGTCCCTGTCTGCTGGAGAAATGCTCTACCATGAATGGTCTCGTGGGCAGACATGTAGTAGCTATCTAGCTATGGACTCTGGGAGAAATACTCTACCATGGATAGATCCCGTGGGTAGTCCAGATATATAAGTGACCACTATCTACTGGAGAAACACTTTACCACAGATGGTTCTGTGGGCAAACAGGGTAAGGTAACTATCTAGCTATATGCATCACTATCACTGATGACTCTCTCAACCACAAATGGGAGACACTAGTCAACAGGAAATACTAACAGTCGCTGATGACTCTCTCAACAACGAATGAGAGACATTGGTCAATAGGATATACAAATGGTGGTTGATGACTCTCTCAACTACAAATGAGAGACAATGGTCAACAGGATATACCAATGGTCGCTAATGACTCTCTCAACCACGAATGGGAGACAATGCTCGACAGGATACCTCGATGAAATGATACGTAAGAGGGTCTAACCTCACTAGCATATAGGCATGAGCCTAATTAACAACCAAAGATTTAGTAGGATACTTGACATCCTACACTACAGTATAATCTTACTAATATATATGCATAAGCCCACATAACAAATCAAGATTTAGTAGAATACTCGATATCCTATACTATGGTATAATCACCCTAACCATAAGCATAACTCAAATCATCAATTAGGGGTCAAGCATGTAACGCCCGCCCTCCCTGCTATCAACAAGGGACGGGGCTACGATACTCTTCGTACGTATTACAGCGGAAGACTTAAAATTATTTTTCTTAACTTAATTAAAACCGAACTACACTAACATGGTTTCATAACATGATAACAAAATAAATAAAAACTTAACATCAAGTCACCCATATTGTATTACATTTCACAAAACCAAAGCATAGTTCTTAAAGGTTTTAAAGCAGGTTCTTGATTAGTTGCCTAGCCACCGCCACACACATCTTCGTTGCCCCTCCTGCTGCTCCTTTAACTCATCCAACTTTTTCCTTTATCTGTGGTACAAGGAAAGTAAGCTATGAGCACTCATGGCTCAGTAAGTTCCTTTCCTACTCACTAAAACCAACAATCAGCACATAATCAAATAATGTCTCAACTTAACATGATCTCAACTAGTCATGGCATAACATATCATACTCTTTAAGCATATCATGCAACATAACAAACATTATAACTAGTCATGGCATATCATCTCTTAAAGCATAGCATGAAGCATAACATAATCATATCATGGCATATCATCTCTTAAAACATAGCATGAAACATAACATAATCTAATCATGGCATATCATCTCTTAAAACATAGCATGAATCATAACATAATCATATCATGGCATACCTTAAATCATAGCCTCAACACAACATAATCATAGATTATATGCATCATGATTTTAAAAACATGTATCCGAAAAACATGTGTATGTCTCATGATCTTTTAAAACCATTTTCTTCTTACATATATATACTTGAACATAATATCAACATATTTAGGGCCCCGGCTTGTACCATACATACATAACATAGATGTGCGCATCCTAAGTATATCCAAGGTAGCAAGTCTTGAATCATACTAGGAACTAGGTCAAGATCACAAAGCATGGCCTAGGGGCGTATTTGAAGAGTCCATCCCTTATTAGCCTAGATCACAAAGCAAGGCTTGGCCTAGATCACAAAGCAAGGCCTAGGGGTGTACTAAGGAGCCCATCCCTTATTAGCCTAGATCACAAAGCAAGGCTTAGCCTAGATCACAAAGCAAGGCCTAGGGACTGATTAGGAGTCCACCCTTGGTACAAGTCTTACAAAGTAAAATAGCATGTATAAAAATGCATCATTTAGTCACATAGCATAGCATAAAAGTATGCATCACTTAGGCATACATTATGTCATAAAAGTATGCATCACTTAGGCATACATCATATCATAAAAAAAAAGTATAAATCACAAGCATACATGGTTAAGCATAAGGGTATATCATGTGATTATACTATCATAAGAAACATGGTAACACAATTAACTTGGGTTCTAAGATTCCTAAACCCTTGGGTTTCTATCATGGTCGAACCCCCTTAGGTCTCAATTTAGGTAAAAACAACCTCCAAGCATGTGAACCCTAAATCATCATCACATAAATTTCATAGAAAGCATTATAAGCATGATTAACTTGGTTTCTAAGTTCTCCAAGTTCTTAAACTCATGTGGCCGAACCTATCAGTATATAAACAAGGTCCCAAATGTCATGAAAGCATGGAAACCTTAAACCATATTTATAGCATTTTTTTCCAAATAGCATAGTAAGCATCTTGAGCTAGTTTCTAAGTCCTTCAAGCCCTTAACGTATGTCTTGGTCAATCTTTTAACAAGTATTCATTAGGGCTAAAAACAAACATATAAGCATGTGAACTTGAACTAACATCATGTATAAATTCATAACAAGGCATCATATACTAGGTATGGCCGAAACTTACCCTAGCCTCATTTAGGTCACTAAACAACATATAGTATGAGAACTTTGGTTTTCTACTTATCATATTTCATGTAGAGTGACATAAGCATATTTAATTTTTGTTCTAGGGTTTCTAGGGCATTTATCCCTTCATGGCCGAAACACACAATGATCCATTTAGGTCATGGAAAAATTATACAAATATGTGACACAATCAACACATTATCATATTTTCATAAGAAGCACTTTTAACACATTTGGTTTTATTTCTAAGGCCTCTAGGTCTTTTAAAACCCTACTTGGCCGAAACTCACAGAATATAAACTTGCTTCAAATAGCCTAAAAGCATGAGAAATTATACAAGTTTCATAGCATGTATAAAGACAAGCATAATAAACATACATGTGAATTGTGTCTTAGGCTTCCTAGGTTTTTTCCCTTTTTCTTTTATTTTTCCTTATGGCCGAAACCTACCAATCTCTAAACTAGGTTTTAAGTGGCCTAAAGCATGGAAAACCTAAGTAAGTTTCATGGCAAAAATTACTAAGAACATCATATATAGAGTTGGTTCATAAACAAGCTAGGACCCTTGTGATCTTACATGTCATATATCATGTAACTAATTTTCTATACTCAATTTAAACATAAGAGCATTAAACAACTTTCATATCCTAATATCACAGAGGTCTTGAGCATATTAGAATTTTTTTCAAGCTTTTCTAAACTATCCATCTTATCATGGCCGAAAATCTAAAATAAGAGTTCATGAATTTCTAGCAATGTACAACATGCAATTCTTTAAGAGAACTCTATATTCTATCATACAAACATGGTTATTTAAATTTAAAGGTATTCCTAACCCTAAGACCTTTTCTTGGCCAAAACATATAAATGGATTTCTTTGGTTCCAAGTAACTTTCAAGCAAGAAAACCAATAAAAACCCTTAGTAGTTCATGGGAGAAATTTTGTACGAGTTTAGTTAAACAATATTTTTCCCTAACCTCCTTAACATATTTTTGGCCGAAATTCTAGGGTTAGGTACTCCTCTGATCAAGCATCATTTAAGTATAAAAACATGAAGAAAATCCTTCCTACATAGCATAGAAAGAATATCATGAAATAAGGACTTGCTTAAACCATCCTAGAATTGAAAACCCTTTCTTTAGCCAAATTTTCTTAAATTCTTTTCTAGGTTTTCTAATCCTTATAGAATACAAAAATCACATAAAAGCCTTGTACCACAGGTGAGGGGAAGCTTACATCCTTTTCTCTTGTGGATCTAAGGTATGGTGAAGAAGAAGTAGCCTCTTCTTCTAGTTCCTTTCCCTTGATTCCTTTGCTAAGTCCTCCTTGTATCTTAGGCTTTCTTAGGGAACAAACTTGGCTTTGGGGCCGAAGATGGAGGAGAGGGGACTGTGGTGTTCTCGGTGAGGGAGAGGATGAATGAGAGAAAATGAGAGAAAAATAGTTTTCTCTTTTCTTGCTCCCTTTTATGTTAAGGGGGAAGAAGTAGCAAAATTGATTTTTGCTTTCCTTCTCCCTTAACCCATTTTCTATTTTTCTTACATTTATTTTATTTTCTATTTATTCTCACCATTCATGATAAAATAAGGGGGGGTGAATCCCCTTAATCCCTCTTTAAGTTTTCGGCAAAATCAAAGAGGAAGAGGGAGAGAAAGAGAGGAAGGAAAGTTGCCTTTCTCTTGCTCTTTTCTTGTTTTCTTTTGGCTAGCTTTTACTCTTACCTTTATCATGAGTTTCCCTCCTTTGCTATCAATATCTTCTCTCTATCCCAATTGGTTTCTACTAATTAACTCTATGAATTATAATATAAGAGGTTCAAGGTTCAATCCTTGACCTTCACTTCTTTTTATTTCATTTTATTTCTTTTTGCTTCAACTCACTTCCTATTATTTTTCTAAGGCAAAATCCCACATTCATATATTTATCTTACAAGTTTAGTGGGTATTACAAAGCAGGATATCCAACATCCTACATTATGGTATGATGATATCATACATATATAACAAAGTCAAGCATGTAGAATAATTAGATTGCATAAATATAAAATGGATCGGCTCTAAGGTCAAGAAAAATAAAACTACCAATCAAGTCATAACTCATGCACTAAGATCAATGATCTAATTAAACAAGTTAAAAGTACTCATCTTTATCATAGATAGTCTTGAACTATCTCCCTTCGGAATGTCCATCTCGTATCAGAGTCCTGAAACATAGAGTACTTATCAACACTTAGATCTAACATAGATCGGCTTATGAAACCAAATCCTAATCAGCTTAGGAGTACTAATCAACTTAACATAATGATCCAACCATCTTTCATAACCATTACCTTCACTCTCACTGGTACAGTGAAGTCCTAGCAGTGCAATAGGATGTCTGACAACTCTTGCTCTGGCACGATAGAGTTGCTTCTATTGCCAGAGTAAATCTAAGTGGTAGTAACCTGAGGAAAAAGAACAAATCTGATGTTGGCCTGGCTATGTTGTTGAGCACTAGGCTGTCAGTGTCTGGTCATATTGTGGTGATGGTCAAGACAGCGGTAATGTCAGTGAGGGAGGCACTGAAGTGGCTATGGGCAACCACCTGTGTCCGTCAGTTGTGACTGCGGTGGTCGAAGTAGGGAAAAGACGTTGATAGCGGTCAGTTTGTTTCAACACCAACGAAGGGACCAGTGCACGGGAATGATGATGGTGGCAACGTAGCAACTGGAACCGCTCTTACGCACGAGGGAGGGAAGTAAAAAAGTTGCACTGACCATGGTCGTCGTGACACTGGTCACTACGGTGGGATCCTCACTGGCATCGCCAACATCGAGATCGGTGGTCAGCGGACGAGGAAGCTTCGCAGCGTGGATCGCGATGGGGAATTAGGGAAGAGGAGGAATCATCATGGAGAGGCTAGGGCATGGAGATGAGGAAAAAGAAAGTAAAACATTTAAGGAAATTAATCTTTTCCTCATTTAAATATGTTAGATTCAACAAGCTTTCCCCTACCCCAATAGATTTATCCCATTAAACGTGTCATACGTGTAGGATCGAAAAGAATTTAGATATCTCCACAATGATATAATATTGTCCACTTTGGGCCTAAGCCCTCATGGTTTTGCTCTTGGGCTCTACCCAAAAGGCCTCATACCAATAGAGATATCATCTATCCTTTTAACTCCATGATCTTTCCCATGTGTTTTCAATGTGGGACTATGTTTGCAACATTGCAACTCCAACAATCCCCCCCCCCCTCAAACAAAGGACCACAGGCTTCCCACGTCCGATCCTCGACCCACCAGGTCTTCCTGCCCCTCGGTCCACCTGACCTACTAGGACTTCCTTGCCTAGTCGCAACTAGGACTTCCTGCCCGATGTCTGGTCCTCTTGATCCGAACATAGGAGCCGCCACTTTCTTTGTTCAAGGTCAATATTGTATCCACATGGCTCAATCAGACCATAGTGTTGGACCCCATGATTGTTTTGATGTGATCAATCAAGTTAGGTTAGGTCCTGTTTGTTATCTTATCCCTGTGTCTAAGTGTCCAGGAGCTTAGGAGCTCAGGAAGTCGAGTAGAACACGCAGCTAACGAGAAGGACGACACGGGAAGGGAGCCGACGGGCTCGGTACGTCTGAAGGATGAGAGAGCTGCGGAAGAGTACACTGGTGGATGAGAAGAATGTGCACGGTGTTCGAGGGATGAGAAGTCGGGTTGGAAGTCTGCTCGAGGAGAAGGTCTGAAATTGGGTTCAGGTGAGCCCTATTTCGGTTGGCCGGAATCACCTAAGATATCGAAACTTCAGAAGCCAAAATGAAGACAAAGACAAGCTAGAAGAAGGAGCTGAAGGCGCCTTCAACACTGGTTGAAGACGCCTTCAAACTCATCCGAGGTGCCCTCAACCTCGATTGGAGGCGCCTTGGACCTGGCCAAACTGGCCGTTTGGAATCGGATAGAACTCTATCTGATCTTCACATTGGAGGCGCCTCGGATGGTCTTCGGAGGAGCCCTCAACCTTAGAGATAGAGTTTCCAGGGGCTATAAAAGGACCCCTGGACCTAGGAATTATTCATCGAACTAAGTATTCAATTCCTAGCAACTTGTAAGAGCTTTCAGTGTGTAAAAGTCTTCTCCGCCTTTAGAGAAGGAGATTGATAGTGCGCTATTCCACCGCCTTGGATTAACAACCCTCTTGGTTGTAATTAAGTGAACTGCAATTCACCCCTCCCCTCTTGCCAACTCCGCTACTCCAACAAGTGGTATCAGAGCCAGACAACCTCAAAAGGACTAACCGCCGACTGAAGCACAAAGATTAAGACGATAGCCGGAACAAGCATTTAACCCTCGAAATTCGACGGAGACTTCGCTACATGGAGAATAAGAATGGAGGTATTTTTTAAAACATATTTTAACATTCTTCTAACTATGAAATTTGGTTTTACAGCTCCAAAAGACAAAGAAGAGTATCAGTGGATGAAAAAGGAGCAAGCTGATTTCGTGGCCAATGGAAAGGCGGAATTCCACCTACTCAACGTTCTACTACCCCAAGAGGTAAGTCGGATCGGAAGCTACAACTCCGCCAAAGACCTTTGGGAAAAATTCCTAGAGCTCAACGAAGACACCTCAGAAGCAAAGTTAACAAAGCGGGACATCCTCCGGACTCAGCTAACGAATCTCCGGATGAACAACGGTAAAAAGGTAGTGCAACTCCAAGCGAGAATCAAAGAGCTGATAACTCATCTAAACAACCTCGGAGAAACGGTAACAAACTGAGACTCAATCCGGTACGCGCTCAACGTCTTCCCAAGGTCTCCAGAATGAGTGTCCTTAGTAGATGCATACTACATCTCTAAGGACTTTGAGGTAAGTACTTTAGAAAGTTTATTTTCTACATTTGAACTTCACAAATCTCGCATTGCAGAGCCTAAACAAGTAGAGAAGCCAAATCTCAACATTGCCTTAAAAGCCGAAAAGGACGATCCCGACTCTGAAGCGTCGATCGACAAGTCTAAAGCGACTCTATTGGTAAGAAAATTGAATAAATTTAGATCGCAGTCAAAAAGACATCAACACAATAGAAGGACGGTCTGAAGCTACAACTGCAACGAGGAAGGTCACATCAAGGATGATTACCCAAAACTAAAGAAAAGGGACAAGGAGAAGTCTCAAAGACCGATGTCCTCGAAGCGCAAGAGTCTAAAGGCTACATGGGATAAATCGTCATCCTTGGAATCAGATGTCAAAGCCTTCTCGGAATTAGCATTGTTGGCCAACCATCTTTTCAAAGAATTCAACTCGGAGATGAGCATAGATGAAGGGGGAGGATCATCAGAAGAAGAAAGGTATGATGAAGGAGGAGCATCACCAAGTGAGGTAACTAAGGTACGTGCTCTAACCCCTACTCAGTCTTTTCAATTTATCAAAGTGCTTACGAAAGATCTAGCAAAATTAGAAAAAGAAAACGTTGAATTGAAATTGAATTTAGCAAAAGCATGCCCACTAGACATGTATGATAATTTAAAATTAGAAAATATGAAATAGAAAAATGAAATTGAAAAATTAAAAAATGATTATGCACGCTTAAATAAATTCCCAAAATCAAAACTTAGGATATATGGAAAATTAAATTGGTATATTAGAAAACATCAGGGACAACTTAGAAAAATTCTCAAAAGTTATATACCCCCTAAGTTCTTGATTAATCCAGTAAGAAGGAACATTTACTGGGTTCCAAAATCTTGTCTAAACTAATTTTTTTAAAGCTTTCAGCGAGAAAATTAAATGTTAAAATTTCTTTATAAGGCTTTGTCTAAGGAAGTGGTTGTTGCTCCAATAACCAAGAAGGCTTAGTGCCTTGCCACGACCTGGAAGCCAAAATATTAAAATAAAATATTTAATTAACTTTATGGTAAAGTATTAAAATTAAATAATGCTTTAAAAAGTTTTTTCAAATATTTTTTTCTACAAAAAATACTTTTATACTTAGAAATATGTTTCATGCATAAAACTTTTACTTAGAAAAATTCTCCAATAATATTTCTTTTAAAACTTGAACTTTTCCTTAGAAAACTTCTACTTGAAAATTATGACCCCAATTTTTGCTGTGATCAAAGGGTGAGAGATAGGAAAGTTTAGGGAAAGTTGAAAAAATTAAAATTTTCTTTTTCTTAGTATTGCAAATTCTATTATTGCAATCTTTATGCTTAAATTGTTAGTTTAGTAATTTCTATAAATTACTATTTGTTTATTTTTTCCCTAACTTGGGCTCGGTGCATCCGAAGGACGAGAGAGTTGCGGAAGAGTACACCGGTGGACAAGAAGAATGTGTGCGGCGTTCGAGGGACGAGAAGTCGGGTTGGAAGCCTGCTCGAGGAGAAGGCCGGAAATTGGATTCGAGTGAGCCCTATTTCGGTTGGCCGGAATCACCCAAGCGATCGGAACTTTGGAAGCCAAAATGAAGACAAAGACAAGCTGGAAGGAGCTGAAGGCAATTTCAACACTGGTTGAAGGCGCCCTTGAAGGCACCTTCAAACTCGTCCGAGGAGCCCTCAACTTGTCCGAGGCACCCTTAACCTCGATTAGAGGCACCTTGGACCTAGCCAAACTGGTCGTTTGGAATCGTATAGAACTCTATCTGATCTTCACTTTGGAGGCACCTTGGATGGTCTTCGGAGGTGCCCTCAACCTTAGCGATAGAGTTTCCAGGGGCTATAAAATGACCTCTGGACCTAGGAATTATTCATCGAACTAAGTATTCAATTCCTACCAACTTGTAAGAGCTTTCAGTGTGTAAAAGAGTTCTCCACCTTCGGAGAAGGAGATTGATAGTGCGTTATTCCACCACCTTGGATTAATAACCCTCTTGGTTGTAACCAAGTCAACTGCAATTCACCCCTCCCCTCTTGCTGGCCCCGCTGCTCAAACACATAGCTCTTGTGCACAGTCGACGATTAAACCTTTTGGCAGTCCGGGCTCTGATACCAATTGTAGGATCGAAAAGAATTTAGATATCTCCACAATGGTATGATATTATCCACTTTGGGCATAAGCCTTCATGGTTTTGCTCTTGGGCTCTACCCAAAAGGCCTCATACTAATAGAGATATCATCCATCCTTTTAGCCCCATGATCTTTCCCATGTATTTTCAATGTGGGACTATGTTTGCAACCTTGAAACCCAAAATTATGAACTCTGTTTAAATCCCAAATTTTTTTTAAAAATTCTTTAAAAAAACTAATAAGGTTATTTTCCCAATGACCCTTATTATTTAATTGTCATATCTCACATAAATAAAATTCAAAGTTAGGATTGAGCAGTCCCGAGACTATTAGATTAATTTTAATACTATTTTTTGTTTATTTTGTTAACTCTGTGGTGAAGGATATTAAAGTTGGAATTCGGCTGGAAAAGGGACTTCTAGGTGCCCAGAAAGATCCAGACGCCTAAAGGTCCAAGCGCCCCGAGTGAGTCTAGGTGCCTGGAATGCCGTAAATCTAGTTTAGTGAGTAGATGAGTTGGCAAATATTGGTTGACCGACGTACGTCATCATCCAGCCACCCAAGAGTGGTCGAAGAGCTTGTTAAGTGATAAAGTTGACTCAGATGATGCTTCACCAAGGAATAGCCATGTCAGCAGTCCAACTGCTGAGAAGAATCCAAGTGCCCGAAGATGGATAATCTCAGCGATGAAGGTGGATCAGATAGGCTTCAGTGGAGGTGCCTGGGGTAGTCCAGGTGCCTCAAAAAGCATATAAAAGCATCTTTGACCAGCAACATCAGCACATCAATTAAAATAACTTTTCAACGCACTTCCTCGACCTTTTGGCTACTCCGACTTTATACTACTACTATGTTGCGATGCTGCTACACCCGACTACTGTAGATGGACCTACACCAACACGCGAGCACATTCAAATCTTTTTCTAAGTGTTGAGTAACGATTTAGTTTAAAGTTAATTATTGCATAAAAAAAGTGTAGATATTGTTGCACTTTATTCTTTGTTTTGTCTATTCAATTGCGATTGATTCCAAAGGGCCTAGGTCTTAGAGTAGTAGTCGTCGAAGGCTCCAAACCAAGTAAAAATAATTGGGTTCTATTTTCTCGTGTTCTTCTTTCTCACGTAGTTCATTTTTCTACTAGCACTCATTTTAAAAAGTTAAAAAATAAAGATTTTAAATATACATGATTCACTCTCTTCTCACATGAAATCGATCCTACAAGTGGTATTAGAGCCTTGTTCGTTCTAAATTGGTACAACCACCATTCGAGTTGGGGTTTCCTCTTATTGTTTTTTTGCTTCATTTTTCTGGTTGTTGAGCTTTTCAATTTAGTCTGAATTGGTGCAATCACCTCTTCAGATAATCTTTTCATTTAAGTCTTTCTTCAAGTTGCAAAAAATTGGTGCAACACTACTCGAGTCATTTTTTCACTTTATTCTCTCCTACACTACTAATCCAAGACCTAGTCTTGGGACTTATTTTTTTAATTTTTTTTCTCTTATTGTGCAACACTATTTCTCCGTCCTACATTTTTATAGCACCTCTCACCCTCCACTCTTCAGCAGGAATGACTTCCTTTACTAGAAAAGAGGAATGGAGATATACCTAAAGACTGACATCAACTAGTGGTTTATCCTATGACGAGGATACACGGTGCTAATAGATTATGTAACAAAAGAACCTCTTGACTCAGAGAAGTGAAACTCAGAAATGAAGAAGAAGACCCAAGTTTATTCAAAGGTGTTGAACACACTTCAATGTGGACTGACTAAAGTGGAACTTAACCAGGTTGGACCATTTGGAAACTCAAAGGACCTCTGGGATAAGTTGATCGAGCTTCACAAAGGCACAAGTGATGCTAAGGTAACAAAATGTGACTTGTTATTGAATAGTTTATTTAATATAAAAATGCAAGATGGAGAAATAGCAAGCCAACTTTATATAAGGATCAAGGATCAAGGATATCCTCAACGGACTACATCTAATCGACTACCAATTGAAAAATAGGGACATAATCAGGTATGCCCTAAATTCATTTCCTCTAAATGCACTGTGGACATCTATAGTAGATGCCTATAAAGTTTCAAAGAATTTGTCTAAATTAAAATTAGATGAAATATTTTGTGAGTTAGAACTTCATGAATAGACTAACTTAAAACACGTCGAGAAGGGTATAACTTTTCTTATAGGTTTGACAAATGATGTGAAAATTAGAACCTAAACCAAGGTTGAATCAAAAGATGAATCTGACTCAGAATCAGACAACGAAGAGCAACTAGTAAATATAGTAAGAAAGATGTTCACTAGAAGAAAGAAGAACTTTACAAAGAAGGATCTACACAAGGTGATCAAATCCACATCTAATGATGCAAAGGAAAATATTACTTGCTTCGGATGCAACAAGAAGGGACATTTCAAGCATGAGTGTCTAAATCGAAAGGAAGATAAATTCAAGAAGATAAAGAAGAAGGCACTATAAACCACCTGGGATGAATCTTCCTCAGAAGAGTTAGATACAAAAGATCAAAAGCAAGCTAGCTACCTCACACTAATGGTAGACAGTCCCAAGTCAGAATTAAGAAGATGAGTCTAAGTATGAATCAAGTCATGAGTCTATACTCATTTCTGAAGGTTTCAATGAGGTAACATCTATTTTAAATGCAAAGTTCTTTAAGTAATTTTGTGCTTAAATAGAAAGTTGACTGAATTTGAAAAACAAGTGAAATTGCTCTGTAAGGAAAATCAAGACTTTAAGGAACAATTTAAACTAAACTTATCTGTTGAACCGAGAAGCGCTAAAGGGGGGGGGGGTGGATAGCGCTCGTGGCTTTCACTTTTTGTATTCAAAAAATCAACGAGTTAAGCAGCAGAATAAGAAAAACAAACACACAAAAGATGTCAAGTATTTACTTGGTTCGGAGCCTAGGGCGACTCCTACTCCAAGGCCCACGCTCGTTGAGCGTTTACTTTGGGCAACAACTATATCGTGCAAAGGATACAACTAGAATATTACAAGTAAAGCAATAGTAGAACTGTAACTAAGTAATACCAACACCACAATATGGAAGTTTCGCAGCTTCGGGTTGTCGGGGACTTGTCGTAGCTTAATCAGAATGTCTCATTGGCAGCGTATTGTAGAAGGATTGCTCTTTTTGTGTATCCTCAAGCTATTGGTCGAGATCATGATATATAGATTGTTGGAGGTGCCTCAAAGCCCCTTGAGGGTGCCTCCATCACTGCCGAGTCAGCCGCGCGGATGAGCGCTGAAGAAGTCCTCACTGATCCTCTTGAAGGCACCTCCATACCTCTTGAAGGCACCTTCAAGGCTGTCCGAGGTGCCTCAAGCCTCCATGAGGGCGCCTCTAGCCTTGCCGCGAGTACTTCTTCTCCTTTACACTCGAGGCGTCTCTACGCTTCATGAGGGTGCCTTGGGTACTGTTCATCCGAGACAAACTTTGCTATTTTGACCCTGCAAGACATGTTAGTCCATAAAACAACAACATATCCTGCAAAACAAAGTTAGCACATAATAATATCATAAAGATAAATGTATGACAGTCGTCGAACTGTCCGGTTCTTACTTCGAATTTCCTACCGGAACCCCTAGGTCGAATCGACGCCTAATGTTCCCTCTTCTGGAGAATGCGTCCTCACCTAGTCCACCCAAGAGAGCATACCCGATGTCAGCCCGGTCCTCCAGACGGATTGGACTTTTCACCTAGGGTTACCACCCCCTAGGATTTTTCGCCACCTAGGGTTATCTCCCCCTAGGACCTAAGGTTACCCCCCCCCCCCCCCCCTTAGAATTTCCTCCACCTAGGGTTACCACCCCCTAGGACCTAAGGTTACCACCCCTTAGGTTTTCCTCCACCTAGGGTTACCACCCCTAGGACCTAAGATTACCACCCCTTAGGATTTTTCACCACCTAGGGTTACCACCCCCTAGGACCTAAGGTTACCGCCCCTTAGGATTTTTTACCTGCCTAACCACGGTTAGGACTTTCCTACAAACGCATTCAAGCACATTAGATAACAACACAACTTAACTTGAACCTTTGACATAATCAAAACAGAGGTTCAATCGTCGGATGCTTCCTGCACCAACATCATCAACTAAATAAGTTCAAAATGGAGACACAACTAAAGTTGCAAAACTTGAGGAAGAGAACTCTATGTTGATATATGAAGTTAATTTTAAAGGACTACTAGAACAATTCTCAACAAGATCCAAAAATCTAGACTTAATACTTGAATCCCAAAGAGCTCTATATAATAAGTCCAGACTCGGATATAAATCTAGCTCAACAAATAAAACTTTTATTTCACTAGTTAACTAACACATGAAACAAATCTAAGCATGGGTTCTAAAAGCTTACCTAACCAAGTACGTAGGGCAAAACTAATACTACGGACGTAAAAATGAAATTCACTATATAAACTCATAACATAGAATATATGATTCAGGGGGAGGCTCTAAATTAGTTGAAATCTCAAAAATGTAACCTAGCCATTAGGGTAAGTAAGGCTGGATAGGAATAAGATATTTTGATTCTTGTCCAATATAGGACAAAGGATGGGCAAGATGACACTACGTTAGGGAAGTTTAGTCTAAGAAATCAAGTAGGGTAAGGGGTACCCTATTTGATGTACCTAACCAAGTGGAACTAATCAAAACTATCTCATCACATCCTAGACTAGTTAAACCAAGGTTTTTCAATAGGAAGGTTAAATGTACAATTTCTTAAAAAGGCTTTGTCTAGAAGTGGTAGTTGTTCTGATATCCAAGAAGGCCCTTGTTCCTCACCACATCCTAGAAACCAATTTTTAAAAGTATATTTAACAAATTAATGGTTAAACCTTAATCTAACACAAGGTTAAACTATCATTAAAATGAATTAAGCAAGTTGTAAGTACCCTATGTTGGATTTGATGTGATAAATAACTCAAGTTAGGCTTTGTGTTATTTGATGCCTTGCATTTGAGTGTGCAAAGACTTAGGAATGCAAGAAGGTGAGCAGAAGATACCGCGAACAAGAAGGATGACACGGGAATCGAGTCGATGGGCTCAGTCCATCCGAGGGACCATAAGCTATGGATGAGTACGATGGTGGAGCGAGAAGGGCACACATAGCGCTTCTGAGGGACGAGTGCAGGATCGAAAAGCACTAGAGGGGGGGGGGGGTGAATAGCGCTCATGGTTTTTTCATGTTTTACGGAAAATATAGAGTAATGTAGCAGAAATAAGAAATAAAGCGGAAGCAAAACAAGCGCTAACACTTTTCTTTTACTTGGTTCGGAGCTTGTGGCGACTCCTACTCTAAGACCCACACTCGTTGAGTATTTAATTTGGGAAATTCATTATTAGTTCATAAATCACAATTATAAATGTATAAGTGCAAGAAAAGACAAGGTATACTGACAACATAAAATATGAATATTCTTGTTCTAGGTCGTCGGAGCAACGTTTGGATGTCGAGGAGACGTTTTTAACCAGCGTGCAAGAGGAGAAGTCATTTAGAATGTTGTTATTGTGTATCTGGTTGAGACCTCCTTAAATATCTTGCTGAAGGCACCTTCAACCTCCATGGAAGGTGCCTCCAACAGGGATTTTTATCCCTTCCGCGTAGGAGATGATATCTTCCGAGGCTTACGTTGTTTATCCATCCGAAGTCATCTTCAAGCTCCATGGAAGGCGCCTTCCATCCAACATCCAAGGTGCCTTCAAGCTCCTTCATGGCACCTTCTGCCCTACTTCTTGTGCAGTTGTAGCCAAGATGCCCAAGGCGCCTCCAACAACCCTAGAGGTGCCTTGGGCACTATTCATTAGAGCTTTTTAAGTCCTTTTCTCTCCCTACAAGATATGTTAGTCCAAAATACCAAATATACCCTGTAAAACAGAGTTAGGACAATAAAATATTAATAAATATAAGTGATTAACAATCTCCAGATAATTTGATTCTGACTTTGAGTTTCACTAAAACTCTAGGTCGAACCAACGCCTACTGTTCCCTCTTCGGGGGGCGCATCTTCACCTACTCTTCTTAGGAGAGTTTACCTATTTCTAGACTGGTCCTCTAGACCAATTGAACTTTTGCTCAGCGTCTGAGTCTTTAGAACTTTTCCACTAGTTGTTCGATCTCTGACCTGTCCAGACTTCCACCTGGTTCGCGACCACCAGGATTTTCACCTAGAGTCCCTGACTCTAGGGTTTCTCCCAAAGTTCTCGATCTGCTAAGACTTTCCACCTAGGGTTACCACCCACCTAAGTACACTTAGGACTTTCCTGCACACTTGGTTCAATACTTGTTAGATGACAAGACAACTTAACTTTGAACCCTTTGCCATTATCAAAACACAGGTTCGATCATCTGATGCTACCCACATATATAGCAATAAGTGTAAAATACGGTGGCTAAATAATAATTAAATAATAAGGTTATTTGATAAATAATCTTATTGGATTTTTTTGGGAAATTTTAAGAATTTTCTGGGATTTAATCGGAGCTCGTATGACACATTTAAGGGGATGAATCGGTTGGATAGGAAAAGACCTGTTGGGAATACCCATTATTGTTGGGAGTTGATTGAGAAATTAACTTTAGGTTTGATTTATTTAACCTAAAGTTGGATTTAATTAAAGCTAGGTTTAGAAATAAAACCTAAGCTTCATTTTCTCCCTACTTCGCCTGATTTCCTTCCTCATGTCTGATTCCCTGCTCCTCTCCCTCACGGGCCTCTCTCCCTCTTGGTTACTCATCGTTGGCCAACAAGCTCCGATACTGGTGAGTCCCGATCACTCACCGTCCAACTCTACTAGCGTCCGATCGCCCGAGCGCCGTGTCGCCCTTATTGTCGATTACCCTAGCGCTGCCGTCCCGTCGCGTGTCAAGAGCCACTCGATCTGCCGGTGCCGAGAGCCACTCGAGCTCCACCCAAGTGTCGTCGCTTACCACCCACATCACAGAGTGTAGTGCCGTCGTGTGTGCCAGATCGCCAACACAGTCGTTCCCTTCTCCTCCGAATGTTGAAGTTAGATCTGTCGCCGACCCTCTCTTCCCTTTCATCGTCAGCACAGATCTATGCTATTGTCATTGTGAGGGTTGAACCGTCGGCCTTCCCCTAGTTCTGATGCATCACCATCCCTCATTTGGTTGACCCGAGACCCAGTCGGCCACCATCGTCGCCATTATTGTTTTGATCACCAGCCGAAGACCATCAGAGTATTCTGGTGCCAATGATCACATTGGAGGTAACCACTCATTTCTAGCAGATGATTTGAGTGTAGATCTATGGTTGATGCTCATTTTATAGCATTGGGCTGGTTGGACAGCAACATTTAATGTTCATCCGAGAGGAACTTATGGATCTGGATCAAGGATCAAGCAAAGGTAAGATTTATTTTAGTAAGGAGGTTGTTGTGCCATAATTGGGATGATTTTAGATATTGGGGTTTATGGTGGAATTGGATCTAATGTTAATATGTTACTGTGATGATTGCAATGTAGGATGCTTGGATTGGACATTCACAATAACAACCTTCTCCGGTTATGAGTTAACAATGGAATACACTGATTTGGGTAAGTTGTTGTTGATTCATACATGAATGTAGATTCAAATTGGAATGATGTAGTTGTTAATTAGATGCTATGGATAATAAGTGGATATTGGTTTGTTTAAAGGATTGATTTAGTTGTGGATTAGTTAATTTGAATTAAACTACAGATTGGGTTATGGAATGATCAGAGTTCATGGATTCTTTATCAGATGGATGTTAAGGTAGCTAGTTGATACATCTAGCTAAATTGTATTTCTTACTGCAAGACGTTGGTTCGAGACGAACATCTAGACGTGGGATTATTTAGCACAATCTACAAATGAAGGCGGGTACTTCTTGCTTTATCTCTTTAGTATTTTGACCCTAGTGCATGAGCTTTATATTTGGATGGTTACTGCGTTTATCTTGACTCCACTCATATTTTTCATGCGCTTGATACTTCCACTCAATCTTTGAGCTACTCATTTCTGTATCTATACAGTCTCTTGTTCCTATCTATGATATTTAGCATATATCAGATACTAGATACTAGATACCAGATACCAGATACCAGACACTAGATATTAGATATTAGATATATGGACATCTGATACCATGCTTACTTGCTTGAATGTTGTTTATTTACACACCTTACTGAGCATGTTGGCTTCAAGTAGCATACATGTTTCTGTTTATATATATATGATGACTGTTGTATTTTACGCATCATGTCATTGCATGCATGCCGATGACCATATCTCCCTTGTGGTTGAGAGGGTCGTTGGCCAAGGTCGCACGCTTGGCCACTCATGGGTAGTGGTAGCTAGAGCGTGCTGCTTGTCCTGTCGTGCCCCCCCCCCCACTCACACACTCATGGGTAGTGATAGCTGGAGTCGCAGCCAGCAGGTATCCCCGTCGCAGACGTAGCTATTAAACTATTATGCAACTGTCCCCTCGGCCACTCGAGAGTAGTGGTAGCTGGAGTATTGTACAGTCTGTCATTATCCCGGCCTCTCAACCATACTGGGGTCATGGTACAGAGGGGTGGGCGGTGTTGGAACCCCAAGGTGTTTTGATGTCATCAAACAAGTTAAGTGAGGTCTTGTTTTGTCTAACCCTTATGTCTAAGTGTGCAGGAGCTTAGGAACACAGGAAGTCGAGCGGAAGATGCGGCTAACGAGAAGGACGGCACGGGGAGAGAGCTAACGGGCTCGGTGCGTCCGAGGGATGAGGTGACCGTAGAAGAGTACACCGGTGGACGAGAAGAACGTACGCGACGTTCAAGGGACGAGAAACCGAGAAGGAAGGCTGCTCGAGGAGAAGGCCGGAACTTGGGTTTAGGTAAGCCCTATTACAGATGGCTGAGATCACCCAAGCTAGCGGAGCCGGAACAGAAGACCCAGACCGAGACGAGCTGAACCGGAGCAGTGGAACCAGACCACAAAATGTTAACTAGGTTGAATTAAGTGGTCCGAGTGCCCAGATCCATTCCGAGCGCCCAGATCGTCCGGGCGCTCAGAACCATTCCTAGCGCCCGAAAGTGGATTTTGACCATATCGAGGTTTGGCTTGATCTGAACATTGGGGAATAAAGTTTTATCCCCCTCCAAGGCGCCCGGAACCCTTCGGGGCACCCCGAACAGCCCGAACAGTGCTATAAATATAGCACTGATTTGTACAGGTTATTCAATCAACTTGTAATCCATTTTCTCTGTGCTTTACTATTCTTTTTGTGCTTTCAACACTGTAAGAGGCTACTCCACCCACAGGAGATCATCAGATAGTGTGTCATCCTTTCCTTGGATTAGCAATCCTCTGATTATAAACCAAGTAAACCCTCTGTGTCTGATTTCTTTAATTAGTCTCTTCTTTTTATTTTTACAAGTGTTTCTTAATTAGTTGAAAATCTGAGAAAGGTGTAAGTTATTTTTTCAGGGCAATTCACCCCTCCCCTCTTGCCGGCCTCCAAAGGGACCAACAAGCAGTATCAGAGCAAGGCGCTTCAGGAGGACTAACCGCCGATCGAAGCAACGTGATGGTTGGACCAAGCATTGTTCCACCAAAATTTGAGGGGGACTTCACACACTAGAAGCGTCGTATGGAGGTATTCCTGAAAACTGATTTCGAAATTCGGTTAATAATAAAGTATGGCTTTATAGCTCTGACGAATCAGAATGGAGAAGAAAAAGAAGAGAGCCAGTGGACAAAGAAGGAGGAGAGTGATTCCGTAGCGAACAACTGTGTGGAATATCACTTGTTGAGCGTGCTGCCTCCTCTAGAAGTCAACCACATTGGAAGCTACTAGTCGACCAAAGAACTCTGGGAGAAGTTCCTGGAACTCCATGAAGGAACATCCGAAGCCAAGCTAGCAAGAAGAGATATCCTTCAGAACAAAATGACGAACATCTATCTTGCAAAGGTAAAGGAATTGATTACTGGTCTCGAAAATCTCGGTGAAATGGTAACAAACCGGGACACCATACGCTACGCACTCAATGCATTTCCTAGAACTCCAGAATGGACATCAATCATCAACGCCTACTATATTTCAAAAGACCTGGAGGTAAGTACTTTAGAAGAATTGTTCTCTACTCTTGAATTACATGAAACCAGGTGTGCAGGGACAACAAAGGAATAAAGCCAGATGATTGCACTAAACACAACCAAGAAGGATGAACCCGAGTCAGATTCAGAAGAGGATTAGGAAGCATATATGGTAAGAAATTTTAAAAAGTTTTTTAGATCTAATAAATTTAAAGAGATGCAGAATAAAAAGAATCCAAGAAATAGAAGAAGGATGTGTTGCTACCAGTGTCAAAAGGAAGGACACTTAAAAAAAGACTGCCTAGAATTAAAGAAGGACAAAGTAAATCTACCCAACAAGCACAAGAATCTAAAAGCAACTTGGGACGATAGTTCATCATCTGAGTCTGAGATTCAAGAATATGCCAGGATAGCACTGATGGCAAGTTATAAAGGGAAAAGTACATCAGAACCCAACATCGATGAAGGGGGAGGGACGTCAGATGAATACAGCGAAGCAGGGGGAGAGTCAGGCTTCAAGTCTGATATGGTAAGTGAGGTATGCCTCTTACCTCCTGATCAGCTTTACTTTGGTATTAAGTCTATGGCAAAATCCATGTATAAATTAGAAAATAAAAATACCAAATAAAAAATGAAATTTTAGAAACAAAAAGAATTTTGGCAAAATCATGTCTAATAGAGGATTTTAATAAATTGAAACTTGAAAATGAAAAATTAAAATAAGAAATAGAACGATTGAGAAAGTCTAATGGTTCAAATATTTCTGCTTTTAAAAATTATAGAGGATTAAATTGGTACTATAGGTTTCACCAAAATCAAATCAGAAAAATATCAAAAGCCTATATACCTAGAAAATATTTGATTAACCCTATAGGAAAGGAACCTCTATTGGGTTCCAAAAACTTGTTTAACTTGAATTTAAAATTAAACATAGCATTTTTAGTGAGAAAGTTAAATAGATAGTTTCTTTATGAGGCTTTGTCTAAGGAAGTGGTTGTTGCTCCAATAACCAAGAAGGCCTAGTGCCTCGCCACTACCTGGAAGCCAAAATATTGAAATCAAATGTTTAATTAACTTTTTGGAAAAAGTATTAAAGTTAGAATTAAATAGTGCTTAAAAGTTTTTAAATATTTGTTTTGAAAATTTTGTTTAACTTAGAAAATATTTCTATTGCAAATTCAAAAAAAAAAGAAAAAAAAATTGCTTCAAATTTTTTTTATGAAAATCTCTTCCAAAGAAAATTTTAAATTATGTTTGAATTTTTTTAAAAAACTTAAATTGAAAATTATGTTTTTAAACTTGGAAATTTGTTTTTACAATTTTTTTTGCAATTTGCCTTCGAAAAATTTTACTTATGAATTTTTTTGGGGAAGTTAATTACTTAGAATTTTTACAAAACTTAAACTTTTGAAAAATTCTGAAATTTTTTAACTTAAATTTTTTTTTAGTTAGAATTTACCTTAGACTTGTTAAAAAGAACCCCATTTTTTATGTGATCAAAGGGGGAGAAGTATGTTAAGTCTAGGGGGAGGTATAATAATTTTTTAAAAATTATTAGTAAATTAATTGTTTTTATTGCATTTGTTTACCCTAGCTTAACTTGGGTTGTTCACATCAAAAATGGGGAGATTGTTGGAACCCTAAGGTGTTTTGATGTGATCAAACAAGTTAAGTTAGGTCCTGTTTTGTCTAACCCTTGTGTCTAAGTGTGCATGAGCTTAGGAACACAGGAAATCAAGCGGAAGACGCGGCTAACGAGAATGACGACACGGGGAGAGAGCCGACGGGCTCTGTGCGTCCGAGGGATGAGGTGACCGCGGAAGAGTACACTGGTGGATGAGAAGAATGTACACGACGTTTGAGGGATGAGAACCCGGGAAGGAAGGCTGCTCGAGGAGAAGGCCGGAACTTGGGTTCGGGTGAGCCTTATTCCGGATGGCCGAGATCACCAAAGCTAGCGGAGCCAGAATAGAAGATCGGACCGAGATGAGCTGAACCGGAGCAGTGGAACCGGACCACAAAAAGTCAATTGGGTTGACTTAAGTAGTCCGGGCGCCCGGATCCATTCTGGGCGCTCGGACCCTCCAAGCGCCTAGAACCATTCCGGGTGCTCGGAAGTGGATTTTGATCATATCGAGGTTTGACTCGATCTGAACGTTGGAGAATAAAGTTTTATCCCCCCAAGGTGCCCGGAACCCTTCGGGGCACCCCGAACAGTGCTATAAATATAACAATGATTTGCACAGGTTATTCAATCAACTTGTAATTCATTTTCTATGTGCTTTACTATTCTTTTTGTGCTGTCAACGCTGTAAGAGGCTACTCCACCCAGAGGAGATCATCAGATAGTGCGCCATCCTTTCCTTGGATTAGCAATCCTCTGATTGCAAACCAAGTAAACCCTCTGTGTCTGATTTCTTTAATTAGTCTCTTCTTTTTATTATTACAAGTGTTTCTTTATTAGTTGAAAATCCGAGAAAGGTGTAAGTTATTTTTTCAAGGCAATTCACCCCTCCCCTCTTGTCAGCCTCCAAAGGGACCAATAGGAGGGAGTGACCATCCGTGCATACGGTGTTATTATTATACTTGTTGTTGTTGTTTATTTATGCTGCTGCTTATTAGCTTATGCTGTTGTTGCTTATGTATGCTGATATGCTTACTTAGGTTGAGATATATACCTGAGGTATGTGTTTAGACACTGGCTTACTTACTGTTGACATGTATATACCTCACATGATACCATGTAGTTATGAGCAGTACTGTAGCAGGACTTTGCTACTCCTTACCTTCTATACTAGCCTAGGATATGGTTTTAGGTATGGACACTTATGATCATATCATTGTAGTATCTGCTAGTTTCCCTATGAGACTGTATACCTTTGTATCTCTAGTTCTTTACTATACTCATGCACTGTATGTCTATTATCCGCTGAGTCTTTATACTCACCACCCCGTAAATTGGTTATTTCGCTAGGTAGCAAGTAAAGGATTTATGGAGTTGCCTGGAGGTCCTATTCGCCAGTCCCACGTCACATTCGAGGGCGATCTTATGATTTTGGTATTCCTTACGTTATTTGTATTTTGGTTTTGTACTTGTTCTTGTATTTGTGTATTCTGTTATTTGGAGTATTGTTTGTGGTATCTTGTGTTTGGTTTGTTAATATTGTGTCAAGCTGAGCCACCTTGCAGTTAGTAGTTCTGGTGTTTTGTGTTCCTTATGTTGTGATTTTCACTGTGTTATGTTTCAGCCATATGGGTTGCATATTAAATTTGTAGGGTTGTGTTATTTATCTAGCCGTGTGGGTTGTTATATACTGCTGATGAGTATGTCTGTGGTTATATGTACTTATGCTTCATATTGTCACCGGTACAAGGGAGATGCTACCAAAATTTTGTCGGTAGGGACTCCTCTGGGGGCGTGACAATAAGTATGAAAAGAAAATACAGAATCTAAAGACATGCAGAATCTAGAACAAGTTAATTTGATTTGTTAGCTCCCCCTTAAGTTTCTCCTTATTTTACTCTTAGCTCCCCCATAATTTTCTCAATTTTCTCTTTTTCTTAACTTTAGTTTCTCTCCCCCTTTGACATATATCAAAATAAATACTTTTGAGAGAGTTGAAAATACTTTTAAACATACTAAGATTTTGAAAGTTTTGAAAAACACTGAGTTTTGAAGAATAAAACACTTATTCTTTATTAAGCTTTATAAATCTTAGCTTAAAAAGGTTTTGATAAGTACATAGCTTTAGAAAGATGGAGAAGCTTAGTTTGAACTTTTCAAAGAAGAGAGAAACAATTTTGAAAAAAACTTTAACTTTTCAAGATGAAGTTTAATTTTTTCAAAAAAAAGAGTTAAAAAAACTTTAATTTTCCCTGTTTGTTAAAAGAAAAGATATAAAAAAAACTTTTAAATTTTTACTCCCCCTGGATTAATGGAAAAAAAAATTTTAGTATCCTAGAGTCCAAGCATGAGTGTAAAAAAAAACTTCAACAAAAAGTGTCTAACCTTTAACTACTAGTTGTTTTACCATAAGGTAGTAACTTTCACTTGGTTAGCCAAATTAAGTAGATGTTCCAGTTAGTTTGACTAAGCATGGATAACTTAACTTGATTGATTTGATTTTGGTATTTATTGCTCAGACTTGTGTCGATGCACAGACATAAGCATTTTGAAGTCTAGGTAGTACCTTATGCATCTCACACTATTCTAAGTATTTTTCATACACAAGCAAGGTAATCCTAGTGTGCTTGTGAGATGCTCTGGCTGAAACCTGGGGGTACATGTTTTCTAGGGGAAGTCCTAAACTATTTCAAAAATTTTTAAAAACACTAGTAAAACTGGGAGTTTTGAAAATAATTTTCCTAGAATTTTAAAACATGGTTTTAAAAAAAAACATAATAAAAGGAGTGATTTTGAAAAACTCTATTCTACTGTGCACATACACTAAAATACGGTAATAAAATAATAAGGTTATTTGAGAAATAATCTTATTGGAATTTTTAGGAATTTTCTGTGAATTTTTTGGAACTAGTATGACGTCTGTAAAGAGGATCAATTATTGGGCTAGGGAAAAGCTTATTTGGAATACCCAAAAATAGGAGTTGATTGAGGAATAAACTTAGATTTTAATTTAACTAAACCTAAGTTCAAATACTTGTTACTATACTTTGCACCACCCCATCTTCTTCACCCGATTCCTCTTCCCCTCGCGTCGACTTCCTCTCCCGATCTTCACCCATCTTTTCCTCTTCTTCTCACACGATCGGTGCAGACACCACCCTGTGCCCTAGATCTTCTCCTTCCTCTCCGATCGATTCCAATCCGCCGCCTACTTTCCTCGATCCTTCGCTGCCACCACCGATCGTCAGTGCATCCTCTCCACTTTTCTCTTATGATCCCTCCTCTCCCGATCGCATCACCATCGCCCTAGATCGCTGATCGCTACCTACCTTCGTTGTGTCTACCCTGTCAATAAGGATTGTTGTCTTCCTTTCTTGGTCACTGGCACCAATCAAGCACACGAGTCGGTGAGAGGGGTAGGTTTCCTGAGCTTTTCTCAGATTTGCTTCCCTACTTAAGTTGTTATCGATCGCCATGATCCGACATCGGTCGCCAGCTACCGTGACCCCGATAGTGAGAAGTGTTGCAAGGTGCCGACGATCTCCACCACATCTTCACGCGCCCTAGCAGTGATCCTTCTCCGGGCATCTCCGCCTGAAGCCACCACCCTGGATCAGTGGTCCTTGCGAGCAGCCGACCCCAGTGGGCTTCTCTCGGCTATCAAACTCCTCTTTGTTGTCAAGCTATGATCCACTACGGTTCATTCACCAGAGGGGTTGCCGTTGTTCCAACGTCGGTGTAGTAAGGTAAGGATTAGGTATGAGCTTAATTAAATTCTAAATTTCCAGTTAAGAGATTGGTTTATTAGGTTAATTATTGGTTTAGTGTAGGTTGAGTTTAGAGATTTGATTGCATTTTTGTGATGGAATAGTGGTTATGGGTTTGTATCAGATTATGTTGGAAAGTATGTAATTTGTTGTTGCTTGGATAATTAATGATTGGTGGATTTAGAAGGAATTATGATGAGATTTGATTAGTGATTGATTGGTGGAAATAAGGAGTATATTGGTGGATTAAGGATGAACTTATTATTTAACTGGATTTGGATCATTAGGTAGAATTATACGTGGATACCTATTTAAACTAGGATTAGGTTTTAGGTTTAGCTAATTGTTTTCTATGTGATTAGCTAAACTGTATATCATATGATTTCTAGGACTTGGATTTGAGATGAGCGTCTCGATGTTGGATTGGATTGATTCGTTTTCCTTTTTAAGGCGGGTACCTTTGACTTATCTCTTTTGATATTGTCAATCTGATATGCTTAGTAGGTTATAACTAGTAGTAATGGTTGTATTTTTTGTTTACCATTGGTTTGTCACTACTTGATACCTATAGCATGCCTTTGTTTGTTATTATTTGTTATGCATTTAGACTTATATTCTTTTGTTCTTGTCATGTGTACTTATGATCATATAAGTAGTGGCATACATTGCCTTACTGTGTACAAGACTAGTTACTAGATATATCTAACATGCGTACCTAGATTCATGATACTTAGATCCTTATTGGATTTGTTTACCTTTTTGGTGTATATTATGGAGGTGTCAGGATTTACATGCTTAGTGTCATGAACCATTTTGCATGATTGCATGCTGAGCGATTGTCGACTCCATTATTGTTGAGCATGTCGCCAGTTACATGATCTGCACACGCAATGACTCATGGTTTAGAGGTATATCAGGCAGGGTGTGTGCAGTTTGTTGTGTCAGGGCTCTGCTGGTCCGCTCATGGGTAGTGTTGACTGTAGTGTGGTAGCGGGCAGAGATCCTTCCTCTGGACTGACTGAGGGAGATGAGAGCATTGAGCTCCCCCACTTTGTTTGGGGTAGGAGGATAGGTGTACTCCGATAGCATTCTGTCCACTCGATCACTCAGGAGTAGTGATGGCAGAGTGAACAGTTGTCATAGCCCTACCCACTCGGTCTCACCATCGCGTGTGAGATGGATGACTGGTGTCAGGGGTGACCATGCCATTTTTGCATCATATGCATGGATTGCATTTATTACTTGTGATTGCTGTATTTTGGATATTTCATTTTGGTGGTTGCATATAATTATCATGCATACAGGATACATGATGTATTTGGTTTGATGACCCTGCATGTATTGGTGTGGTTCCCACCCTTATGTTAGGATAGGAGACCCTGGTGTGTATGGTTCTTCTTCCCTTATTTTAGTTTTGTATTACCTGTTATTGTTCAGGAGACTATAATCCATGATTATTACTGGTAGTTATAGTTTATTATGCATGTCAGCTTGTTACCCGCTAAGTTGTTGACTCACCTTGTTGCTTTATTTTTCCTATTGTTTTCAGGTTAGCACATAGATATGTTGTGTCGCTTGGGGAATCCTGTCTGCCGGTCCCTTGTCACATCAGAAGATGGTTTTACTTCGCTTTTGATTTCTTTTATATATTCTTTAATGTTTTAGCATTGTATTGGTGTTTAGCCATGTGGCTATTTTCTTTGATTTTGGTGTTGTATTTATGTTTAAGCCATGTCGGCACGCATTGTGTTGTTTTGGTTGTATGGGCTTTCTGTTTATCTTTCCGTTGCATTTTTAGTACAGCTGAGTAAGTTGTTTTATATATAACTGCGTGGTTGTGTTTATAGTATAGTCATGTGGGTTGTTTAATATATATATATAACTATGTGGTTGTGTATATTTCAGCTGTGTGAGCTGATGTATTTTGTTGTTGATATATATATGCTTCAGATTGTCACCGGTACAGGGGAGATGCTACCAGATTTTCCTCTGGTAGGGACTCCTTTGGGGCGTGACAATTTATTTGGTATTAGAGCCACAGGTTTACGATGCCTATTTTCTTGTATTTTGGATTTCGTGTTTGGTTTTCTTGATGTAACTTTTCGGGTTTTGGGACCAGGCAGCAGCAATACATCTCCAAGGTATAGGAGGTATGTTTGTTATTGTTATCATGCACTTCTTTTAGTACTCATATGGTTATCTATGATAGTTAGTTATGATATGTATTATTATTCTTTTAGTACCGGTCTACTTGGTGTAGCATATATTGTATGTGATGGGTCAACCACTGATCACGGTCGACCCTACTGGAGGATTTGCCATATCGTACTACCAGTAATAATCATGTTGACTTAGTTTATAGAGGATTAATTTATATTCTCTTTGGTTCATACTGTATAGGACAGATTTACCCATATAGACTTGGGTAGTTGAGGATTGATTTACCTTAGTTACTTTTGTCAAGGATTTATGTACTCTTATTGGATCTATTTAGTAGATGACCGATCTATTTTTGTTGGTTCGATCAGTAGGAGACCGACTACTCTATTTCATAGAGATTTTAAATTTTTGGGTTACTCATGCTTGGTTAGATATTTTTAGGCACATTTGGGTACAAGACTTGTACCAAGATAGAGAGGACTGAATTATCCGTATACCATTGTCGGCTTGGTTAACCTATAGAGGATCGCCGTATCCTATTCCATGTGGACTTTGACCCTGGACCGTCTGTACCTAGTAGGATGATTTAGAAGGTACATTCGGATAGGATACCTCCACTGATGTGGAAAGGTGTTAAGCTACTTGCTTAACACTTAGGGGATACAACCATTTCATGGGCGTATGAATTGGTGAGTACATTCAGATATATAATTTGTAATGGCATAAGAAAGGATAAAGGTTGCTGCTTATCTTTACGTGACAAGGCATCACATGAAGGAAGAAGCATATGATGATTTTTGAGATCAAGGCATCATTTAGCGATTACGTTGAGGTGTTTTGAGAGCGAGTACTTCACTACCTCTTTCGGTAGCATGATGAATTATAAGGTGATGGTCAATTGACCCGTCTAACGCTATTCCATGAGGGATCCTGACTCATGGACCGATTGTGGATATCCTTGATGATATCTAGGGATTTATAACCCATAGTGATACAAAAGTAGTGTTAGTTGATTAATACCTAGGAAGTTTCACCTTCACTGAGTGAAAATATTTTATGATGATTTACGAGGAGCAGAGTGTCGATCAACAGGTATGTCGGTTAGCTACTTGTTGATAGTACTTCTCTACCCTTGTGGGCATTGCTTGTCACTAGAGGTTACTGAAACTCAGGTGGGGCAATTGTAGTATGATGTGTTGCAAGACAATGGTTAGTCAACTCAACTATCATTGTCTCCATAAGTAGCTCAAGACCTTGACCACTCAATCATTTACTAAAGGTCTTGAAGTTTATATGTTAGATCAGGATGTTCAATATTTTATCGACATTTGTCAGAAGACAATTACGGGTATAATTATGAGATTTGTGGTGATATTCTTTGATGGGTAGACTCTTAGTCAAGAGGTTGAGTGACCCTTCAAAATTTGGATTGTGATTCTTTAATAGTGGATATTTGAGTATCTAAAGGATGAGATTGACATACTCATTAGACATTTTGGATAGGATTAGTAGAGTTTTTTTTTATACTCATCTTTTGGATTAATCATATCTCTACTACATGGAGAGTTGTTGATTATCGATTAGGAAGTTAAGGGATATCCCTTGGATTTCTGTAGTCATACATCTTAGGTGGGATTGTGATATGTTATTTTTGGATGAATTATTAATGGTTATTGTGAGATCAGATATTGTGATATGTTGATTTCTAATGATTTATTGGATTAAATGTTGAGTTATGTGGTTATTTGATGATCTATTAGTGGATATTTGTTTTGATGATTTATTAGTGGATACTTGTTTTGATGATATGATCTATTATTGGGGTTGTTGTTGATGGTGACATAGTTAGTGTCATGGCGGTATTTATGGATTTGATGAACCGCATCTCCGAGAGTAATTAGATCGGTTGTTATCGTCTTCATCGATGACATTGTGGTCTACTCGCGTTTCGAGGAGGAACATGCACAACATCTTCGGATAGTCTTGGAGACTCTTCGACAACATCGACTATATGCGAAGTTCAGCAAGTGTGCTTTTTGGCTATCCTCAGTCGGTTTTCTGGGACACATGGTTTCTAGCCGAGGTATTTTCGTAGACCCTCAAAAGATCGAGGCTGTCACCAGCTAGGAGCAATCGAAATCAGTTCAGGAGATCCATAGTTTCTTAGGATAGGCCGGATATTACAGATCGTTCGTTGAGGGTTTCTCTCGCATTGCTATGCTGCGGACACGCTTGACCAGGAACGGTGTGAGGTTTACGTGGTCCGAAGCCTACGAGACCAGCTTCCAGGAGCTGAAGCGAAGGTTAGCGTTGCAACAGTTCTGGCTTTGCCTCTAGAGAGGATGTAGTGGTACTCTACACCGACGTTTCTCTATAGGATCTGGGCGTTGCTTTGATATAGCACGGCAGGGTAGTCTCCTATGTTTCTCGTCAGTTGAAGGAGCATGAGAAAAACTACCCAGTTCATGATTCTGAGTTGGCCGCTATTATATTTTCTTTGAACATTTGGTGATATCATCTTTATGGTATTACATTTGAGATTCTCACTGATCATAAGAGTCTCAAATATCTTTTCACTCAAAAGGAACTCAATCTTCGACAGAGGAGATGGATGAAGTTCTTAAAGGATTATGACTGTACCATTAGCTGTCACCCAAGGAAAGCGAATGTGGTTGTTGATGCACTTAGTCGGAAGTCCAGAGGAACTTTAGTATGCCACCAAGTTTTGGTCACAGACTTGATTCAGGGTTTCTCTGAGTTAGGACTTGAGGAGAAGGGGCGGACAGAGTAGGGTATTCTGGTTACCATGGTTGCTCAGTCGTCGATCAGGATGAGGATCCGAGAGGCCCAGGCTGATGATCAGAGCTTACAGTCCATTAGCAGCCAGATAACTTCCAGGCAGCAAACAGAGTTCACCCAAGATGACGAGGGTATTATTTATTTCCGAGACAGATTATGCGTACCTCAATCTCACCCGGTCTTGCAGGAGCTACTTCAAGAGGCTCATCACTCTCGATTTGTGATCCACCCAGGCGAAACACGCATATATCGAGATTTGAGATTCCTATTGGTGGAACAACATGAAGAAAGATATCGCAGAGTTTGTAGCTAGATGTCTAGTCTGTCAATAGGTGAAGGATGAGCACCAGAGACCTGCTGGATTACTTTAGAGGATTCCTATACCAGAGTGGAAATGAGAGTACATCACCATGGATTTTGTGGTGGGATTGCCTAGGACACGATGAGGCCATGATGCGATTTGGGATAATCGTTGATCGATTAACTAAATCCACACACTTCTTAGCAATTCGGAAGACCAATTCTTTAGATCAATTGACATTGTTGTATTATACGGAGATCATCAGATTACCTGGTGTTCCTTTGAGCATCATATCAGATAGAGACCCAAGGTTCACATCCTAGTTTTAGCAGAGTCTACAGCAGGCCTTGGGCACACAACTCTATTTCAGTACAATATGTCATCCGTAGACCGATGGACATTCAAAGCAGACCATCCAGACTTTAGAGGACTTACTGAGGTCTTGCGTTAAGGATTTTGGAGGCAGCTGGGGGGACCACTTGCCATTAGTAGAGTTTGCCTACAACAACAGCTATCATTCGGCTATCCAGATGGCACCATTTGAAGCGTTGTATGGTAAGCCTTGTCGGACACCCACCCTCTAGGAGGAGGTTGGGGAGGCCCAGTTGCTAGGACCTCAGAGAGCTCAGTAGGAGGTAGAGTTGGCCCGCACTATCAGATAGAGGATGTCCGAGGTGCAGGACCATCAGAAGAGTTATGCAGATCTGAAATGGAGACCCCTAGAGTTCTCTACTAGCGACCATGTATTTCGAGGGTTTCACCCACGGAAAGGGTGAAGAGATTTGGCCTTCGAGGTAAGCTAACTCCATGATACATTGGGCCTTTTCCAGATCTTGGAGAGGGTTGGAGCGGTAGCTTACCGTCTGATGCTACCACCATGTCTAGTAGGCATTCATGATGCATTTTATGTGTCCATGTTGAGGAGATATGTACCCGACCCAGCACATGTTTTGTTAGATATGTCAGTTTCCATTCGGCATAACGTTATCTACGAGGAGATTCTGGTATGGATTCTGGACCACATGAAACATCCACTGTGGAACAAGACTATCCGACTGGTTAAAGATGGATGGCAGTATCATTCTGACGAGGAGACTACCTGGGAGCTCGAGGATATGATCTGAGCTCGATACCCCCATCTATTTACTTAAGGTATGTAGGTTAATTTCCGTTCAACAATTATACTATCTATCTATTGTTAGTACTTGCTGATGATAAATAACGAAAATTTGGGGACCAAATTTTTATTACTGGGAGAGAGTGTAAAATACGACAATAAAATAATAATAAAATAATAAGGTTATTTGAGAAATAATCTTATTTGAATTTTTAGGAATTTTCTACGAATTTCTCGGAACTAGTATGACATCTATTAAGAGGATCAATTATTGGGTTAGGGAAAAGCCTGTTTGGAGTACCCAAAAATGAGAGTTGATTAAGGAATAAACTTAGGTTTTAATTAAACCAAACCTAAGTTCAAATACTTGTTACTGTGTCGTGCACCGCCCCATCTTCTTCACCCGATTCCTCTTCCCCTCGCGCCGACTTCCTCTCCCGATCCTCGCCCATCTTCTCCTCTTCTTCTCACACGATCGGCGCAGACACCACCCTGTGCCCTAGATCTTCCCCTTCCTCTCCGATCGATATCGATCCCCCGCCTGCTTTCCACGATCCTTCGCTGCCACCACCGATCGTCGATGCCTCCTCTCCTCTTTTCTCTTCTGATCTCTCCTCTCCCGATCGCGTCACCGTCACCCTAGATCATTGATTGCCGCCTACCTTCGTTGTGTCTACCCTGTTGATGAGGATTGTTGTCTTCCTTTCTTGGTCACATGCACCAATCGAGCACACGAGCCGGTGAGAGGGGTAGGTTTCTCGAGCTTTTCTCATATTTGCTTCCCTACTTGAGTTGTTGCCGATTGCCATGATCTGACATCAGTCACCAGTCGCCGTGACCCCGATAGCGAGAAGTACTGCTAGGTGCCGACGATCTCCACCGCAGCCACACGTGCCCTAGCAGTGATCCTTCTCTGGGCATCTCCGCCTGAAGCCGCCACCATGGATCGGTGGTCCTTGCGAGCAGCCGACCCCAGTGGTCTTCTCTCGATTGTCAAACTCCTCTTTGTTGTCAAGCTACGATCCACTGCGGTTCATTCACCAAAGGGGTTGCCGCTGTTCCAACGCCGGTGTAGTAAGGTAAGGATTAGGTATGAGCTTAATTAAATTCTAAATTTCCAGTTAAGAGATTGGTTTATTAGGTTAATTATTGTTTTAGTGTAGGTTGAGTATGGAGATTTGGTTGCATTTTGTGATGGAATAGTGGTTATGGGTTTGTATCAGATTATGTTGGAAAGTATGTAATTTGTTGTTGCTTAGATAATTAATGGTTGGTGGATTTAGAAGGAATTATGATGAGATTCAATTAGTGATTGTTTGGTGGAAATAAGGAGTTTATTGGTGGATTAAGGATGAACTTATTATTTAACTGGATTTGGATCATTAGGTAGAATTATACGTGGATACCAATTTGAACTAGGATTAGGTTTTGAGTTTAGCTAATTGTTCTCTATGTGATTAGCTAAACTGTATATCATATGATTTGCAGGACTTGGATTCGAGACGAGCGTCTCGATGTCGGAATGGTTTGATTCGTTCTCCTTTTTAAGGCAGGTACCTTTGACTTATCTCTTTTGATATTGTCAATCTGATATGCTTGTAGGTTATAACTAGTAGTAATGGTTGTGTTTTTTGTTTACCATTGGTTTGTCACTACTTGATACCTATAGCATGCCTTTGTTTGTTATTATCTGTTATTCATTTAGACTTATATTCTTTTGTTCTTGCCATGTGTACTTATGATCAAATAAGTAGTGGCATATATTGCCTTATTGTGTACAAGACTAGTTACTAGACATATCTGACATGCGTACATAGATTCATGATACTTAGATCCTTATTGGATTTGTTTACCTTTTTGGTATATATTATGGAGGTGTCAGGATTTACATGTTTAATGTTATGCACCATTTTGCATAATTGCATGCTGAGTGATTGTCGGCTTCATTATTGTTGAGCACATCGCCAGTTACTTGATATGCATACATAACCACTCGTAGGTTACAGGTATATCAGGCAGAGTGTGTGCAGTGTAAAACCTGTAAACTTCCTTTCCTCCAAGAGAAAAAAAGAAATAGAAGAAGAGAAAAGAAATAAAAATATATATATAAATGACCCGGGCTGGGATTTGAACCCTAGACCCTTGATTTAAGATTGGTTTAAGTAGCCCTTAGGTGGTGGTAAAGCATCACATTGGAAATAGGAAACTATTCATTATATGTTGATTATGTGTGAAGAGATGCTTCAACTTCCACTTAGTATAAAAGGGGAATGGAAGAATCAAAAAACCTAACTTTTCACCTTCTCTTCTCCTTCCTAGCCGAAACCTTTTTCCTCTTCCCTTCTTTGTAGTTTTTGGCCAAGAACACTAGGGTTACAAGGTTCTAAGTTCTTCAAGAGGAGAATCTAAGAGGAGAGTTTTCATAGTACGTGGGAGGAAGGTGATTTGGAGATTAAGGTTACAAGAGAGGATTGTTTTCCCCTACACCCTATAATTGTAAGATTTAGCAAATGGATGTAAGTATAACTCACCTACAGTATAAGTTATTTCGATGATGCATGTTGGGTTATGTTTGTATGCATGTAAAGAAGATACATGTTGGGCTATGTTTTATCCATTTTAAAGAAGATACATGTTATCATTGTATGATGCCCTCTAAAGTTTTGGGATTAAGAGCATGTTTAAAGTATCTTGAATCGCTTCCCATTTAGTTTTGGGGCTAAGAAGCATAATCAAGTACCCTAAAGTATTTCCCTATAAGTATGGGGGATTAAGTGCACAAAAAGTGTTTGTTTAAATGACAAGTAAGTGCAAGTATAAGAAAGCAATACTTAAACGAAAGTATTTTACTTTAAAGTAGTATGTCTGGACACAAGGTCCATGGGTGGGCTCCTAGATCACCCCTAGGCCCCTATATCGCCTAGTAGTACCTTAATAAGTTCGGGATTAGCTACCTGGAATCTTATTAAGGATGCGTGCAAAGTGGTACAATGTCTGGCCCAAGCAAGATTATTATTATTTTCACTAGTTATGTAATATAAAGTTTTCATACTTCGTAGTTTGTCTTAGTAGAATCCTTCTTAAGTTTGTGAACTTGAGTTATGAAGTGTAGCATCGATGAACTCTATAGTATGGAAAGATTTATGTTTCCATTGCATGTTTACATTGCTAGAATGGTTTTAAGTTGATGTTTTGCGTGATAAACCTATTTAAAAATGTATATCCTGTACTGATTTCTGAATTATGTATTTTAGCATGAATTATGGTCAACGGTGAGTTTTGTGTTTTCCCCAAGCAGTTTTGAAAGCATGTTCCTTATTTTATGCTTGTTTTGTGAGTAAATGGTACTTACTAAGCATTCGCTTATAGATTTGCATTTCCTTATATAGAAGATAAAGGTAAAGTAAAGCTCGAGTAGGAGGAGGCAGCAGGAGCGGTGTTTTGTGTGTGTGTGTGTGTTGGAACAGTGGAAGGAGATCTGGGAACTTGTGATTGTTTAGAATATGTTAGAACTGATGATAAAGTATTTTCTTCTCTTCGCTTTACATGAAAGACTATCACTAGTTGCTTAGGGTGAATTTATCAGTTTGGTAGTAATTAGAGTGGCAAAGATAAGTACAAAGGGGAGAAAAATCCTTTTTTGTAGAGCAGGGTGTGACCCCCACATGGCCCGTGAAACGGCTGTGTGGATTCACACGACCTCAGACCTCTTCCTTTCGGCAAGGTGACACAGTCGTGTGGATTGACATGGTCATGCACCTCTCCCTCTCGGCCAAGGTGGCATGGCCATGTGGATTCACATGGTCATGCATCTCTCCCTCTCGGCCAAGGTGACACGGCCATGTGGATTCACATGACCATGTATCTCTCCCTCTCAACTAAGGTGACAGGTCGTGTGGATTCACACGGTCATGCACCTCTTCCTCTTGCCCAAGGTGACATGGCTGTGTGGATTCATATGGTCATGCACCTCTTCCTCTCGGCCAAGGTGGCACGACCATGTGACCCTCACACAACCGTGCGCTGCCAAGGTGACACGGCCGGTCAGGGCCACACGGCCCAGACCCGCTAGAAGCTCTAGACTCCCCTCCAGCTCTGCTTGGCTCCAAATCATGTCCTATCAGTCGGAACAAGTTTAGAGTAGATCTATGGACTAAGTAGTATATAATATGTAAGAATGTCAAAAAAATTTAGATATGAAAAGAGTAATGTCTGCCCTATAAGGTAAGGTTAGAAGGGTGGGTTGTTACAATTTGGTATCAGAGCAAGTTCCACCTTTCCGTCACACACATCATGCATTGATCCTGCAGCTTCCAAGTAAGAAAGTACCTTCTCAAGACTATTTTGGATTTTATTTCTATTATGATTAGTAAGAACTGTTTGTTAAGATTAAGCATGCTTATACATGTAAGTATTAAGGGCAGCAAGTAAGAATGATGATGGGTTGCCACATGTCTCACTGGTTGGTTATGAATATGTAGATGGCCAGAGGATAGCCGGCTAGACATCCAAGAGTTAATGAACCTCAACGAATGAGTCTGCACCACTGCCCAACCTTTTAGAAGTAATAACTCAGCTACAGAGACAATTGGCAGAATAGCAGCAGGTTATAGCCACCCTGACTGCTAACCAGCGAGCTCTTCCCGTAGTCCCACCGGAAGCTAATGTGGTGGCACCAATTGCGGTTGAGGTTCCACCAATTACACTTGCATCCCCTACAAGGGTAGTGAGGTAGGAAGCATACCTTATCCAATGGCAGAAACTGAAAGTAGAGAACTTCTCTGACACCAACGAACCATGGGATGCTCAGGCATGGTTCAAACCCTAGAGAGTATAATGGAGTTACTAGACTGGCCAGAGGTTGAAAAGATAAAGTCCGCTACCTTCTGCCTCACTGGTGATGCAAGAATATGGTGGGAATGAGTCAAGGAAAAAAGAATAGTGAATCAAATGACCTGGTTTGACTTTGAGACTGAGTTCTTTCTAGAATTGTTTCATATGTGAGTCACGAACAAACATTACAACAAGTTTACAGAATTCCGGCAAGGAAGTTTATCAGTTGACAAAGCCGTGAAGAAATTCAATAGGCTGGCTCGCCTATGCCCCGAACTGGTCGGCACAGAATGAAAAAGGGTAAGGCTAATGCTCAAGATGTTGAGGCCGGAGATATCTCTGAATGTAGCTAGTGGAATAAACAGACCGCAGACGGTAGAAGAGAAGATTAGTAGTGCCCTGATCACGTAGCATTACCTGAACAACATCAAGCAGCAGAAGCCAATACTGATTGAGAATAAAAGTCAAGGGAGTTTTGGCACTCAGAATTCCCAGGGACAAGGTTCAACCTGGAAGGGGAGCTCCAAGAGAAAGTAGTGGAGTAATAAAAAGGGAGGATCCGTAAGCAAGCAGCCTAAGTATGCTACGTGTCCCACGTGTGGAAAGATGCATCCTGGAATGTGTTGCAAGGGCACTAGTGCATATTTTACATGTCGTCAGGAGGGGCATATGCCCAAGTATTGCCCAACCAAGAGCAACCTACCTCCAGCATAACCTGTTTAGTATGGAGGCAAACAGGCACAGTTACACCAGATGAAGGCCGCATTGGAGTGTCCTCATATTAACTAAGGCAGACTAGAGGCCCCACCAAGTTCTACAAATGCTTGAGTTTTCTCCCTTACCAGAGAGGATGTAGCAAACGTCTCCACTGTTGTCATAGGTCAGATATGAATTTTTAGTCAATATGCAATTGTACTATTTGATACTGGGGCATCCTATTCGTTTGTCTCCACAGTATTTGCTGAAAGAATAGGTATATCCCCGGAGGTCCTACGTGGACAATTCTTGACAGCACTAGCCTCAGGAGAGATAATGACATCTACCCACTGGCTACATGTTGTGCCAGTCAAAATTTCAGACAGAGAACTGTACATTGACCTGATAATGCTGAACATGTCTGATTATGATGTTATTTTTGGGATGGACTTTCTAAGCAAGTATGGTGCTTCTATCGAGTGTCGTAAGTGAAGAGTCCTATTTCAACCCGAGACATGATCTAAGTTTGAGTTCATCGGAGAATCAAAGAAGAGAACCAAGAAACTCTTATCGACCATAAAAGCTCAGAAAATGTTAGACGATGGATGTGCCCAGTTTCTAGCCCATGTGATTAATACCCAACAAGAAAGAGACCAAAAGTTCGAGGAAGTTAGAGTCATATGTGACTACCCAGAAGTGTTTCCGGATGAGTTTCCAGGCTTAGCTCCGGATAGGGAAATTGAATTTGAGATTGAACTCATCTCGGGTACCCATCCAATCTCAAAGGCAGCCTACCGCATAGCTCCGGTAGAATTGAAAGAACTTCAGGGACAACTACAGGAGCTACTCGACAAGGGTTTAATTTGCCCTAGTCACTCACCATGGGAGCTTCGGTATTGTTCATAAAGAAGAAGGATGGGTCCATGCGAATGTGTGTGGACTACCGAGCACTGAACAAAGTAACAATCAAGAATAAGTATCCCTTGCTGAGAATTGATCATTTATTTGATCAGTTAAAGGGATCCACAGTCTTTTCCAAGATAGACTTACAGTCCAAATATCATCAAGTGAAAGTGAAAGCGGATGATGTACCGAAGACGACTTTCCGAACAAGGTATGGGCATTACGAGTTTGTAGTTATACCTTTTGGAGTGATGAACATTACTGCTACGTTTATGGATCTGATGAACAGAGTATTCAAAGTATATTTGGACAAGTTTGTAATCGTCTTCATAGACAATATCCTTTTATACTCCAGAACTCAGGAAGAACATGCTGAACATTTGAGGACAATATTATAGATTCTTCAGTAGAGCCAATTGTACGCAAAGTTCTCCAAGTGCGAGTTCTGGCTCAATCAAGTGTCCTTCCTAGGTCACATTATTTCCAAGGATGGGGTTATGGTAGACTCGATAAAAATAGAAGTGGTGAGTAATTGGAATAAATCCAAGAATGCCAGTGAAATCAGGAGTTTTCTTAGGTTAGCAAGCTACTACAGGAAATTTATAGAGAACTTCTCAAGGGTTGCCTCCCCATTGATAGTACTTACCAGAAAGAACAGAAAATTTGAGTGGACAGAGGATTGTGAGAAGAGTTTCACGGAACTGAAAAGGAGACTGACCAGTGCTCCAATCCTGACTCTTCTTGTGACTAGAGAAAGCTTCGATATTTACAGTGATGCTTCTAAATTGGGACTCGGGGATGTACTTATACAGAATGGCAAAGTCATTGCCTATGCCTCGGGATAACTCAAGGTTATGAGAAGAACTATCCTACTCATGACCTTGAGTTAGCAGCGGTAGTCTTCGCTCTCAAAATTTGGAGACATTACTTATACGGAGCCCAGTGCAAAATTTACACCGATCACTAGAGTCTTAGGTATTTCTTCACTCAAAAATACCTAAACATGAGACAAAGGAGATGGCTTGATCTAGTCAAGTACTATGACTGTGAAATCCTCTATCATCTAGGGAAGGTGTACAAAGTGGCAGATGCACTAAGTAGGGAATCTTGCGTAGCTTTATTGTCCTTATCTACTATTTCTCATCCCCTACAGAAAGAAATAATAAATTTTGGGCTTGAAATCATTACTGGGCAGCACTCCACTTTGACATTAGAGTCAACCCTACTTGAAGATATACAGAAAGGGCATAAGGAAGATCCTAATATCAAGAAAATCAAGCAGGGAATACAGGAAGGAGAAAATGGAGAGTTTCGAGTATCAGACCGTGGGATACTATATTATGGTGATCGCCTCTGTGCCCCTAATCAAGAATAACTGCTACAGAAAATTTTAGATGAAGCCCATGGAACACCCTACGCTATGCATCCTGGTTCCACCAAGATGTACCAAGATGTAAAGGAACACTTCTGGTGGTCTGGAATGAAAAGAGACATTGCAAGATATGTCAGTACCCGCTTGACATGTCAACGGGTTAATGCAGAACATCAGAGACTGAGCGGAGTTCTGCAGCCTATCCAGATCCCAGAGTTGAAGTGGAAGGATATATCTATGGATTTCATAGTAGGGCTACCCAGAACCACAAATGGTTATGATGCTATCTGGGTAATAGTGGACAGATTGACAAAGTCTGCTCATTTTCTAGCAATTAGAATATCCTACTCTGTTGAACAGCTAGCGCAAATGTATGCTAAAGGGGTTATCAGATTACATGCAGTTCCCAAAACCATAATTTCTGATAGAGATGGTCGCTTTACTTCACACTTATGGGAGTGTGTTCAGAAAAGCTCTTGGCACTAAGCTACGGTTTAACACCACATTTCATCCTCAAACTGACGGGCAAACAGAACGAGTAAATCAATTTCTGGTGGATATGCTACGGGCTTGTGCCTTAGATTTCAAAGGGAGCTGGTGTCGATATCTATGCTTAGCAGAATTCACATACAATAATAGCTATCAAACTACTATCAGAATAGCACCCTACAAGGCTCTATATGGGAGGAGATGTAGATCCCCTATCTGTTGGTATGAAAGTGGTGAAAAGAAAGAAATGGGACTCCAGACAGATCTTATCTAGGACACCACCATAGTCATTCAGAACATTCGCCAGAGGATAGAAACTGCTCAGAGTCGGCAGAAGAGCTATACGGATGTGTGCCGTAGACCACTAGAATTTGATGTTGGGGACTCTGTGTTTCTCAAAGTAGCTCCTATGAAAGGAGTGATGAGGTTTGGAAAGAAGGGAAAGTTGAGTCCACGTTATGTGTGGTCATACCTGATCACTAGAAGGGTTGGCAAGGTAGCTTATGAGCTGGAACTACCTTAGGAAATGTCAGTCATCCATAATGTATTTCATGTCTTAATGTTGAAGAAGCATGTTCCAGGTGTAAACCAAGTGATTGAGCCACAGACGATATAAGTTCAAGAGGATCTCAGTTATGAGAGTCGACCTATTCGGATAATAGATCGAGAAGTGAAGAAGCTGAGACACAAAGAGATATCGTTAGTGAAAGTGTTGTGGCAAAGTCAACAGTATGAAGAGGCAACATGGGAATGCGAGAATGATATAAGACGGAAGTACCCACAATTGTTCTAAGTTCGAGGATGAACTTTTTATAAGGTATGGGGATTCTAACTCCCGTAAACTTCCTTTCCTCCAAAAGAACAAAAAGAAATAGAAGAAGAGAAAAGAAATAAAAATATATATAAATGACCCAAGCTGGGATTTGAACCCTAGATCCTTGATTTAAGATTAGCTTAAGTAGACATTAGGTGATGGTAAAGCATCACATTGGAAATAGGAAACTATTCATTATATGTTGATTATGTGTGAAGAGATGCTTCAACTTCCACTTAGTATAAAAGGGGAATCTAAGAAACCAAAAACCTAACTTTTCACCTTCTCTTCTCCTCCCTAGCCAAAACCTTTTTCCTCTTCCCTTCTTTGTAGTTTTCGTCCAAGAACGCTAGGGTTACAAGGTTCTATGTTCTTCAAGAGGAGAATCTAATAGGAGAGTTTTCAAAGTACGCGGGGGGAAAGGTGATTTGGAGATTAAGGTTACAAGAGAGGATTGTTTTCCCCTACACCCTATAATTGTAAGATCTAGCAAAAGGATGTAAGTACTACTCACCTGCAGTATAAGTTGTTTTGACGATGCATGTTGTGTTATGTTTTTAGGCATGTAAAGAAGATACATGTTGAGTTTTGTTTTATGCATGTTAAAGAAGATACATGTTATGATTGTATGATGCCCTCTAAACTTTTGAGATTAAGAGCATGTTTAGAGTATCTTGAATCGCTTCCCATTTTATTTTGGGGCTAAGAAGCATAATCAAGTACCCTAAAGTGCTTCCCTATAAGTATGGGGGATTAAGCGCACATAAGATGTTTGTTTAAATGACAAGTAACTGCAAGTATAAGAAAGCAATACTTAAACGAAAGTATTTTACTTTAAAGTGGCATGTACTGGACACAAGGTCCATGTGTGGGCTCCTAGATCGCCCCTAGGCCCCTAGATCGCCTAGTAGTACCTTAATAGGTTCAGGATTAGCTACCTCAGATCTTATTAAGGATGCGCGCAAAGTGGTACATGTTAGTTGCTACTCGAAATACTGTCCTAGTTCCCCTGTACAAAAATTTGTACAAGCATAGAACTATCCTTGCTACTCATGTGCTCTACTAAAGTTAAATTTAGATTTCAAATGATGCTTAACATTATTAATCCAAATTTCACCTTTAGAAGTTAAATTGGTTTGGGAATGAAACTTAATGTTCTTACTCCAAGTTCAACCGAAGAGATCTTCCTAAGTTAAACCATATTACAGAAGTTATCAAATATCTATTTCTAAGATCGACTTCCAGGTTAAACATGGCAAGGCACTAGGCCTTCTTGGGTATGAGATCATCCACCACTTCCTATACAAAGCCTCACAGAGAAATTAGATATTTAACTTCTTACAGTAAACTAGGTTTAACTATAGAGACCTCAATAGAAGCACAATATCGAAACGAAAATCGATAACAAAAATGATAACTAAAACCGATAACCTCTTGTGTTTGGTTTTTCAAGATCTATACAAAAGATGAACTAGTTATGATGCAAAAACTAATAACTAGTTATTACTCTTGTAACTTATAGACCTTTTGATCTTCTATTGTATTTCTCTTCTTATCTCGGAGACGTCGTGTGGGTGACGATCTACCAAGACGAGAATCCACCCAAGCCTTCTTCTTCCTTCCAAGTTTCGGCCACCAACTTTCTCCAAGAGATGATGAAGTTAGGCCACCAACCAAGCTCCAAGGGAAGCTAGGAAACAATGCCTCCTTCTTCTCCAAGCATGAACCGGCCACCAATCTAACCTTCGAGTCTTGATGCCGCCAGCCACAAAGATGAAGAGAAGAGGAAGAGCAAAGGGCCAGCCACCACCAAGGAAGAGAAGAGAGGAATAGAAGATGTGTTATTGGGTGAGGCACCCCCTCATTCTCTTTTATATTCCTTGGTCTTGTCAAAAAAATAAAGTTTTATAACAAAAAATAAAACTTTCTTTTCTCCCATGACATGGTCGGCCATATGATTATTCTCCAAGCAAGGAAAGATTTTAAACAAAATTAAAATCTCTCTTTTAAAATCCCTTTTGTGGATAGTTATAAAATGAATGTTTTATAAATTAAAATCTCTCTCTTTTAAATCCTTTTATGGATATCTATAAAAGATAAGATTAAAAATAAAACATGGTTACAAAAGGAAAGTTTTATCAAAAATTAAAATTTTTCTTTCACATTATAGATAACTACAAATAAGGAAAGATTTCAAATCTCTCTTTTATTCCTTTACAAAAATTTATAAAAGAAAAGATTTTAAAATTTAAAACTCTCTTTTAAAACCAATATAAAAGGAAAGTTTTTAACAAAATAAAAACTCCCTTTTATTTTCTTTTATGATCGATCTAAAAAGGGAAAGTTTTATATTAAAATTATCATTTTAAATCCTTTTTATGGATCTCTATAAAAAGAAAGATTTTACAAAATAAAACTTCCGTCTCTTCATGATGTGACCGGCCACTTGCTTGGGCACCAAGCAAGGCTTGGTCGGCCCTAGCTTGGGCTCCAAGCTTAGCTTGGTCGGCCCCTTGCTTGGTCTCCAAGCAAGGCTTGGCCGGCCCTAAATTGGGCCTTAAGAAACTAGGCTTTGGGTGGATATAAGGATTTATATAAGAGGCTACAATAGGGACCTAGAGGAGAAATTGGTTTTGATCTCCCGATGAGCTTGAGCTTCCCATGTTCGCCCTGAACACCCAACTAAAGTTCATCAATAATATCTCATTCCACTAAAGAGTTATTATTGCACTACCGCACAAATCTCATATTACAATATAGGCTCCTTCTTATCATGAGTGTGTTAGTCTTCCTATGTTTAAGATATTGAATGCCCACTAATTAAATGAGTTACTGACAACTCAATTAATATCTACCTCCAAGAGTAGTATCACTCAACTTTATCGTCATGTCGGACTAATTTCACCTGCAGGATTTACATGACAATCCTTATGAGCTCCTCAAGGGGACATCATCAACCTAGATTACTAGGACATAGTTTCATTCTATAATCAACAACCCAACATATAAATAATATCATTTTCCAACTTATCGGACCTACTGATTTAACGAGCTAAATCATACCCTTTGATAAATTAAAGAAATAAATATTAAGTATATGTGCTTGTTATTATATCATGATTAAGAGTGCACACTTCTATAATAACAGACGTATTATTCTTTTATATAGTCAGTATAAAAAGATACTACCTCAAATGGTTCTGCTCAATACACTCATAGTGTACTAGTGTAATTTATTAGTCAAGATAAACTAATACCTAATTACACTACAACCACTCCAATGGTTTGTCCCATTCCATCTTGGTTGTGAGCAACTATTTATAATTTATAAGAATTGATAATATGAACTTCTGTGTGTCTCCTCACACCATGTTATCTACAATATAAATTAAACGGACAACTATACTTAGCATAAATGTAGACATTTGACCAATATGATTCTTATTTCTAAATAAATGTTTATACAAAAAGCTAGGCTTTTAGTATACATTCCAATAATCCCCCACTTATACTAAAAGACTATGCTGCCATATACCCTGCCATACATCTGATTCCCAACCCCTCAACATGTGCATAAAAAGCTCTTGCTTTTAGGGCCTTAGTGAAAGGATTTTCCAGGTTATCATCTGATACAATCTAGGCGACAACAACTTTTCCTCGTTATATGATGTCTCGTATTGGATGGTACTTGCGCTCTATGTGTGTTACTTTCCATATGGGCTCGTGGTTCCTCCGAGTTTGCTACTGCACCATTTATCATTACACTAAACTGTAATAATTTTGGGTAAACTAGGAATCACATCTAAGTCCATCATGAAGTTACTAAGCTATACAGCTTCTATGGTTGTCTCAGAGGCTGCCACATACTCAGCTTCCATAGTGGAGTCTGAAACACATTTTTATTTAACACTCCTCCACTGTTATGTCTTCACTTCCTAAAGTAAACACAAAACCCCGAGGTTGACTTACTATTTTCCCTATCTGATTGGAAATCTGAATCCGTGTAACCTATAGGGAGCAAGTTATCTTCTTGGTAAACTAGTATATAATCTCTAGTCCTTCTCAAGTACTTTAATATATGCTTTACGGCAGTCCAATGTCCCTGTCCTAGATTATTTTGATATATGCTAACCATGGCCATGGCAAAATAGATATCTGGTCTCGTGCACAACATAGGATACATTAGGCTTCCTATAGCTGAAGCATAGGGAACTGCCTTCATTTCTTCAATCTCTTTTGATGTCTTCGGAGGCATCTCTTTAGATAAAAATACTCCATGCCTAAAAGGTTGAAAACCTTTCTTGGAGTCTTGCATGCTAAAATGAGCTAGGATCGTATCGATATATGAAGCTTGGGATAAGCACAACATTCTTTTCTTGCGATCCTTTATTACTTTGATCCCAAGAATAAGTCCACATTCTCCCAAGTCTTTCATATCGAATTGCTTGGACAACCGTACCCTTACTTCTGATAGCACTTTGATATTGTCGCCAACTATCAAAATATCATCTACATATAGTACAAAAAATACCACCACGTTTCTGTCACACTTCTTGTATACACAAGATTCATCCGGACACTGAATAAATCCATAAGATTGGATTACTTCATTAAACCGGATATTCTAAGATCTTGAAGCTTGCTTCAGTCCATAAATAGACCGATTGAGCTTACATACAAGATGCTCTTTGTCCTTTGCAACGAACCCCTCTGGTTGCTTCATATGGAGGCTTTCTTCAAGACTTCCATTAAAGAAAGCTGTCTTGACATCCATTTTCCAAACCTCATAATCCATATAAGCAGCAATAGATAAAAGTATCCGAATAGACTTAAGCATAGCTACCGGCGAAAATGTTTCCTCATAATCAATTCTCTCTTTCTGAGCATACCCCTTCGCAACAAGCCTTGATTGAAGGTTTCCACCTTCTTGTCTTCCCCTCTTTTCCTTCTATAGATCCATTTACATCCAATAGCTTTTACACTATTAGATGGTTCTACTAGCTCCCATAATTTGTTAGAATACATAGATTCTATTTCTGAATTCATTGCTCTTTGCAAAGATACTACATCTTTATCTTTAAGTGCTTCGTCATATGTTTGGAGATCAGGTTCATGTTTACCCGGGATCAAGTCCGATGACTCTCCCAAAAACAAGAATCTTTCAGGTTGCCTCACAACCCTCCCACTACGACGAAACACTGTCTGTAGTTGTGTATCATTTGTGATACGTGTTACAGTTTCTTGTGATATTTCATCTTGCACTGTTGGTACTAGATTAGACATGTCCTTTGTTATTTTCTTAAGAACAATTTTACTCATGGGCTTGTGGTCCATGACATAGTCTTCTTCTAAATATCGGGCATTGGTGCTAACAATGACCTTCTAATTTTTAGGACTATAATCCTGCTTTTGTTTCTCTAGGATAACCCACAAACAAGTGAACTTCTATCCAACTTCTCAGTGTCTCCCTTCAGCGCATGTGTTGGACTACCCCAAATCCGAATATGCTTCAAACTAGGCTTACGCTCATTCTACAATTCTATGGGTGTAGAGGGTTCTGACTTTAGAAGGTACTATGTTCATTATCGTTTCCAGAGTATATCCCCAAAATGAATTTGGTAATTCTGAATAACTCAACATCTATCTAACCATTTCCATAAGAGTCCTATATCTTCATTCTGCCACACCATTCTGTTGGGGTGTACCAGGTGCAGACAGTTGGGATTGAATCCTGACTTCTGATAAATAACTCCTAAACTCTCCTAAGAGGTACTCGACACTACGATAACACCGTAGTGTCTTGATACTTTTACCATGACATTTCTCCACATCAGCCTTGTACTCTTTGAACTTGTCAAAGTACTCAGACTTGCGGTGCATCAAGTATATATATCCATATCTGAAATAGTCATCTATAAAAGAGATAAAATATTTGAAACTTCGTCTTTCCTGGATAGTCATGATGGATCGAAAGCGCTAGAGGGGGGGGGGGTGAATAGCGCTCGTGGCTATTTTATCGATTTACGAAAATCGTTCGAGTAACTAAAGTAACGCAGCAGAAATGAAAAGTAAAGCAAATGCAAAAACACAATTGATTTACTTCGTTCAGAGCCTATCGCGACTCCTACTCGAAGGCATGCGATCCTTGACGGCTTTCGGTGGGCAACAGCTATATTGCGCAAATCTTTACAAGTGAATAAGTACAAGTAAATGCAGTAAATAAACTATACCAACGAAAAGGAGAATAGAAAACTTTGGATTGATTTGTTGGAGCAGCACGTTGTTGAGGCATTTAGCAGCAGCACACGGAAGAGCAGAGCTTTCTGTTCGAAGTTCGATGTCCTGAGCTGCACCTCAAGGCCCCTTTTTATAGCTCTGCAAGGTCTGATCCAAATCCCCAATCTCGGGATCAGATTTGACCCGAAGCGGATCGGTCGACCGATCCCCATGTTCGATCGACCGATCAGATGATCTCCACTGCATCTGATCCGTCCATCCGTCGCTCTGCTTCAATCTGGTCAAACTTTATCCCTGGGTTTGGTCGACCGATCCCAGGGTTCGGTCGACCGATCAGTCTCCTCTGATCCGCACACCTCGGCTTGATCCAGTTGACACCTATCCCAGGTTCGGTCGACCGGACCTCGTCGACCGATCCCGAGGTCCGGTCGACCGATCCCTGGTCGAACCCAGTCCAACTTTTGGAGATCTGATCTGGTAGCTTGAAGGTTCGGTCGATCGATCCCAAGGTTCGGTCGACCGATCCCGGTCAGTACTAACCCTGCACAAAAGTGTTGGTTTCTTGCAAAACAGAGTTAGAACATAAAAGATAATATAAACAAATGAATTGACCGCCTTCGGACTGTCCGGGTCTGACTTCGGGTTTCCGACCGGAAACCCTAGGTCGACCCGACGCTTACTGTTCCCTCTACGGGGAACGCGTCCTCACCTACTCCACTCAGGAGATTTACCTGATGCCAGTCCGGTCCTCCAGACCGACTGGACTTTCCGCCTAGGGTTACCACCTCCTAGGACCTAGGGTTACCGCCCCCTAGGGTTTTTTTCTCCACCTAGGGTTACCACCCCGTAGGACCTAAGGTTACCGCCCCTTAGGGTTTTCCTCCACCTAGTGTTACCACCCCCTAGGATTTTCACCTGCCTAACCACAGTTAGGACTTTCCTGCACACTTGTTTAAGCTTATTAGTTAACAAAACAACTTAACTTGAACCCTTTGACATAATCAAAACACCGGTTCAATCGTCGGATGCTTCCCGCACCAACAATCTCCCCCTTTTTGATTATGATAACACAGTTCAAAGTTAAGTAAAAGTATGACAGAATTAAAATATGAAAGTATTAAGAAATTTACACATGAATGTATAAAAATTTGCAAAACTTATGCTTCTCTTTATGTTTAAATTCTTAATACTTAATTTCTTTAACTTTGACTTTTCTCTCCCCCTTTGACATAAATCAAAAAGAATATGAGGAAGAGAAAAGTATAATTAGTTTAAGCTCCCCCTGAAGGGTAGCCCTTTATTTAATGTCTTAGTGTTTCAAAAAGAATTGTTTTACTTAAGTTAGGAAATGCCTTGGAAAATACTTAGTGTTTTCAACAAAAACTTAGCAAACTTTAGTAATTGAAAATCATTATTTTCGTAAATACTTAGCTAAATTTGAAAAGCCTTTCGTGAAAAATTAATATTGGTTAATACCAATATTTAACTTAGTTAATTTTGAAAAAAGGCTATAGAAGTCACTTAGCTAAATTTGAAAAGAAGTTTTAGCTAAATTTTAACAAGTCTTTTGAAAAACAGTTAGCTCAATTTGAAATGGTTTTGAAAATACTTAACTCATTTTTAACAAAGATTAGCTAAACTTAATCTTTTGAAACTAATTGTTGTTTGAAAAAAAATGAGTTAAAAATAATTCTAGTGCTTAGTTTTGAAAAATGATTATATGAAAATCCAAGCTGTTAAAAATAATGTTAATTCAATATCACATCTATCATAATTTTTTTTTATTTTAAGTCAAGTCAAAAATAATTTTTAAAACCAAGTCAAAGATAATTTTTATTTTAAAGGGGAACTAGCTTGAAAAGAAGAATTCACTCCCCCTTGATTAATGTCTTAATAAATTCTTAGGGTCTTATAGTCCAAGCATGAGTCAAGTTAAATAGTTGTTAAATTATTTAAATTGTTTTGATCAGGTATCAGAGCCCTAAAGTGTAAGCAAGCTTAAGCTAAACATTTCCTTTACCAACTGTCTAACCGTTAGCTACTTGCTGATTGCCTAGAGGGCAACAACTTTCACTTGGTTAGTCAACTAATGTCATTTAGTCCAGTTAGATTTGATTAAGACTGGAAGACTAGACTTGATTACTGTTAATAAAGTATTTAACGCCCAGACTTATATGGATGCACAGTAATAAGCATTCTTGAGTCCAGGATGTACCCTATGCATCTCACTCCATTCTATGTTTTACAAACACAAGCAAGTATACCTAGGTGTTTGTGAGATGCTCTGGCTTAAATCTAGGGGAACAAGATTTTTAGGGTAGATCCTAAGCTAAGTCATATTTTTGAAAATTCTAAGAAAATAGGATTTTAAAATCATTATTTTTCCTAGATTTTGAAAAGAATAAAAGAACGAGTTTGAAGTAAGACAGTGAGGTTCCCTTAACATACCTAAGGATTCTTTTGACAAGGGTTAAGTGAGACTCTTTTACACAAGATTGGTATCATGCACACATACCTACTGCAAAAATAATGTCTGGTCGACTTGCAGTTAGGTACAGTAGACTTCCTATCGCACTCCGATAGTATTTCAAGTCTACTGATTTACCTTCTAAGTCTGAGTCAATTTTAGCATTTGTAGCCATTGGTGTATTGATTATTTTTGAGTTTTCCATGCCAAATTTTCTAATTAATTCCTTAGCATATTTAGTTTGATAAATGTAAATTCCATCTTTAGTTTGCTTAATCTGTAAGCCTAAGAAGAAATTAAGTTCTCCTACCAGACTCATTTCGAATTAATTTTCCATAAGTTTGGTGAATTCTTTTAGAAATTTAGAGTTTGTGGAATCGAAAATAATATCGTCAACATAAATTTGGGCTATAAAAATGTCATTTTCTAAGGTTTTTACGAAAATGGTTGGGTCTATTTGACCTTGTTTAAATCCTTTTGATATTAAGTAATTAGACAGACATTCATACCAAGCCCTAGGTGCTTGTTTTAGTCCATATAGGGCCTTTTTTAATTTAAAGACATAATTTGGTTGTTCTAAGTCTTCAAATCATAGGGGTTGCCCTACATACACTTCTTCTTTAATAAATTCGTTTAAAAATACGGATTTTACGCCCATTTGAAATAGCTTGAATCCTTTGTGTGCTGCATAGGCTAGCAACATCCTAATGGATTCAAGTCTTGCTACTGGAGCATAGGTCTCATCATAATCTAACCCTTCTACTTGACTGAATCCTTTAGCTACTAACCTAGTTTTGTTTCTAACTATTTCACCTTGATAGTTTAATTTATTTCTAAAAACCCATTTAGTGTCAATTATGGATTTGTTAACTGGTTTCGGCACTAATTCCAAGACCTAATTTCTTTCAAATTGGGTCAATTCTTCTTGCATTGCTAGAGTCCAATCTGGGTCTGGTAAGGCTTCTTCTATGGTTTTGGGTTCGATTTTTAAAATCAAGGCTATTTGGCTCTGGTTTCTATAAGATGATCTAGTTCTGACTCCTACAGTTGGGTCATCCAAAATTTGGTCAGATGGGTGATTTGTGCTTGTTCTAGTTGGTCGTATATCATTTGAGTTAGTGATTTGTTCTTCAGATTCAATAGGTTTAGGTTGAATTTCGTCATCTTCTTTGTTTATTGGGTTAATATTTTCTATATTTTCAGTTTCATTTATTGTGTTGGGTAACTTATTTTCTTCATCAAATATTATATTTATTGTTTCTTCTACTTTTAGGGTATTTTAGTTATACACTCTATATGCTCTACTAGTTGTTGAATATCCTAAAAATATTCCCGGGGTTGTTTTTGATGTAAATTTCCCTAAATAGTCTTTAGTGTTCAAAATGAAGACATTACACCCAAATACTTTTAAATAGTTTAAGTTGGAAATTTTATTATAATAAATTTCATAGGGTGTTTTATTTTGAAATTTGTTAATTAAAATCCTATTTTGAATGTAACATGCTGTACTAATTGCTTCAGCTTAGAATTGATTAGATAGTTTATATTCGTTTAACATGGTTCTAGCAGCTTCTTGTAGGGTCCTGTTTTTACGTTCTACTAAACCATTTTGTTGAGGGGTCCTAGGGCAGGAGTATTCATGTTTGTATCCATTTATTTCACAAAATTAAGTAAAGTTGTGATTCTCAAATTCTCCTCCATAGTCACTTCTTATTCTTTTAATTTTAGTGTCTTTTTCATTTTCTGTTAATTTACAAAAATTGCTAAATATTTCAAAGGTTTCATCTTTTGTTTTTAGAAATTTTACCCAGGTGAACCTGGAGAAATCATCTATTATAACTAAGCAATACTGGTTCTTACTTAGTGACTTGACTCCGTGTGAATCAAATAGGTCTAGGTGAAGGAGCTCAAGTAAACAAGTAGTTCTACCTAGATTGGTTGACTTGTGGGTTAACTTGGTTTGTTTTCCTTGTTGACACGCATTGCAGATTGAATTTTCAATAACTTTTAATTTGGGCAATCCTCTGACTAGTCCATTTTGACTCATTTTTGAAATTAGTCTTGTGTGAGTGTGACCCAATTTCCTATGCCACAACTCAATTTCCTCTTGTTGTGTTAGAAAACACTTTATCGAGGCTGTAGATAGATAAATGGTGTAGACATTATCTTTCCTTGTGCCCTTAAGTATGATTTTTGGATTATCAATATGTTTGACTATACATTCGGACTTGGTAAAATTAACTGAGTAACCAGTATCGCATAATTGGCTTATACTTAATAAATTAAAATTAAAATTTTCAACTAATAACACTTTTCGAATAATAAAATCGGAGTTAAGTTCGATATTACCTTTTCCGATTACTTTCAGTTTTCCATCGTTGCCGAATGCAACTGATCCTAGGTTCTTTAGTTTTAGCTTAGTGAACTTTAACCTATCTCCAGTCATATGTCTGGAGCATCCACTGTCCAACACCCATTGATCCAATTCCTACACATAAAGTAGTTGATGGATCAAAAGACTGTTTGATTGAAGTAAGTCCTTAATTTTGCATCCTACCCAATCTGAGTTAATAATTAGTTAATTCTATTGAAGAATTTTTTAAGTTATTTTTAAATTTGAAAAATATTTAAGTTATTTTTTATGGTCTATCGAGGTAATGTATTTGATCCTTGGGAACCCAATATTGTCCGAGTCCAACTTGATTGATCAGGTTGGACTTGGCAACCCATGCTTGGACCATTTTTCTATTTGTTCTTTGTATGAGAGATAAATATGACTTATATTTCTTTTTAGATTTGTAACCTAGTCCAATTCTATTGTAGATTGCCCTTTGTGTTCCAAGAATCAAGTCAAGATTCTTGGATCCAAGGGAAAATCGTTATAAGGTTGTCTTCAAATCCTTGACTTGACTTTTCAGGTTAGAATTCTCTTCCTCAAGTTTTTGAACTTGAGTTGAGGTTTCAGTCTGAACTGGATCAGTCAAGGATTCGTTATTTGTTGTTTCTTTAAGGAGTGTTACCTCCTTTTGAAGCGACTTGATTCAAATTTTGGACTTAGCTACTTTATGCATTAAATAATTAATTAAGCTATATAAGCGATTTTTACTTACAGAGGGGTTTGGCCCTTCGGAAACGGATGCGGATCCGTGGCTTCTCTCGGACTCGGCTTCTGATTCGTCCTCGCTTCCAGATTCGTTGTTGTAGTCCCGGGCTGTCAACGCAAGAAAGTTCGTTTGCTCGAGTTCTTCGTCGTCGGATTCCTCGGAAGAAGACTCATCCCATGTTGCCTTCAATGCCTTCTTTCTCTTTGGTTTCTTTGGATCCTTCTGGTTCGGGCAGTTTGCCTTGATGTGCCCCTTCTGATTGCACCCGTAGCAGGTCACTTCAAATTTGACCTTCGAGCTTGGTTGGGCTTCTTTGGACTGGATAGCTTTTCTGACATCCTTTTTGTTGAAGCCTTTCTTTTTGCAGAGTTTCTTTACCAGGTTGACTATTTCGGTTGTAAGCTCATCGTCGTCTTCCGAATCTGGTTCTTCTTCTGACTCAGGTTCGGTTCTGCGCTTCATCTTTGATTCGCGCATTCTTCCTGTTCCTGCAACCAAAGCCAACCCTTTCTCGGTCGGGTGTGCATTAGTCTGTTCATGAAGTTCAAATTCTGCAAAAAGTTCATCTAACTTAATAGTAGATAAATCCTTAGAAACCTTGTAGGCATCTACCATGGAATGCCCACAAGGTGTTCCTCGGAAAGGCATTTAAAGAATACCTTATGATATCCTGGTTATCTACCTTCTGTCCAATTACATGAAGACCGTTGAGCAGGTCTTGAATCCGGGCATGGAGTTGGGCAGCTGTCTCACCTTCCCGCAGTTTGATATTAAACAATTTATTGAAAATTAAGTCTCTCTTACTTACTTTGGTGTCGGACGTCCCTTCGTGAAGTTCAATGAGCTTATCCCACAGCTCCTTGGCACTACTGAAAGGGCCGACGCGGTTGAGTTCTTCTTTTGATAGGCTACACTGGAGGGTGCAGGTCGCCTTGGCATTGGCTTCCACCTTCTTAATCAGAGATGTGTCCCAGTCCTCGTATGATAGTGGTTTGCCGACGCTATCAGTTGGTAGTTGGAATCCGGTTTTGATAATCATCCAGACTTCAAAATGAGTCTGGAGATATGCCTCCATCCGACCCTTCCAGTACCCGAAGTCGTCTCCGGTGAATAGCGAGGGGCGGGCTGTACTATAGCCTTCTTGAAGGGCCATTTTAGATCAACTAAAAAAAAATAAACAGCAAGAAAATCCCAGGACTTAGTCCTGGATTAGTAGTGCGGGAAGAAGAAAATAGAACATGAACTCGGGTGGTGTTGCACCAACCTCGAGCAGAAACCGATTCGAGAAAAGAATTAAAATATAGCTATAAAGCTAAATTCTAATTGACTCCGAAAAAATCTGAAAATACCACGAAAAATTATTTTGAATGGTGGTTGCACCGATTCAAAATGACCCCGCTCTGATACCAATTGATGGATCGAAAGCGCTAAAGGGGGGGTGAATAGCGCTCGTGGCTATTTTATCGATTTACGGAAATCGTTCGAGTAACTAAAGTAACGCAACGGAAATGAAAAGTAAAGTAAATGCAAAGACACAATTGATTTACTTCGTTCGGAGCCTATCGTGACTCCTACTCGAACGCCCGCGATCCTTGACCGCTTTCGGTGGGCAACAACTGTATAGCACAAATCTTTACAAGTGAATAAGTACAAGTAAATGCAGTAAATAAACTATACCAACGAAAAGGAGAATAGAAAACTTTGGATTGATTCATTGGAGCAGCGCGTTGTTGAGGCGTTTAGCAGCAGCACACGGAAGAGCAGAGTTTTCTGTTCGAAGTTTGATGTCCTGAGCTGCACCTCGAGGCCCCTTTTTATAGCTCTGTAAGGTCTGATCCAAATCCCCAATCTCGGGATGAGATTTGACCCGAAGCGGATCGGTCGACCGATCCCCATGTTCGGTCGACCGATCAGATGATCTCCACTGCATCTGATCCGTCCATCCGTCGCTCCGCTTCGATCTGGTCAAACTTTATCCCTGGGTTCGGTCGACCGATCCCAGGGTTCGGTCGATCAATCAGTCTCCTTTGATCCGCACACCTCGGCTTGATCCAGTCGACACCTATCCCAGGTTCGGTCGATCGATCCCGAGGTCCGGTTGACTGATCCCTGGTCGAACCCGGTCCAACTTCTGGAGATCTGATCTAGTAGCTTGAAGGTTCGGTCGACTGATCCCGGTCAGTACTAACCCTGCACAAAAGTGTTAGTTTCTTGCAAAACAGAGTTAGAACACAAAAGATAATATAAACAAATGAATTGACAGCCTTCGGACTGTCCGGGTCTGACTTCGGGTTTCCGACCGGAAACCCTAGGTCGACCCGACGTCTACTGTTCCCTCTACGGGGAGCGCGTCCTCACCTACTCCACTCAGGAGATTTACCTGATGCCAGTCCGGTCCTCCAGACCGACTGGACTTTCCGCCTAGGGTTACCACCCCCTAGGACCTAGGGTTACCGCCCCCTAGGTTTTTTTTCTCCACCTAAGGTTACCACCCCCTATGACCTAAGGTTACCGCCCCTTAGGGTTTTCCTCCACCTTGGGTTACCATCGCCTAGGATTTTCACCTGCCTAACCGCAGTTAGGAATTTCCTGCACACTTGTTTAAGCTTATTAGTTAACAAAACAACTTAACTTGAACCCTTTGACATAATCAAAACACCGGTTCGATCGTCGGATGCTTCCCGCATCAACAAGTCATAGGTCCACACAAATCAGAATAATTTTAACATATCTTTGGCTCTATACCCCTTAGTCTTTAAAGGTCTCTTGGTCATTTTTCCTTCCAAGCAAGACTCGCAGGTTGAAAAGTTTTCCACCACTAATGAACCCAAAAGTCCATTGGTTTTCAACCTTTGAATCCTACTCAAGTTAATATGACCTAGCCTTAGATGCTAAAGATATGTTTGGTTCATTTCCGAAGGTTGCTTTCTCTTATTAGAGTTAGAAGATGTGTTATTCATTACCATTTGTTGCAACATGGGAGTTATTGGATTTAGAGTATATAAATTGCCAACCAATGTACCAGAATAGATAACTTCTATATTTTCCTTGATAATACCTTTATTATCAAAATAGACAGAATATCCATCCTTGTATAGTTTAGAAACTGAAATCAAGTTCTTTCTAAAACTTGGTACGTAAAGATAATTTCTCAAAATTCATGTTTTTTTATCAGAAGATAAACATCTCCCACTACAAAGCTGCTACTTTTGTAGCAGTGCCCATGTAGACGGTGTTTTCCCCTTCATATAGTTGTCGGGTTTCCTGGAACCCCTGCAACGAATTACAGATATGATCAGTGGCTCCCATATCTACACACCAGGTACCGGTAGATAACACCACTAAACATGTTTCAACAACTAATGAATAAAATATACCTTTATTGTTCACATTTCTTAGAGGACAGTCCACCTTAGTGTCTAAGTTTTGTTTCCAATCATTATAATTGGGACTAGTAAGTGTATTCTCTAACATCTAGGGGATTGAAAAACATTTGAAATCCTAAGAATCACTAAAATATTTGGTCAAGACCATCACCTCAAAATCCCCGTGAATTTTGTATGTCACGTTAGTGTGGACGTATACAAATACAAACATTTGTAAGAGGAGATTTTATCCATTAATTTTATTATCTTGTCAACCTATCTTTATTACAAATAAAATTAATATTTGGCCTATCTTCGATCAAATATTTGGTCAAAACTTTAGAATTTAAAATAATATTGATTTCTCAAAACAATATCATTTAAATTCACCAACACCTCAGACGCTGTGAATTTTGTATGCCACGTTAGTGTAGACGTATATAAATTCAAACATTTGTAAGAGAAGGATCTTACCCATTAATTATCTTGTCAACCTTAAATTACTATGAATTTTGTATGCCACGATAGTGTGGGCATATACAAATTCAATTACTTGTAAGAGGAGGTTTTACCCATTAATTTTATTTTGTCAACCTAACTTTATGAAAAATAAAATTACCTCAAACACCTTGAATTTTTGTATGCCACGATAGTGTGGACATATACAAATTCAAACATTTGTAAGAGGGGGGTTTACCTACCTTTATGACAAATTAATAGTTGATTTTTCTTCAGTCACGCAGATAATAGCAGTGACTCCGATGGGGAGGATACTATTAAATGTGCCTAAGTGTATACCATTACTTGATACTAAGTCCACTAAATAGAATTGTGCCCCTTCAGTTGGAGAAGATCATACACATCCTAAATAATTTCCTATAATCATCCATAAAGGAAGTTTGATCTATTGATCCGCAAACAAACTCATCCGATGTGGATGGAGGAACTCAGAGCCAACACATAAGTTTGTTGCATCACTTACAAACTAGTAATGGAGACCATGGAATTTACTTACAAATCCCTCTCCCACTTAGTTATTTAAGATGAGGATTTTATCATGCACACACACACACACACACACACACATCTCAGTAAATAAAAGCAATAAATATGGAAAATAATTTTTTAACTATTATGACCTTTTTCCATCACTGTCCTCCGTGTGTTGTCAACCCTAGTTGCTGTCATCATTAGCCACCACTATCGGGTCTAGTTGTCGCATCTATCCTGCTTCTCTTTTCGCTGCGCCTCTGGTCCTCAAATAGAACCACGCCTCGCAAGGATACGATCCGTGAAAAAAATAAAATTTTACATATATCGATCATATATTCCACAAAGGAATGTACATAAAGTCTAGATCGAACAAAATGCAAAATCCTAAAACTCATACAGCTCCTGCTGTATTTAATACATACAATCATGCACACATATAAAATGCCCTCGACATGTCCGAGGGTCCAATCACACATAATCACAATAGGCCATAATAGTTGGAGGCTGCAACAACAGAGTTAATCTATTTGCATATCCTACTATTATCCTACCTAAAATATGTATGACATGTGTATAATTAAACTAAAACCAAACACACAGAGGTTAAAACCTAGCTCCGATACCAATTGTTGGTTGCTACACAGAATACCATCGTAGTTCCCCTGTACAAAAATTTGTACAAGCGTAGAACTATCCTAGCTACCCATGTGCTCTATTAAAGTTAAATTTGGATTACAAACGATGCTTAACATTATTAATCCAAATTTCCCCTTTAAAAGTTAAACTTGGATTAAGAACGAAACTTAACATTCTTACTCCAAGTTCAACCGAAGAGATCTTCCTAAGTTAAACCATATTACAGAAGTTATCAAATATCTATTTCTAAGATCGGCTTCCAGGTTAAACATGGCGAGGCACTAGGCCTTCTTGGGTATGGGATCATCCACCACTTCCTAGACAAAGCCTCACAGAAAAATTAGATATTTAACTTCTTACAGTAAACTAGGTTTAACTATAGAGATCTTAATAAAGCACAATATCAAAACATGAAATCGAAACGAAAATCGATAACATAAACGATAACTAAAACCGATAACCTCTTGTGTTTGGTTTTTCAAGATCTATACAAAAGATGAACTAGTTATGATGCAGAAATTAATAACTAGTTATACCTCTTATAACTTATAGACCTCTTGATCTTCTATTGTATTCCTCTTCTTATCTCGGGCGTCGTGTGGGTGATGATCTACCAAGATGAGAACCCACCCATATGATGATTAGAGCCCTAGAGCCAATCATATGATGATTGTTGTATGAACTCGATGTATCATATTCCTATATACTTATAAAGGCATTTCTTTATAGTTATTATACTTACTTGTATTTGTGCCAAATAACTAAGTGTAATAGCGTCCTTGAGTAGAAGGTTCTTATCTATATCAATCGATTGGTTGAATCGATAGTGAGATGATATTGAGAACACTACTCTTAATCATTCCTAGTCAAGTATTAACATTCAGGGACAATGTTAATGCGCTGAGACTAGCATGTAGGTCAACTCGATGACTTGATCTCACAAGTCATGGATAGAGAGATATCAAGTTGACACATGGGTATGCATTAGAGAATGTATACTGAATGACCCGCCATGAGAAATTACATGGATCGTTATATGAGTGTCATATACTTTCTCATGTGACTATTAGTATGACTATGAGTCCTTGGACCTGAAGTCACCATGGTTCCCTACATAAGGAGTTGCATACTTTGGCTTCGTCAAACGTCACCCGTAACTAGGTGGACTATAAAGGCGATTACTGGGTATGTAACAAAGTATGCGGAGGGATGTGAGTGATGTTGATAGGATCGATCCCTCCTATATGACGGGAGTGACATCATGATTCGGTTGGTTAATCCTAGGAAAACGTACCGATTCCACTGTACAAAAATTTTTGTACAAGTGTCGAACCTTTCCAAAATAACCTATTGTGTTATTTAGAAATTAAATAAGGAATCGCAGATGAAACTTAACATCATTGATTCCAAATTTAACTTATCTGTTCTTAATGGTTTAGATTTGAATCGCAAGCGGAACTTAACATTATTGATTCAAATCTACCTAGGTTATTAATTCCATAAATATTAATTTCCAAAATTGGCTTCCAGGACTGCATGGCAAGGCACATGGCCTTCTTAGATATGGGAGCAACCACCACCACCTAGGCAAAGCCTTTTAAGGAAAGCTAATATTTATTTCCTTAAATAACTCTAGGTTAACCAAAAGGAACAATCGAATCACAAATTCGAAAAAGAAGAAAACACAAAATCGAAAAATAAATTCGATAAATTAGATCTAATTGCCTCTTGTATTTAGAATTCAAACAAAGGAAAATAACTAGTATGATGTGGAAGAAAAATACTAGTTATACCTTCTCTTTGTAAGCTAATGACCTCGAGATCTTCTGTCGTATTCCTCGCCTTGCCTTGGACGTCGTGTGGGCGACGATCCTCCAAGATGAACACCACCCAAATGCTTCCTCCTTGTTCTTCTAAAATCCGGCCACCACCACTACCAAGGAGAAGAGAGCAAAGGGAGAGGAAGATGGGAGAGGGCCGGCCACACCAAGAGATCACCCAAGCAAAAGAATATGAGTTGTGTCTCATGAAGCACCCTCACCCCTTCTTTTATATTACTTGCCCAAGGCAAATAAGGAAAAACCTTTTACAAAAAATAAAATCATCCAAGAGATTTTCCTTTTGCCTTTTTATTTTTCCTTTTCTTTCCTCTTGATTGAATCAATCATCAATCAATGGTTTAGATCAATCCTATTTGGTTTAGGATTGAATTTGGTTTAATCCTATTGGCCGGCCCTTGCTTGGGCACCAAGCAAGGTGGCCGGCCACAATTAAAAGGAAAGGAAAAATAATTTTTTAAAAAATTTTACAAGAAGAAATCCTCTTATAAAAGTTACAAGCTCTCTTTCCTAAAGTATGAGTTAAAAAAGGAAAGTTTCTCAAAATTAAAACCATGTTTTAAAATTTAAAAACTTTCTTATAAAATTTCCTTTTTCAACATGGTGATAGAAAATTTAAATTTTAAAACTTCTTTTCCTTTTTTTTCTTAAACCATTAGGATGGTTAAAAAAGGAAAGTTTTAAAATCTTTTAAACTCTCTATTTAAACATGTGGCCTAATTCAAATAAGGAAAGTTTTAAAAAATTAAAATCTCTCTTTTAAAACTTATAGTCTTCTACAAAGAGAAGATTTTAAAAATTCAAAACAACCCTCCCTTTTTGAATTATTATGGCCGGCCCCTACAAGCTTGGTCACCAAGCTATAGGGCCGGCCCCTTCAAGAGGATGTGGTCGACCATTGCTTGGTCACCAAGCAATGGTCCGGCCCCCTTCTTGGACACCAAGAAGAGCCTTACATTTGGATGGACTTAAGGCTATAATGAGGCTACAACAGGGACCTAGAGGAGAAATTGGTTTTGGCCTTCCGATGAGCTTAAGTATCCCGTGTTCGCCCCGAACACACAACTCAAGTTCATCGATAATAACTCATTCCACTAGAGAGTTATTACCACACTACCGCACCAATCCCAAATTACATTATGGGCTCCTTCTTATCATGAGTGTGTTAGTCTCCCTATGTTTAAGATTATGAATGTCCACTAATTAAGTAAGTTACTGACAACTCATTTAATTAATATCTAGCTCCAATAGTAGTACCACTCAACTTTATTGTCATGTTGGATTAGGTCCACCTGCAGGGTTTAACATGGCAATCCTTATGAGCTCCTCTTGGGGACATTCTCAACCTAGATAACTAGGACACAGATTCCTTCTATAATCAACAACACACACTATAAGTGTAACGCCCCGCCCCTTCTTGCTCAAGCTGACGGGGGTTACTTATCCTTTTCTTCTTATCTTATCTTACTTATTTACTTGTTAATAATCTTTTCTACTTAAAACAGCGGAAGTCTTGTTTATAGTATATTTTTTTTTATTTTTAAAACTTTTCTTTTACTTTTCAAATCATCATCACTAACTACCTATCATATAAAGTCACATAGCATGCTTAACATAAATTTAAGCCATAATGCTAATAAGCATCATGAAATGTCATGGAGTCATGAAAGAACGACATAAGCATAATTCTTATTAGATAAAAGCAGGTCTTTCTCTTTTAGCCGAGCCACTACTACACACATCCTTCTTGCCCCTCCTGCTGCTCCCTTAGTACATCCATTCTTTGCCTTTATCTGTGGTACAAGGAAAGTAAGCTATGAGCACACAAGGCTCAGTAAGATCCTTCCTACTCACAAAAACCGTAAAGCATAGCATATTCATAAGGCATAAAGCATAAAGACAACTCATCATATCATGTATAGAAGCATCATATCGTAACATAATCGTAAGGTATCATGGCATATCATAAAGTGCATCCTAGCATAACATAACATAATCATAAGTGTCATGGCATATCATAACATAATCATAAAGTGCATCCTAGCATAACATAACATAATCATAAGTATCATGGCATATCATAACATAATCATAAAGTGCATCCTAGCATAACATAACATAATCATAAGTATCATGACATATCATAACATAATCATAAAGTGCATCCTGGCATATCATAACATAGTCATAAGTATTATGCGAGATGACTTTCAAAAACATGTATCATGAAAAATATATGCAACATGTCTTTTGAAAACTTATTACATACATACTTAAACATAATCTCAACATGATTAGGGCCCCGGCTTGTACCACATACATAAATGCGCGCGTCCTTTGTAGGTCCAAGGTAGCAAGTCTCGAACCCTACAAGGCATACATATTAGGCTCGTTTCTTAGTCCATCGACCTAGGGGCACTTAGGAGCCCATCCCTAACGAGGCCCGTTTCTTAGTCCATCGACCCCGGGGCGCTTATGGAGCCCACCCTTGGTACAAGCCATATAAAGTAAAGTAGCATGTCGTACATATCATGGTTCTTATTATTTCATGCACATCATATTTCTTAACGTATCATATCATACAAAATTTGGGCACACAGCTCATCATAATAGCATGCATAATTTGGGCACACAGCACATCATAAATACATGTATAGTTTGGGCACACAGCTCATCATAAAAACATACATAATTTGGCACACAGCTCATCATAAATAGCATGCATAATTTGGGCACACAGCACATCATAAGGGTTATCAACATGCATAGATCATGAGCATACATAATTAAACATAGAAGCATAGCAAGCTCTTATCATATCATGAAAACATTGCATGTGAGACACATGGGAATCATATTTAGGTCTCTAACCCTAATATCATATAGTGGCCGAAACATATAGTTGTGACTTAGGTTAAAAATCAACATACAAGCATGTGAACCCTAAACCAATATCGTATCATGTATCACAAGGAACATCATGAGCATGCTTAGTTTAGGTTCTAGGTTTCCTAAGCTTAGAAATCTTGTCATGGCCGAATCTTATCAAGCATTACTTTGGGAAAAAAGCAACATACAAGCATGCGAACCCTAAACCAATATCATATCATAAATCGTGAGGAACATCATAAGCATGTTTAGTTTAGGTTCTAGGTTTCCTAAGCTTATAAACTTGTCATGGCCGAATACCGTCAAGCATCACATTTGGTTAAAAATCAACATACAAGCATATGAACCCTAACCCAATATCATATCATATGTCATAAGGAACCTCATAAGCATGTTTAGTTTGGGTTCTAGGTTTCCTAAGCTTATAAACCTACCATGGCCGAAACTTGTTAATCATGGGACTAGGTTTCATGTGGCATAAAGCATGAAAAACCCTAAACCAATTTCATAGCATTTATTACAAGGAACATCATAAGCATAGTTAGGTTGGGTTCTTAGTTTCCTAGGCCTTTAAACTAGTTGTGGCCGAAAGTTCATAAAGCATGAAAAGTTCTAATCAACCCTACAAGCATGAGCATGTCATGTTAACTTCATATTTTTGTCTTAAGGAACATCATGGCATGCTTAGTTTTAGGTTTAAAGTTCTCCTAGGCCCTAAAACCTACTATGGCCGAATATTCATGAGCATGGAATAAAATTCTTAATCAATATACAAGCATGAGCATATCATGTTAACTACATATCTTGTCTTAAGAAACATCATGGCATGCTTAGTTTAGGTTTGAAGTCCTTCTATACCCTAAAACCTACCATGGCTGAATATTCATGAGCATGGAATAAAATTCTAATCAATATACAAGCATGAGCATATCATGTTAACTACCTATCTTGTCTTAAGGAACATCATGGCATGCTTAGTTTAGGTTTGAAGTCCTTGTAGACCCTAAAACCTACCATGGCCGAATGTTCATGAGCATGAAATAAAGTTCAAATCAACATACAAGCATGAGCATATCATGTTAACTCCTTATCTTATCTTAGGTAAAAATCATGGCATGCTTGGTTTGAGTCTTAACTTACCTATTTCTTTTATTCATGCTTGTCCGAGAGTCTAGGGACATGACTCTAAGTTCTAACCAAACATTCTAGCATATGAACATTAGATAAATCCTCTACCATAAGATACATGTTACAAGAAACATATTGAGCATGTCAAATTTGGGTCTTTACATTTCCTAGGTCCTTCTTGTCTTGGCCGAAAATTCCATGAAGGTATCCTAGGTTTTAGGCAACCAAATCTCATAGGAAATACACAAGCTATTGTACCACAGGTGAGGGGAAACTTACCTCCTTTCGCTTGTGGTTTTTCTTAAGGAAAAAGGTACCCTAGGTGCAAAGGAAGGAGAGAGATTCTTCTTCTTGCACTTCCTTTTTGCTTCTCTTGCTTGGAAGGGGTAGATCTTGAAGGCTTCTTCTTGTAAATTAGTTTTATTGGAGAGGAACCTTAGCTTAGCTTTTGGAATGAGGAGAGGGAGGGCTCTTGGTTTCGGTGGAGAATGAAGAAGGAGAAGGAAGGAGGAAGAAGAAGAATTTAATCCCTTGCTTTTCTTCTCCCAATCCTATTTATTCCTATGTAAATGAAGCATGTCTTCATTCATTCCCTCAACTCCTCTTTTCCCTCATTCCTTTAATCCCACGAAAATAGAGAGAGGGAGGGAAGTAGGCAATTTATCTTTTGCTTGCTTCTTCTCTTAACCAAGAGGAAGAGAAGGTAAGCAACTTGGTTTTCTCTTGCTCTTTTACTTAATCATCTTCTCTCCTTTAACTACCACTTCCATTCTCTTTTATTCACTTATCATTCATTACTCTAGTGGTTCAATCCACTACTTTAACTCTATTACTTGTGGGAGGTTCAAGGTTCAATCCTTGGCCTCATCTCTTCTTATTCTATTTTGGTTTCTATTTTTCCTTCTCTTTTATTTTTAAAGAAAATACTCCTAAACATAGCTTAGCATTTCATGGGTGTTACAATAAGTAATATCATTTCCCAACTTATCGGGCATATTGATTTATCGAGCTAAACCTCACCCTTTGATAAATCAAAGAAATAAATATTAAATATATGTGCTTGTTATTATATTAGGATTAAGAGCACACACTTCCATAATAACTAAGGTTTAGTTCCTTTACTAAGTTAGTACAAAAAGAACATACCTAAATGATCCTACTCAATACACTTAAAGTGTATTAGTGTAATTTATTAGTCAAGATAAACTAATACTTAATTACACTACGACTATACTGATAGTTTGTTCCTTTCTATCTTAGTCGCGAGCAACTGTTTATAATTTATAGAGAACCGACAATATGAACTTTTGAGTGTGACACCACACTCCATGTTGTCTACTATATAAATTAATTGAACAATTACATTTAATAAATAAATGCAGATATTGACCAATGTGATTCTTTTACTTAAACAAATAAATATTTACAAAAGCTAGGTTTTTAGTATACACTCTAACAGATTCTTGATAGAGTGAGACCACTAAGTGCATGGCCATGGCCAAATAAGTCAATATGAGATATTGAGCTTATTTGATTAGAGTGAGTCTACTTGGAGTTCAAGACATAGATTGATTAGAGGATGACACGGTCTATGCCTTAATTGATCAATCTAGATGTCTAGGATAGAAAGACATTGTCACATATTGTGAGAGTCACAATTAGTAGTCACAAAGGTGATGTTGGATCTCAACATTCTTGTAACTTGGAGAGTGATGATGTGCTGCTAGATACCGCTTATTACTTATGTTTCTAATGGGTTTAGGAGCATTGCCAAAGTTACAAGAACCTATAGGGTCACACACAAAGGGCAATTAGATGGAGATTAGGTTCATATGATGGACCAAGAGGATTAGGTTCATGTGATGAACCAAATTGGATTAAGAGTAATCCAAATTAGACTAATTGAGTTGGACTCTATTTGATTCATGTGTTGAATGAGTCTAATTTAGATTATGACTCATTGAATTAATTTAATTCAATGAATAGAGATTCATTAAATTTAAATTGACTTGAATCAAAGGTTAGATTTGATCAACCATGGGAGATAAATGGGTCAAGTTTGACTTGACTTGAGAGGGAAGATGAAGGGTCAAGTTTGACTTGACTAAATGCCACCTCATTGTAACTTGGCATGGGGCCGGCCAATGATGGTGTTCCACATCATCAAGGCTACATCATTGAGTGCCACCTCATGAGGAAGACCAAGAGCCATGACTCTTAGTATTACATGGAGGTATAAGAGCCTCTAAATGTGGTCGGCCACATTAGTGAAGTGAGTTACATTTGTGTGCTCATTCAAGAGGTTATCTTCTTCCTCTCTTCTTCTTCCCTCTCCGTCATCCTCCATTGCCGAAACCCCTTGAGAGTGCTAGCACACTTTAAGTGGTTTTCTCCATCTCTTGTCCATGTGGATACATATAGAGGGGTGTACACTTGACATCCTACGAGATTCGGCAACTTTTGGACGAGCGGGATAAGCGAAGGGCTTTCGCTACAAAGGTATAATCTCTACCATGTAGATCTAGTGTAGATCTAGGAGAAAAACTATGTATATGTAAAATTTTTATCTTCGCACGGACTCGTGGCAAGAACTTCGGGGTTTTTGCAACGCAAAAAGCAGTTTATGCGGCTCAAAAGTTCTAACAGTTATGATGCGGAAACTAATAACTAGTTATACCTCTTGTAACTTATAGACCTCTTGATTTTCTATTGTATTCCTCTTCTTATATCGGATGTCGTGTGGGTGATGATCTACCAAGACGAGAATCCACCCAAGCCTTCTTCTTCCTTCCAAGTTTCGGCCACCAACTTTTTCCAAGAGATGATGAAGTTCGGCCACCAACCAAGCTCCAAGGGATGCTAGGAAACAATGCCTCCTTCTTCTCCAAGCATGAACTGGCCACCAATCCAACCTTCAAGTCTTGATGACGCCGGCCACAAAGATGAAGAGAATAGGAAGAGCAAAGGGTCGGCCACCACCAAGGAAGAGAGGAGAGGAATAGAAGATGTGTTATTGGGTGAGGCACCCCCTCCTTCTCTTTTATATTCCTTGGTCTTGTCAAAAAAGGAAAGTTTTATAACAAAAAATAAAACTTCCTTTTCTCCCATGACATGGCCAGCCATATGATTATTCTCCAAGCAAGGAAAGATTTTAAACAAAATTAAAATCCCTTTGTGGATAGTTATAAAAGGAATGTTTTATAAATTAAAATCTCTCTCTTTTAAATCCTTTTATGGATATCTATAAAAGATAAGATTTAAAAAAAAAAACATGGTTACAAAAGGAAAGTTTTATCAAAAAATAAAATCTTTCTTTTACATTATAGATAACTACAAATAAGGAAAGATTTCAAATCTCTCTTTTATTCCTTTGTAGAAATTTATAAAAGGAAAGATTTTAAAATTTAAAACTCTCTTTTAAAACCAACAAAAAAGGAAAGTTTTTAACAAAATAAAAACTCCCTTTTATTTCCTTTTATGACCGATTTAAAAAAGGAAAGTTTTATATTAAAATCATCCTTTTAAATCCTTTTTATGGATCTCTATGAAAGGAAAGATTTTACAAAATAAAACCTCCTTCTCTTCATGATGTGGCCGGCCACTTGCTTGGGCACCAAGCAAGGGTTGGCCGACCCTAGCTTGGGCTCCAAGCTTAGCTTGGTCGACCCCTTGCTTGGTCTCCAAGCTTAGCTTGGTCGGCCCCTTGCTTGGTCTCCAAGCAAGGCTTGGCCGGCCCCTTGCTTGGTCTCCAAGCAAGGCTTGGCCGGCCCTAACTTGGGCCTTAAGAAACTAGGTTTTGGGTGGATATAAGACTTTATATAAGAGGCTACAATAGGGACTTAGAGGTGGAATTGATTTTGGTCTCCCGATGAGCTTGAGCTTCTCGTGTTCACCTCGAACATCCAACTCAAGTTCATCAATAATATCTCATTCCACTAAAAAGTTATTATTGCACTACCGCACCATTCCCATATTACAATATGGGATCCTTCTTATCATGAGTGTGTTAGTCTACCTATGTTTAAAATATTGAATGTCCACTAATTAAATGAGTTACTGACAACTCACTTAATTAATATCTAGCTCCAAGAGTAGTATCATTCAACCTTATTGTCATGTCGAACTAAGTCCACCTACAGGGTTTACATGACAATTCTTATGAGCTCCTCAAGGGGACATCATCAACCTAGATTACTAGGACACAGTTTCATTCTATAATCAACAATACACCATATAAATAATATCATTTTCCAACTTATCGGACCTATAGATTTAACGAGCTAAATCGCACCCTTTGATAAATTAAAGAAATAAATATTAAGTATATGTGCTTATTATTATATCATGATTAATAGTACACACTTCCATAATAACAGAGGTATTGTTCTTTTATATAGTCAGTATAAAAAGATACTACCTCAAATGGTCCTCCTCAATACACTCATAGTGTACTAGTGTAATTTATTAGTCAAGATAATCTAATACTTAATTACACTACAATCACTCCAATGGTTTGTCCCATTCCATCTTGGTTGTGAGCAACTGTTTATAAATTATAGGGAATTGATAACATAAACTTCTGTGTGTCTCCTCACATCATGTTGTCTACAATATAAATTAAACGGACAACTACACTTAGCATAAATGTAGACATTTGATCAATGTGATTCTTATTTCTAAATAAATGTTTATACAAAAAGCTAGGCTTTTAGTATACATTCCAACAGTACAATGTCGGGCCCAAGCAAGATTATTATTATTTTCACTAGTTATGTAATATAAAGTTTTCAAACTTCGTAGTTTGTCTTAGTAGAAGCCTTCTTAAGTTTGAGAACTTGAGTTATGAAGTGTAGCATGGATGAACTCTATAGTATGTCAAGATTTATGTTTCCATTGCATGTTTACATTGCTAGAATTGTTTTAAGTTGATGTCTTGCATGATAAACCTATTTAAAAATGTATGTCATGTACTGATTTCCAAATTATGCATTTTAGCGTGATTTATGGTCAAGGGCGAGTTTTGTGTTTTCCCCAAACAGTTTTGAAAGCATGTTCCCTCTTTTATGCTTGTTTTGTGAGTAGATGGTACTTACTAAGCATTCGCTTATAGATTTGTATTTCCTTATACTGCAAATAAAGGTAAAGGAAAGCTCAAGTAGGAGGAGGCAGCAGGAGCGGTGTTTTGTGTGTGTGTTGGAACAGTGGAAGGAGATCTGGGAACTTGTGATTGTTTGGAATATGATAGAACTGATGCTAAAGTATTTTCTTCTCTTTACTTTACATGAAATACTATCACTAGTTTCTTAGGATGAATTTATCAGTTTGGTAGTAATTAGAGTGGAAAAGATAAGTACAAAGGTAAGAAATTCACTTTTTGTAGAGCAAGGTGTGAACCCCACACGGCCCGTGACACGGCTGTGTGGATTCACACGACCTCAGACCTCTCCCTCTCGGCCAAGGTGACACAGTCGTGTGGATTCACACGGCCGTGCACCTCTCTCTCTCAGCCAAGGTGACACGGTCATGTGGATTCACACGGTCGTGCACCTCTCCCTTTCGGCCAAGGTGACACGGTCATGTGGATTCACATGGTCATGCATCTCTCCCTCTCGGCCAAGGTGACACGGCCGTGCACCTCTTCCTCTCGCCCAAAGTGGCATGTCCATGTGATCTTCACACGGCCGTGCGCTGCCAAGGTGACACGGTCGGTCAGGGCTACATGACTCAGACTTGCTAGAAGTTCTATACTCCCCTCCAGCTTTGCTTGGCTCCAAATCATGTCCTATCAGTCGAAATAAGTTTAGAGTAAATCTATAGACTGAGTAGTATATAATACGTAAGAATGTCAAAAAATTTTAGATATGAAAAGAGTAATGTCTGCCCTGTAAGGTAAGGTTAGAAGGGTGGGTTGTTACAATTTGGTATCAGAGCAAGTTCCACCCTTCCGTCACACACATCATGCATTGATCCTACAGCTTCCAAGTAAGAAAGTACCTTCTCACGACTCTTATGGATTTTATTTCTATTATGATTAGTAAGAACTGTTTGTTAAGATTAACCATGCTTATACATGTAAGTATTAAGGGCAGCAAGTAAGAATGATGATGGGCTGACACATGTCTCATTGGTTGGTTATGAATATGTAGATGGCCAGAGGATGGCAGGCTAGACAACCAAGAGTTAATGAACCTCAACCAGAGACGAATGAGTTTGCACCACCGCCCAACATTTTAGAAGTAATAACTCAGCTGCAGAGACAATTGGCAGAACAACAGCAGGTTATAGCCACCCTGACTGCTAACCAGCGAGCTCCTCCCGTAGTCCCACCGGAAGCTAATGTGGTGCCACCAATTACAGTTGAGGTTCCACCAATTACACTTGCAGCCCCTGCAAAGGTAGTGGGGCAAGATGCATACCTTATCCAGTGGTAGAAACTAAAACTAGAGAACTTCTCTGGCACCAACGAACCATGGGATGCTCAGGCATGGTTAAAACCCTGGAGAGTATAATGGAGTTACTAGACTGGTCAGAGGTTGAAAAGATAAAGTGCGCTTCCTTCTACCTCACTGGTGATGCAAGAATGTCGTGGGAATGGGTCAAGGTAAAAAGAATAGTGAATCAAATGACCTGGTTTGACTTCGAGACTGAGTTCTTTCTAGAATTCTTTCATATGCGAGTCACGAACAAACATTACAACGAGTTCACAGAATTCTGGCAAGGAAGTTTATCAGTTGACGAAGCCATGAAGAAATTCAATAGGCTGGCGACAGGTTCTCTGTCCCTGCGGGGATGGAGCAACAGAAGTATTTTGAATCCAAGATAAGGTCACGGCGAGACGAGCCGTTTGTCATTACGATAGGTGTCAAGTGGAAGTGCAGTGATGTATGCAGCTAAGGCATCCTAACATACCGAGAGATTTGAACCTTGTTCCTACAGGACCTGATCAATTAGATCAGGCACTCACTATCTATTTTCATTTTTCAACTGTTTGACAACATGAAAAACCAAAAGCTCTACCCACCCTCTCTATCTATCCAAGGGATGGAAGGGCAGAGGCCTTTGGTGTCCCTTCCAATCAAGAATTGGGGCCTCACAATCACTAGCCAATATGCTTTTCTCTCATTCCTTTCTTCATTCATGGTTTGGTTCGATATTCTGGTGTCCTAGGCGTAGAGGAACCACACCAATCCATCCCGAACTTGGTGGTTAAACTCTACTGCAGTGACGATACTGTAGGGGAGGTCCTGCGGAAAAATAGCTAGACGCCAGAATGATAAAAAGCTTAACACCCCTTATTTGATTTGACTTTTTCCATATTTGGAAATATGAAATAGATAAAAATCCAAAGTGCAAAGGTGGTCTTATTTTAAATCCCAATTATGACATCTCTTCTCTCCTCCTCATGCTCTTGAAGCTCATCCTCTTCATGATAAATGCTCCGCTTGCCCCGAAATGATCTGGCCCGATAGGGAAATCCCAATTCAGTGGGCCTTTCAATACAGTCAAATAGATTGGTCCAAGGGCGCCATATTCTAGGAGCCCAAACTATGTGATCGAATAAATCCTCCTCCATTTATTGCAGGTCGATGTCCTCTTCTTCAAACTCCGATTCATATTTTTCATAGTTTTGAATCATATCTAACTGATTCCTTAGTTTGGACTGAAGAAGTAATGTCACTCGATTATTATCAAACTGACTGCAATCTTTTTCTGTCCGTGAGGATCCCAACAGAGCGCCTTCTAGTTCTAATAGGCCATAAACTAGATCAGAATCATTCTCAGTGAATCTATAAGAAGTGATCCAATTATTTTCATTAAGTCTGGGTGAAGACCAAAGATCTTGAGTGACCAATCCGGTAGCACAGCCAAGATAGCGACGGGTTCTCTGTCCCTGCGGGGATGGCTCGCCTATGCCCCGAACTGGTCTGCACAGAACGAAAAAGGGTAAGGCTAATGCTCAAGATGTTGAGGCCAGAGATAGCTCTGAATGTAGTTGGTGGAATAAACAGACCACAGATTGCATAAGAGATGATTAGTAGTGCCCTGATCACGGAGCATTACCTGAACAACATCAAGCAGTAGAAGCCAGTAATGATTGAGAATAAAAGTCAAGGGAGTTTTGGCACTCAGAAATCCCAGGGACAAGGTTCAACCTAGAAGGGGAGCTCAAAGAGAAAGCAGTGGAGTAATAAAAAGGGAGGATCCGTAAGCAAGCAGCCTAAGTATGCTACGTGTCCCATGTGTGGAAAGATGCATCCTGGAATCTGTTGCAAGGGCACTAGTGCCTATTATACGTGTGGTCAAGAGGGGCATATGGCCAAGTATTGCCCAACCAAGAGAAACCTACCTCCAGCACAACCTGTTTAGTATAGAGGCAAACAGGCACAGTTACACCAGATGTAGGTCGCGTTGGAGGGTCCTCATATTAACCAAAGCAAACTGGAGGCCCCACCAAGTTCTACAAATGCTCGGGTTTTCTCCCTTATCAGAAAGGATGTAGCAAACGTCTCCACTATTGTCACAGGTCAGATATGCACTTTTAGTCAATATGCAATTGTGTTATTTGATACTGCGGCAACCCATTCGTTTCCCTCCATAGCATTTGCTGAAAGAATAGGAATACCCCCGGAGGTCCTACGTGGACAATTCTTGACAATACTACCCTCGGAAGAGATAATGACATCTACGCACTGGCTACGTGTTGTGCCAGTCAAAATTTCAGACAGAGAACTGTACAGTGACCTGATAATGCTGAACATGTCTGATTATGATGTTATTTTTGGGATGAACTTTCTGCGCAAGTATGGTGCATCTATCGAGTGTCGTAAGTGAAGAGTCCTATTCCAACCCGAGGTAAAATCTAAGTTTAAGTTCATTAGAGAATCAAAGAAGAGAATCCAGAAACTCTTATCGGCCATAAAAGCTCAAAAAATGTTAGTCGATGGATGTGTCGGGCTTCTAACCCATGTGGTTAATACCCAACAAGAAAGAGACCAAAAGTTAGAGGAAGTTAGAGTCGTATATGACTACCCAGAAGTGTTTCTGGATGAGTTGTTAGGCTTAGCTCCGGATAGGGAAATTGAATTTGAGATTGAACTCATCCCGGGTACCCATCCAATATCAAAGGCTCCCTACCGCATAGCTCAGGCAGAATTGAAATAACTTTAGGGACAACTACAGGAGCTACTCGACAAGGGTTTTATTCACCCTAGCCACTCACTATGGGGAGCTTCGGTGTTGTTTGTAAAGAAGAAGCACGGGTCCATGCGAATGTGTGTGGACTACCGAGCGTTGAACAAAGTAACAATCAAGAATAAGTATCTAATGCCGAGAATTACTGATTTATTTGATCAGTTAAAGGGAGACATAGTCTTTTCCAAGATAGACTCGTGGTCCAGATACCATCAAGTGAAAGTGAAATGGATGATGTACCGAAGACGACATTCCGAACAAGGTATGGGCACTACGAGTTTGTAGTTATGCCTTTTGGAGTGACGAACGCTACTGCTACGTTTATGGATCTGATGAACAAAGTAATCAAAGCATATTTGGATAAGTTTGTAATCGTCTTCATAGATGATATGCTTTTATACTCTAGAACTAAGGAAGAACATGCTGAACATTTGAGGACAGTATTATAGATTTTTCAACAGAGCCAGTTGTACGCAAAGTTCTCGAAGTGCGAGTTCTGGCTCGATCAAGTGTCCTTCCTAGGTCACATTATTTCCAAGGATGGGGCTATGGTAGACCCCGACAAAAATGGAAGCGGTGAGTAACTGGAATAGACCCAAGAATGCGAGTGAAATATGGAGTTTCCTTGGGTTAGTAAGCTACTACAGGAAATTTATAGAGAACTTCTCAAGGATTGCCTCCCCATTGACAGTACTTACCAGAAAGAACAGAAAATTTGAGTGGACATAGGATTGTGAGAAGAGTTTCACAGAACTAAAAAGAGACTTACCAGTGCTCCAATCCTAACTCTTCCTAGTAAACCCTACTAGATTCGGGACCAGCTATCTCGGGTCTAGTTAGGGATGCGCGCATAGTAAGTACAGTTGCCGGGCCCATCAACAGTTTGATTATTATTTTTTATCTATTATAAAAATAGTTTTCAAAACTTCACAAATCAGTTACGTGAATACAGTTCAGTTAATCTTATTATTATGAAGAATTAAAGTATAAGTTTTTAAACCAAAGAAATAAGCTTCACATAAGTTTAAAATCCAACAAGTTCAGTTTTCATTTATGCTAGCGTGTTTGTTTAGATTTGCTTTACATGTTTAGCATTCTAGTATGCTTTATTTCCTTTGTTGTTAGATGAGTATGAGTATTATTTCTTTTTGAGCATTCAGTTTTAGATTTCTTCCAGTTACATGCATATTTGAGTTTTGTGAGTTAGATAGCGCTTACTAAGCAATTTTGCTTATAGTTGCATTTCCTCTTACCGCAGATAAAGGAAAAGTTATAGCAAAGGAAGGCGACAAGGAGGTGCGGATGGATGAGTGATGCCTAGACTATAGAAGCCTTGGGACCTAGCAAAAGAATTTATTAAGATTGTCATTTATTAAGAATGTATTAGATGGGTCATTTAGTCTTCCGCTGCGAGTTAATTGTATGTTTTGAGTTCTCCGAGAGTTTTAGGAAATACTATCAACATGTGAATAAGGATAGTTAAGTAAAGTTAGTAGTCCAGTAGTGCTCCGCCCTCGCAGACTAGTAGTGAGGAGGGTGGGGTTTTACAAGTTGGTATCAGAGCAGTTCCTATTCTCCAGCATCACACATCAGCACCTACCTTGCCGTCTTCAAGTAAGAAAGTATTTTTTTTTTTTAGTATGCTTTCTTTATTCTTTGCAGTAAAGAGAAATCCTTAGAAGTATTAGATTATATGTACAGAATAGGGAGATGTTTACAAGTGCTTATAAAGTTAAGAATTCTGTTTAGTTTCTTTCTACATAACTAGATGTCAAGAATAGGACATCCTCATACCGCTTGTACTGAGGACCGAGTACAGGAGAACAAAAAGGACAGAGAAGTTATGGGTGATAGTGGATAGGAAAGTTAAGAGACTAAGGAACAAAGAAGTACCACTAGTGAAGGGCATCTGGCAGAACCAGAAGCACGAGGAAGTTACTTGGGAGCGTGAGGACAGTATGAGACGGAAATATCGGGAATTATTCTAAGTTCGAGTACAAACTTTTTATAAGATATGGGGAATTGTAATGACCTAAAATTCCTCATTACGAGTCCTAATAGTGGTTAAAAATATTTAGAAATACTTTAGAAATATTCTAGAGATTTTTAGAAATTATTAGAGTATTTTTGTGTAATTTTTGGGGGTCGTTTGGTATTTTTACTAAACGAAAGAAATTTTGACAAAAAAAAATCCATGTCGAGATTCGAACCCGAGACCTCAGGCCGAACCAAGCTTTAAACGAGTCCAGCCGACCAAGAGTGCAAGCGGTCATTGCTAATTAAAAGAAGCATGAAATGTATTTAAGTAGTAGAAGTTGATAACAAGAAATAATAGGAAGAAAAAGGTTGCAGCCAAGATTTGAACCCACGAGCCAAACCTTAAGCAACGCACGGCTGACCAAGTGTCCCAGCGAAGGTTGGTGATTAAAATGGGTAATTAAATTTATTTAAGTAATAGTTAATAGGAAACAAAAAATAAATGGAAATTATAAGGGTGGCTGAGGAATCGAACCCGTAACCTCTGATTTAGCAAAAGCACGGCTGACCAAGTGTTCCAGCGAGCAATGCTGAATAAAAGAAGGAACAAATTTATTTAAGCAGTAGTTAATAAATAGGAAATAAATAGGAGAAAAAGGGTTCGGTTGAGGAATCAAACCTGCAACCTCTGATTTAGCAAAAGCACAGCTGACTAAGTGTTCCAGCAAGCGATGTTGATTAAAAGAAGGAACGAAATTTATTTAAGCAGTGACCTCTGACCCGGTCAAAGATTTGGCTAACCAAAATTCCAAGCAGCAGTTCTGTTTAGAAAAAAAATAAAAATTTATTTAAGGAGATAACAGAAATACTAGGTTATAAAAGGGATAAGTTAGGAGAGGGTTTTATTCCCGTGACCTAAACCATTCTCACCTTCTCTTCTGCGTGCGACGGTGGAGTTCGGGCAGAAAACAAAAGGGAGTTAGGGCATCGTCTCCGGCGGCCGACCAAGGTCCTAGAAGACCTTTTTGTTCGGTTGTGAGTCCAAGAAGCAAGGTAAGTGCTTCTCACCTGCAGTAGGAGTAGTTTCGGACCTTTGTTCTTCTTGAATTCGAAGCATGAGAACCGCTTATAGTGCAGATTTTTAATTAAGCCTATAGTACAGATTTTAATTAGGCTTATAGTGCAGATTTTTATGTAGACTTTGATAGAGTGTATACTAAAAGCCTAGCTTTTGTAAACATTTATTAAAGTAAAAGAATCACATTGGTCAATATCTGCATTTATTTATTAAATGTAATTGTTCAATTAATTTATATAGTAGACAACATGGAGTGTGGTGTCACACTCAGAAGATCTTGTTGTCGGTTCTCTATAAATTATAAACAGTTGCTTGCGACTAAGATAGAAAGGAACAAACTATCAGGATAGTCGTAGTGTAATTAAGTATTTGTTTATCTTGACTAATAAATTACACTAATACACTTTAAGTGTATTGAGTAGGATCATTTAGGTATTTTCTTTTTGTACTGACTTAGTAAAAGAACTTAACCTTAGTTATTATGGAAGTGTGTGCTCTTAATCCTAATATAATAACAAGCACATATATTTAATATTTATTTCTTTGATTTATCAAAGGGTGAGGTTTAGCTCGATAAATCAATATGCCCGATAAGTTGGGAAATGATATTACTTATAGTGTGTGTTGTTGATTATAGAAGGAATCTATGTCCTAGTTATCTAGGTTGAGAATGTCCCCAAGAGGAGCTCATAAGGATTGCCATGTTAAACCCTGCAGGTGGACTTAGTCCAACATGACAATAAAGTTGAGTGGTACTACTCTTGGAGCTAGATATTAATTAAGTGAGTTGTCAGTAACTTACTTAATTAGTGGACATTCGTAATCTTAAATACAGGGAGACTAACACACTCATGATAAGAAGGAGCCCATAATGTAATTTGGGATTGGTGCGGTAGTACGGTAATAACTCTCTAGTGGAATGAGTTATTATCGATGAACTTGAGTTGTGTGTTCGGAGCGAACACGGGATACTCAAGTTCATCGGAAGGCCAAAACCAATTTCTCCTCTAGGTCCCTGTCGTAGCCTCATTATAGCCTCAAGTCCATCCAAATGTAAGGCTCTTCTTGGTGTCCAAGAAGGGGGTCGGACCATTGCTTGGTGACCAAGCAATGGCCGGCCACATCCTCTTGAAAGGGGCCGGCCCTATAGCTTTGTGACCAAGCTTGTAGGGGCTGACCATAATAATTCAAAAAGGGAGGATTGTTTTGAATTTTTTAAAATCTTCTCTTTGTAGAAAACATAAGTTTTAAAAGAGAGATTTTAATTTTTAAAACTTTCATTATTTGAATTAGGCCACATGTTTAAATAGAGAGTTTAAAAGATTTTAAAACTTTCCTTTTTTAACCATCCTTATGGTTTAAGAAAAAAAAGAAAAGAAGTTTTAAAATTTAAATTTTCTATCACCATGTTAAAAAAGGAAATTTTATAAGAGTGTTTCTAAATTTTAAAACATGGTTTTAATTTTTAGAAACTTTCCTTTTTTAACTCATACTTGAGGAAAGAGAGCTTGTAAATTTTATAAGAGGATTTCTTCTTGTAAAATTTTTAAAAAATTATTTTTCCTTTCTTTTTAATTGTGGTCGACCACCTTGCTTGGTGCCCAAGCAAGGGCCGGCCAATAGGATTAAACCAAATTCAATCCTAAACCAAATAAGTTTGATCTCAACCATTGATTGATGATTGATTCAATCAAGAGGAAAGGAAAGGAAAAATAAAAAGGGAAAAGGAAAAACTCTTGGATGATTTTATTTTTTGTAAAAGGTTTTTCCTTATTTGCCTTGGACAAGTAATATAAAAGAAAGGGGTGAGGGGGCTTCATGAGACACAACTCTTATTCTTTTGCTTGGGTGATCTCTTGGTGGCCGGCCCTCTCCCTTCTTCCTCTCCCTTTGCTCTCTTCTCCTTAGTGGTGGTGGTGGCCGGATTTTAGAAGAAGAAGGAGGAAGCTTTTGGGTGGTGTTCATCTTGGAGGATCGTCGCCCACACGACGTCCAAGGCGAGGCGAGGAATACGGTAGAAGATCTCGAGGTCATTAGCTTACAAAAAGAAAGTATAACTAGTATTTTTCTTTCGCATCATACTAGTTATCTTTCTTTGTATGAATTCTAAATACAAGAGGCAATTAGATCTAGTTTATCGAATTTATTTTTCGATTTTGTGTTTTCTTCTTTTTCGAATTTGTGATTCGATTATTTTTTTTTGGTTAACCTAGAGTTATTTAAGGAAATAAATATTAGCTTTCCTTAAAAGGCTTTGCCTATGCGGTGGTGGTTGCTCCCATATCCAAGAAGGCCATGTGCCTCGCCATGCAGTCCTGGAAGCCAATTTTGGAAATTAATATTTATGGAATTAATAACCTAGGTAGATTTGAATCAATAGTGTTAAGTTTCGCTTGCGATTCAAATCTAAACCATTAAGAACAGATAAGTTAAATTTGGAATCAATGATGTTAAGTTCCGTCTGCGATTCCTTATTTAACTTCTAAAGAACACAATAGGTTATTTAAGGAAAGGTTCGACACTTGTACAAAAAATTTTATACAGTGGAACCGGTACATTTTCCTAGGTTTAACCAACAATTGGTATTAGAGCTAGGGTTTGCCTCTGTGTATTTTTAGAATTCAAATAGCTTATGCACATGTCATACATAATTTAGGCAGAAAAATAGTAGGATGTGCTAACTCTTTGGTTGCAGGCTCCAACTATTATGGCTTATTGATATTGTGTGTGATTGGACACTTAGACATGTCAAGGGCATTATTTGTGTGCATGATTGTATGTATAAAATACAGCAGGAGCTGTATTAATTTTAGAATTTTATTTTCGATCTAGAATACATGTACATTCCCTTGTGGAATATAGGATCGATATTTGTAAAATTCTATTTTTGTCGCGGATCGGATTCTTGCGAGGCGAGGTACTTTTGGAGCACGAGAGGCGCAGCGGAATAAGAAGCAAGAAGGATGCGACAACTCGACCCGATAGCGGTGGCTAAAGATGGCAGCAGCTAGGGTTGGAGCATACTGAAGACAGTGATGGAAAAAGCCATAATAGTTGGAAAATTAATTTCCAAATTTATTACTTTTATTTACTGTGATGTTTATATGCATGTGATGAATGCTAGCATAGGTTAAAATCCTCATTTCTAAATAACTAAGTGGGAGAGGGATTTTAATAAATCCCATGGTCTCCATTACTGGTTTGTAAGTGATGCAACAAGCTTGCGTGTTGGCTCTGAGTGCCTCCCTCCATAACGGATGGGTTTGTTGCGGATCACTAGATCAAACTTCCTTTTATGGATGGTTAAAGGAAATTATTTAGGAGCGTGTGATCTTCTTCAACTGAAGGGGCACAATCCTATTTAATGGACTTAGTATCAAGTAATGGTATACACTTAGACGCATTCAATATTATCCTCCCCAACAGAGTCACTGCTATTGTCTTGTGTGACCAAAGTGAAACCAACTATTAATTTTATTTGTCATAAAGTTAGGATGACAAGATAATAAAGTTAATGGGTCACACCCACCTCTTACAAATGATGAATTTGTATACGTCCACACTAACGTGGATTCACGGTGATTTGAGGTGTTGGTTAATTTAAAATAGTATTGTTTGAGGAATCAATATTATTCTAAATTTAGAGTCTTGACCAAAGTTTACTTTTGTGATTCTTAGGATGACTTTCAACCCACTAGCCATTATACTGAAAGAGAACAAACTTACTGGTCCCAACTATATTGATTGGAAAAGAAACCTGGACATAGTTCTTACTGCTGAAAGCTATAAGTTTGTACTGACTGAGGCTTGCCCTGATGCACCTGACGGTGACTCTACCCCAGAGGAGATTGAGTATCATAAGAAATGGGTAAAAGCTGATGAGATGGCGCGGTGTTACATTTTGGCATCTATGTCAAATGTATTGCAACATCAGCATCAAGATTTACCAACAGCTTATGATATAATGAACAATCTCAAAGAACTCTTTGGGCACCAGAGTCGGACTGCTAGGCAAGAAGCAATGAGGAAGCTAATGACAGCCACCATGTCTGAGGGGACACCCGTAAGGGATCATATCCTCAAAATGATGGCTTATCTGAATGAAATACAAGTCCTTGGAGGAGAAATCGATGGGGAAACCCAGGTCGATATAATTCTCCAAACGCTACCCAGGAGTTTTGAGCAGTTCCACCTGAACTATAACATGAACAAAAGAGAGTATACGTTGGCGGAACTTCTGACAGAACTACAGGCAGCAGAAGGAATATTTCGTCACAGTTCTCAGATTCACTATGCTAAAAATGGTTCTACTTCTAAGTCGAAAGGCAAGAAGAAGAAGAAACAGGTCTTTTCAGCAAAGAAGGTGAATAAACCTTAGAGTACAGGACAGAAAGCTGGAATGAAGAAGCCGAAGGGCAAATGCTTCATCTACAAGCAGTCTGGACATTGGAAAACGGACTGTCTTCGTAGAAACCAGAACAATAAAGGTATATCTCATACTCTAGTAGTTGAAACATGTTTAGCCGTGTTATCTACCAGTACCTGGTGTGTAGATACGGGAGCCACTGATCATGTTTGTAATTCTTTGCAGGGGTTCCAGGAAACCCGACGACTATTTGATGGAGAGATAACTGTCTACATGGGCAATGCTACTAAGGTGGCGGCTGTTACAATGGGAGACGTCTACTTATCTTTTGATAGGAATAGAAATTTGATTTTAAGAAATTGTCTTTATGTACCCAGTTTAGAAAGAATTTAATTTCAGTTTCTAAACTGTATTTGGATGGATATTCAGTCTCTTTTAGTAACAATGTCGTTATAAAGAAAAATAAGGTGATTATTTGTTCTGGTGCATTAGTTGGCAATTTATACACTTTAAATCCAATTTCTCCCACAAAGTAAAATATGGAAATTAATAACACATCTTCTAACTCTAATAAGATAAAAGAACCTTCGGAAATGAACCAAACATATCTTTGGCATCTAAGGCTTGGACATATTAACCTAAGTAGGATTCAAAGGCTTGTAGCCGATGGACTCTTGGGTTCATTAGAGTTGGAAAATTTTCCAACGTGTGAATCCTGCTTGGAAGGTAAAATGACCAAGAGACCTTTTAAGGCCAAGGGGTATAGAGCCAAAGATGCGTTAGAACTGGTTCATTCTGATTTGTGTGGTCCTATGTCTATCCAGGCAAGAGGAGGTTATGAATACTTCGTCTCCTTTATAGATGATTATTCAAGATACGGATACATTTACCTGATGCGCCGCAAGTCTGAATGTTTTGACAAGTTCAAAGAATATAGGGCTGATGTGGAGAAACGTCTTGGTAAAAGTATCAAGACACTACGGTCTGACCGTGGTGGCGAATACCTCTTTGGAGAGTTTAGGAATTACTTATCAGAAGTCGGGATTCAATCCCAATTGTCTGCACCTGGTACACCCCAACAGAATGGTGTGGCAGAACGAAGGAATAGGACTCTTATGGAAATGGTTAGATCAATGATGAGTTATTCAGAATTACCGAATTCGTTTTGGGGATATGCTTTAGAAACAGCAATGTACATTCTGAATATGGTACCTTCTAAAACAGTTCCTTCTACTCCCATGGAATTATAGAATGGGCGTAAACCTAGTCTGAATCATATCCGGATATGGGGTAGTGCAGCACATGTGCTGAAGGGAGATACTGACAAGTTGGAATCACGTACAGAAGTTTATCTGTTTGTTGGATATCCTAAGGGAACGAAAGGTGGTTTGTTTTATAATCCTAAAAATCAGAAGATCATTGTTAGCACTAATGCTCATTTTTTAGAAGAAGATTATGTAATGAATCATAAGCCCATGAGTGAAATAGTTCTAGAAGAAATTAGAGAGGACACGTCTACTTCAGTACCAACAGTACAAGATGAAGTACCACAAGAGACTGCAACACATGTTGCACATGATACACAACCACAGACGGTGCCTCATCGTAGTGGGAGGGTTGTAAGGCCACCTGAGAGATTCATGTTTTTGGGAGAGTCTTCGGACTTGATCCCGGGTAAACATGAACCTGATCCCCGAACATATGATGAAGCACTCCAAGATATAGATGCAGTATCTTGGCAAAAGGCAATGAATTCTGAAATAGAGTCTATTTACTCTAATAAGGTCTGGGAGCTTATAGAACCACCTGATGGTGTAAAAGCCATTGGATGTAAGTGGATCTACAAAAGGAAAAGAGGGACAGATGGGAAGGTAGAAACCTTCAAAGCAAGGCTTGTTGCGAAAGGGTATACTCAGAAAGAGGGAATCGACTATGAGGAGACTTTTTCGCCAGTAGCCATGCTTAAGTCTATCCGGATACTCTTATCCATTGTTGCTCATATGGATTATGAGATTTGACAAATGGATGTCAAGACAGCTTTCCTTAACGGAAGTCTTGAAGAAAACATCCATATGAAGCAACCAGAAGGATTCATTGAAAAGGGCAAAGAGCATCTAGTGTGTAAGCTCAATCGGTCCATTTATGGATTAAAGCAAGCTTCAAGATCTTGGAACATCCGGTTTAACGAAGTAATCCAGTCATATGGATTTATTCAGTGTCCGGATGAGTCTTGTGTATACAAGAAGTGTAACGGAAATGTGGTGGTATTTCTTGTACTATACGTATATGATATTTTGTTAATTGGCAACAATGTCAAGGTATTATCGGACGTAAGGGTATGGTTGTCCAAACAATTTGATATGAAGGATTTAGGAGAATGTGCACACATTCTTGGGATCAAAGTTATAAGGGATCGCAAGAAAAGAATGTTGTGCCTATCTCAAGCTTTATATATAGACACAATCCTTGCTCGTTTTAGCATGTAAAACTCCAAGAAAGGTTTCTTACCTTTTAGACATGGAGTAGCCTTATCTAAAGAGATGTCCCCAAAGACATCAAAGAAGATTGAGGACATGAAGGCAGTTCCTTATGCTTCGGCTGTAGGAAGCCTTATGTATGCAATGCTGTGTACGAGACCTGATATCTGTTTTGCCGTGGGCATGGTTAGCATATATCAGAGTAACCCTGGACAAGGACATTGGACTTCTATGAAGCATATTTTAAAGTACCTGAGAAGGACTAGAGATTATATGTTGGTCTACCAAGCAGACGATTTACTCCCTGTGGGTTACACGGATTCGGACTTCTAATCAGATAGGGACAATAGTAAGTCAACATCAGGCTATGTGTTTACTCTAGGAGGTGGAGCCATTGCATGGAGGAGTGTTAAGCAGAAATGCGTCTCGGACTCAACCATGGAAGCTGAATATGTTGCAGCCTCTGAGGCAGCAAAAGAAGCCGTATGGCTCAGGAATTTCTAATGGACTTAGATGTGATTCCTGGTTTACCCAAGATCATCACAATCTATTGTGATAATAGCGGTGCAGTTGCAAACTCAAAGGAACCACGAGCCCATAAAGCAAGTACACATATAGAGCGCAAGTACCACCTGATACGAGACATCGTCAAGCGAGGAGAAGTTGTCGTCGCCAAGATTGCATCAGAAGATAACCTGGCAGATCCTTTCACAAAGGCCCTTCCGGCGAAAGCTTTTGATCGGCATGTGGAGGGGATGGGAATCAGATGTAAGCAACAGATATGGCAGCTTAGACTTTTAGTATAAGTGGGAGATTGTTAGAGTGTATACTAAAAGACTAGCTTTTGTAAACATTTATTAAAGTAAAAGAATCACATTGGTCAATATCTGCATTTATTTATTAAATATAATTGTTCAATTAATTTATATAGTAGACAACAAGGAGTGTGGTGTCACACTCAGAAGATCATGTTGTCGGTTCTCTATAAATTATAAACAGTTGCTTGCGACTAAGATAGAAAGGAATAAACTATCAGTATAGTCGTAGTGTAATTAAGTATTTGTTTATCTTGACTAATAAATTACACTAATACACTTTAAGTGTATTGAGTAGGATCATTTAGGCAAGTTCTTTTTGTACTGACTTAGTAAAAGAACTAAACCTTAGTTATTATGGAAGTGTGTACTCTTAATCCTAATATAATAACAAGCACATATATTTAATATTTATTTCTTTGATTTATCAAAGGGTGAGGTTTAGCTCGATAAATCAATATGCCCGATAAGTTGGGAAATGATATTACTTATAGTGTGTGTTGTTGATTATAGAAGGAATCTGTGTCCTAGTTATCTAGGTTGAGAATGTCCCCAAGAGGAGCTCATAAGGATTGCCATGTTAAACCCTGCAGGTGGACCTAGTCCAACATGACAATAAAGTTGAGTGGTACTACTCTTGGAGCTAGATATTAATTAAGTGAGTTGTCAGTAACTTACTTAATTAGTGGACATTCGTAATCTTAAATACAGGGAGACTAACACACTCATGATAAGAAGGAGCCCATAATGTAATTTGGGATTGGTGCGGTAGTGCGGTAATAACTCTCTAGTGGAATGAGTTATTATCGATGAACTTGAGTTGTGTGTTCAGAGCGAACACGGGACACTCAAGCTCATCAGAAGGCCAAAACTAATTTCACCTCTAGGTCCCTGTCGTAGCCTCATTATAGCCTCAAGTCCATCCAAATGTAAGGCTCTTCTTGGTATCCAAGAAGGGGGTCAGACCATTGCTTGGTGACCAAACAATGGCCTGCCACATCCTCTTGAAAGGGCCCGGCTCTATAGCTTTGTGACTAAGCTTGTAGGGGCTGACCATAATAATTTAAAAAGGGAGGATTGTTTTGAATTTTTTAAAATCTTCTCTTTGTAGAAAACTATAAGTTTTAAAAGAGAGATTTTAATTTTTAAAACTTTCATTATTTGAATTAGGCCACATGTTTAAATAGAGAGTTTAAAAGATTTTAAAACTTTCCTTTTTTAACCATCCTTATGGTTTAAGAAAAAAAAAAGAAAAGAAGTTTTAAAATTTAAATTTTCTATCACCATGTTAAAAAAAGAAATTTTATAAGAGAGTTTTTAAATTTTAAAACATGGTTTTAATTTTTAGAAACTTTCCTTTTTTAACTCATACTTTAGGAAAGAGAACTTGTAAATTTTATAAGAGGATTTCTTCTTGTAAAATTTTTAAAAAATTATTTTTCCTTTCTTTTTAATTGTGGCCGGCCACCTTGCTTGGTGCCCAGGCAAGGGCCGGCTAATAGGATTAAACCAAATTCAATTCTAAACTAAATAGGATTGATCTTGTAACGACCCAATTTTCCTCATTAGGAGTTCTAAATTTCTTAAAAATATTTAGAAATGCCTTTAAAATATTCTAGAGAGTTTTAGGAATTTATAGAGTATTTTTATGTAATTTTTGGAGTTCGTTTGGTATTTTTACCAAGAGGAAGAAGTTAAAAAAAAAAAAAGGAAGAAAGAAAAATGTTGAAATTAGGTTTTGAACCCAAGACCTCGGGCTTGACCCGAGCCTTAACCGAACTCAGACAACCAGCTGGTCCACGGCTGTTTTGTTATAATTTAAGGGAATTAAATATGATTAAGCAGTCTTAAGAAATGAAATAAAAATTTTGTTTAAAAAGGAGCCGAGGACGGCTCGAACCCAAGACCTTGGGGAACTTTTCTTTCCAGCGGACCAAGCGCGCCAGCTGGTTCGTAAACAAATTCATAACGAATTGGTCTTAAGCTGTAGTTATAAAAGGACAAGTTAAAGAGAGGGTTAAGTTATATTCTTTTCTCTCCCATGACCTAATTCCTTCGACCTTCCCTCTCTCGCGCGACAAGGGCAGCCCGGGCGGAAACAAGCCGCAGCTAGGGCATCCCTCCGGCGGCCGGCGAGGGGCGAACTCCGGGAGTTCTTCGTCGATTCGAGGTCGCTCGTCAAGAAGGAAGTCGTGAGCGAGGAAGAGGCCCCGATTTCAAGTTCACCCGAACCCTAGAAGCACTAGAATAGAAGGTTCCTCCTTCGGCTGTGAATCAAGGAAACGAAGGTAAGTTGCTTACTCACCTGCGGTAAGAGTAGCTATCAAGTTTTTGCTTTACTTGTTGTTTTCTGTGATGAATGCCGTAAGGAGCCTGTTGTGAGGTTGTTGCCGTGAGTCTCAAAAGGGAACGAAGAAGGGAAACAGATTGTATTTCTTTGAATTGAAGTTTGAATTCGGTGGATAAGATTAGTAGCTTGTGATCCCTTGCTATGAGATTTGCTGTTTCGAGATGGTTTAGTTTCGTTTCCAGAAATCATTACAAGGTTTTAGATTGAATTAACAATTTGTTGTTTTTTGCTGTAACCAGTTATGTTGTTAGGGAATTAGTGCACTTTGTCTTTGCTTTGGAACCTGTAACAGATTTAGTCTTATTGGTTGGCTTCCTTGTAGTTTACAAGCCTGCACAGTTGGGTGATTTGGAAGTTTAGTTTCAAAATCTTGTAGTAAATTCCGAATAAGAACAACCCATTCCTTTTGTGCTATAAGTTGAACAAGAACAGCCCATTAAACCTATCCTAGCTTTAGAGCTTGCATTGCAGATTTTTGATTGTCTAGCATAGCAGATTTTGAATGGTTAGCATTGTAGATTAGCATTTCAGATTTTTTTTTTTTTTTTGGTTTATTCTAGCATGCTGTTTGGACTTTCCCATTTGCTATTGAATATGCATGATTAGATTTCATTTTCTATTTCGTTGCTATAGGTTTGAGCATGAGTAGATTTAGAGTTCTAGTTCCTTAGGTAATTAAATGTGCATGAGTGGCATTCCTTTAAAGCAATCAGTTTCTGGTTTCTTTTGTATTGGTTAGGTATGCAGAATTTGTCATTATAGCTTAGTTTTCCTTGCTAATTCTATGCACATGATTAGTTTTAAGGTTGGTTTCTCCTTGTTAATTCCTTAATTGAAGCATGTGAACTCAGATTATGAGCATGGACAGTTTATGTTAAGTTCAGCAAGTCTAGTTTTGTATTACGCTTCAATTTCAGCAAGTTTAAATTCCAGTTAGTAGATCTTGTTGTTTCATTACTACCTCATTTAGCATGGACAGATTTATTTCGGCTTTAGTTGTGGTTTCCTACTAAAGTACCAAAAGATAAGAGTAAAAAGGAGATAAAGAAAAGAAAAGAAAAGGTCGAGGCCTTAAGTAGATCCCAAAGTCGAGACTTGAGGGATTTTTGGCACACAAGGTGCCTATTAAAATGCCGAGGCATTTAAAGAAGAAGTAATTAAGATTATAAGTATTTTACTTTTAAGAAGAGGCTAGTACCCGACTTTCGAGGTTGTCGTTAAACAAATCCAGGTGTTCAATTCCGAGGTATTGGCCCTGGTAGACCGAGGTCTGCTCTTTTAGGATTGGTGGCTCGCTACCCCAACCTATTAGGGAACGCGCATAAGATGGTACTATGCCTGGGCCCAAGAAGAACTTGATTATTATTTTGAAGTATTATAAGTATAAGCTTTTGAACTAATAAAACAATGTGTTTACAAAAGTTTACAAGTATTAAAGAATAAGTTTTAAATAAGTGAAATAAAAGAATAAGTTTTTAAGTAAGTTTAATAAGAATCAGAAAGTGTTTAGAATTCAGTGAGTTAAATTCTTTATGCTAGCATGATAGTATAGACTTGTCTTACATGTTTAGCCTTTCAGTATGTTTCTTTACTATTAGAAGAGCATGAGTTAGCTTACTGTTATTTGCTATTTATGAGCATGAGTAGCTTTTCATGTTAGCATTCAGTTTTAGCATGTTTTTATTTATATACATGCATATCGAGTTTTTGTGAGTTAGATAGCGCTTACTAAGCAAATTTTGCTTATAGACTACACTTCCTCTTACTGCAGATAAAGGAAAAGAGAAGATTTAGCAAGGAAGGCGACAAGGTGGCGCGGATGGTGTGTGATGCCAGGACTATGGAAGCCTTGGGACTTAGTTTAGGAATTTATTAAGACTGTCATTTATTAAGAATGTATTAGATGAGTCATTTAGTCTTCCGCTGTTAGTTAATTGTATGTTTTTATTTTGTTTCCGCTATTCATTACTTGCATGATTTGATTTCATTAAACTGCGTGGTGATGTTATTCCTTTTGTGTGTTTGATATGTGTTCCAGCCGCCTGTGGCTGTGTATATTATGTTATGTATTAATGATTATGGTCACCGGTACAGGGGAGACTCTGCCGGAATTTTTCGGTAGGGTTTCCATGTGATTTTTAATCACACCGGTTAAGTAGAGTTAGTAGTTAAGTAACGGTCATCCTTAGAGAGTAGTAGTAGTAAGAAGGGTGGTCGTTACAGATCTCAACCATTGATTGATGATTGATTCAATCAAGAGGAAAGAAAAGGAAAAATAAAAAGGAAAAAGGAAAAAACTCTTGGATGATTTTATTTTTTGTAAAAGGTTATTCCTTATTTACCTTGGGCAAGTAATATAAAAGAAGGGGTGAGGGGGCTTCATGAGACACAACTCTTATTCTTTTGCTTGGGTGATCTCTTGGTGGCCGGCCCTCTCCCTTCTTCCTCTCCCTTTGCTCTCTTCTCCTTAGTGGTGGTGGTGGTCGGATTTTAGAAGAAGAAGAAGGAAGCTTTTGGGTGGTGTTCATCTTGGAGGATCGTTGCCCACACGACGTCCAAGGCGAGGCGAGGAATACGACATTAGATCTCGAGGTCATTAGCTTACAAAGAGAAGGTATAACTAGTATTTTTCTTTTGCATCATACTAGTTATTTTTCTTTGTATGAATTCTAAATACAAAAGGCTTTGCCTAGGCAGTGGTAGTTGCTCCCATATCCAGGAAGGTTATGTGCCTCACCATGCAGTCCTGGAAGCCAATTTTGGAAATTAATATTTATGGAATTAATAACCTAGGTAGATTTGAATCAATAGTGTTAAGTTCCGCTTGCGATTCAAATCTAAACCATTAAGAACAGATAAGTTAAATTTGGAATCAATGATGTTAAGTTCCGTCTGCGATTCCTTATTTAACTTCTAAAGAACACAATAGGTTATTTAAGGAAAGGTTCGACACTTATACAAAAATTTTTGTACAGTGGAACCGGTACGTTTTCCTAGGTTATATGTATAGAATAGGGAGATGTTTAGAAGTGCTTATAAAGTTAAAAATTCTGCTTAGTTTCTTTCTACATAACTAGATGTCAAGAAGAGGACATCCTCGTACCGCTTGTACTGAGGACCAAGTACAGGAGAACAAAAAGGACAGAGAAGTTATGGGTGATAGTGGATAGGAAAGTTAAGAGACTAAGGAACAAAAAAGTACCACTAGTGAAGGGCATCTGGCAGAACCTGAAGCACGAGGAATTTACTTGGGAGCTTGAGGACAGTATGAGATGGAAATATCCAGAATTATTCTAAGTTCGAGGACGAACTTTTTATAAGATATGGGGAATTGTAACGACCCAAAATTCCTCATTACGAGTCCTAATAGTGGTTAAAAATATTTAGAAATACTTTAGAAATATACAAGGGATTTTTAGAAATATTTAGAGTATTTTTATGCAAATTTTGGTCATTTGGTATTTTTACTAAACGAAAGAAATTTCGACAAAAAAAATCCAAGTCGAGATTCGAACCCGAGACCTCAGCCCGAACCAAGCTTTAAGCGAGTCCGGCCGACCAAGAGTGCAAGCAGTCATTGTTAATTAAAAGAAGCATGAAATGTATTTAAGTAGTAGAAGTTGATAATAGGAAATAATAGGAAGAAAATGTTGCAGCCAAGATTTGAACCCACGAGCCAAACCTTAAGCAACGCGCGGCTGACCAAGTGTCCCAGCGAAGGTTGTTGATTAAAATGGGTAATTAAATTTATTTAAGTAATAGTTAACAGGAAACGGAAAATAAATGGAAATTATAGGGGTGGCTGAGGAATCGAACCCGCAACCTCTGATTTAGCAAAAGCACGGCTGACCAAGTGTTCCAGCGAGCAATGATGAATAAAAGAAGGAACAAATTTATTTAAGCAGTAGTTAATAAATAGGAAATAAATAGGAGAAAAAGGGTTCGGCTGAGGAATCGAACCCGCAACCTCTGATTTAGCAAAAGCACAGCTGACTAAGTGTTCCAGCAAGCGATGTTGATTAAAAGAAGGAACGAAATTTATTTAAGAAGTAATTAATAAATAGGAAATAAATAGTAGAAAAAGGTTTCGGCTGAGGAATCGAACCCGTGACCTTTGACCCGGTTAAAGATTTGGCTAACCAAAAATCCAAGCAACAGTTCTATTTAGAAAAAAAATAAAAATTTATTTAAGGAGTTAACAGAAATACTAGGTTATAAAAGGGATAAGTTAGGAGAGGGTTTTATTCCCGTGACCTAAACCATTCTCTCCTTCTCTTCTGTGTGCAACGGCGGAGCTCGAGCAGAAAACAAAAGGGAGTTAGGGCATCGTCTCCGGCGGCCGGCCAAGGTCCTAGAAGCCCCTTTTGTTCGGTTGTGAGTCCAAGAAGCAAGGTAAGTGCTTCTCACCTGCAGTAGGAGTAGTTTCGGACCTTTGTTCTTCTTGAATTCGAAGCATGAGAAGCGCTTATAGTGCAGATTTTTAATTAAGCGTATAGTACAGATTTTAATTAAGCTTATAATGCAGATTTTTATGTAAACTTATAGTGCAGATTTTAATTAAGTTTGTAGTGCAGATTTTTAATTAAGCCTATAGTGCAGATTTTAATTAAGCTTGTAACGACCCAATTTTCCCTATTTCAAGTTATAAAAGTCTATAAAAATATTTGGAAATACTTTTAAAATATTTTAGAGATTTTTAGGAATTTTTAGAGTATTTTTACGTAATTTTTGGAGGTCGTTTAGTAGGGTTAAAAAAAAAGAAAGAAGTTTTAAAAAAAAGTTGTAGAAGCTAGGTTTCGAACCCAGCTCCTCGGACCCAAGCACAACCGGCCCGACCAATCGAGCTAAACTCGTTTTGTTAACTAAATGTGGGAATAAATTTATTTAAGGTATAGTTTCGATTTAAACCCTAGTATAAGAAAAGGAATTTAGGTTTGTTTTCGGAAAATCAAAAACTTCTCTCGAAATTTCTCTTCTCCTCACGCACGCGGCGCCGTTCCTTCTCTCGGGCGAAACCGCAGCCAAGGCTAGGGTTTCCTCCCTCCGGCGTCGGCAAAGGGTTTTTCCGGCTGGTTTTCACCCGTGGGTGACCATTCCGACAAGGAGAGCTCGGGAAATACAAGGAAACGGTGGAATCGAAGCTCCGCCGAAACCCTGAGCACTTCCCCTCCGGTTGTAAGTCCAAGAACTCAATGTGAGTTGCTTCTCACCTGCAGTAGGAGTAGTTTTCGGGATTTCAAACGCTTTCTTTTGCTTCTTCTTCATAGATTAAGTTTCAGAATTAGGTTTTGGTGGTGCATGCTAAGTTTCAATGGGACACGATTATTCCTGATGCTCGGTTAGGTACAATTGGGTTTTGGTATTGTTAGTGTTGTGCAATTTGAATGGTGAAACTTTGTTTTCCTATGGTTCTGATATTGCTGGACGGTTTTAAATTGGAACAATGAAGTTCTTCTCCGCTGTGCTTCTTATCAATGTCATTGTGTAGATAAGTTGCAATTAGAAGTGTGCTGCTGCATTTGCTTAATTGAATTGTTGAGGTTGTAGGGAAACTTAGTCGACTTTGTGCAGAATTTTAGAGTGCATGAACAGAATGTTTTCCTTTTCCTTAAGCATTTCAATTAGAATCTTTTTATTCGGTTTAGATGTGAAAAGCATGCACAGTTTCCTCTTTAGTATGCAGATTTAGTTATTTCCATGCTATCCAATGAGCATGATCAGTTTCTTTTGCCACTAGATATGCACGGTGATACTTTCTAGTCTCTTTTGCTATTTGAATATCTTGAGCATGCAATTATTAGTTTCTTTGCTTTTACCTAAGCATGAGTTTCTGTCTTTAAGAACTATAAGCAAGAAAGACTAAGGTCTAGACTTGATTTCAATTCCAGAAGATTGAATATCAAAAGCGCACACAAGGTGTTTGCTTAAATGCCAAGTAAGGGCAAGTATAAAGAAGTTATAGTTAAAAAGAAAGTATTTTACTTTTAAAGGGCATGTACCGGACACAAGGTCCAAGGGATGGGCTCCAAGATACCCCTAGGCACAAGGCCTAGAAGTATCTTAGTAGTTTCGGGATTAGCTACCTCGATTCTTATTAAGAATGCGCGCTAAGTGGTACAATGCCGGGCCCAAAAGAAGTTTATTATTATTTTGAAGTATTAAAGTATAAGTTTTGAAACAAATGAAACAAGCTTCAAATATGTTTAGAATTAGAAAGTTTAGTTTCTTGTTATTTGAAGCATGCAGTAGTAATTTTATTTGTTTCTTGCTATTAGATTATTCAGCATGTTTAGTTTTATTTGCTTTCAGCATGCTGTTATAGTTTTATTCTTATGAGCATGTTTAACTTTACATGTTTAGTAGTTTTACATGTTTAGTAGTTTTACATGTTTAGTAGCTTTACATGTTTAGTAGTTTTACATGTTTAGTAGCTTTACATGTTTAGTAGCTTTCCATGTTTAGTATGCTTCCCTTATTGGTTTATGAGCATATTTAGCTATACAATGATTAGCTATACATGTTTAGTATTTCAGTTAGCATGATTCCTTTGCTATATATGAGCATGAGTAGTTTTATATGTTAGCATTCAGTTTTAGCATGTTTTTATTTATATACATGTATATCGAGTTTTTGTGAGTAGATAGCGCTCACTAAGCTTTATGCTTATAGACTACATTTCCTCCTACTGCAGATAAAGGGAAAGAAAAGATACAGTGAAGGAAGGCGACAAGGAGATGCAAGAGGAGTGTGTGATGTGTGGACTATGGAGGTCCTTGGGACTTAGCTAAAGAACTCATTTAGTTTAAGAATTTGTTTAGTTTAATTTCTTATTAAGTTGATAAGAAAATTATGTAGTAAGAGGTTATGTTTTCGATTTTTCATTATCTGCATGATTTGAATTATTAAACTACGTGGTTGTGGTTAGTTTTCATTTCTTATTAAACTGCGTGGTTGATTGAAATATATTTCCAGCCGCCTGTGGCTGAGTATATTATGCTTGTATTATGAAAAATGGTCACCGGTACAGGGGAGACTCTGCCGAAATTTTTCGGTAGGGTTTTCCTAGAGATTTTTAATAAACCGGTTAATTAGAGTTAGTAGATAAGTAACGGTCACTCTTAGAGAGTAGTAGTAGTAGTAAGAAGGGTGGTCGTTACAAAGCTTATAGTGCAGATTTTTATTTAGGCTTATAGTGCAGATTTTAATTAAGCTTATAATGCAGATTTTTATAGTACAGATTTTAATCAAGCTTATATAGTGCAGATTTTAATCAAGCTTATAGTGCAGATTTTAATCAAGCTTATAGTGCATATTTTAATTAAGCTTATAGTGCAGATTTTAATTAAGCCTATAGTGCAGATTTTAATTAAGCTTATAGTGCAGATTTTTAATTAAGCTTATAGTGCAGATTTTTATTTAAGCATATAGTGCAGATTTTAATTAAGCCTATAGTGCATATTTCAATTAAGCTTATAGTGCAGATTTTTACGTAAGCTTATAGTGCAGATTTTAATTAAGCTTGTAGTACAGATTTCTTAGAGCTTAAAATGCATATTTCTTTAGAGCAGATTGCTTTAGAGCTTGTAGTGCAGATTTCATAAGAGCTTATGGTGCAGATTTCTTTAAAGTTTATAGTGCAGATTTTTGGTGGAACTTGTAGTGTAGATTTTTGATGGAATTTATAGTGCAGATTTTTTGTGGAACTTGTAGTGCAGATTTTTGGTGGAACTTATAGTACAGTTTTTAAAGAAAAAGATTATAGTACAGTTTGGTTAAGTATTATAGTGCAGAATTTATATTTGCATAGTATGCAGAAATAGTGTATCATAGAATGTAGAATCTTGATTAGTATAGTATGTAGAATTTTGATTAGCATAGAATGCAGATTTTTGTTTATGCATTTCTAAGTTAGAATTTGTTTAAACATTTCAGTTTTTAAAGAAGCATTCTTTTATTAGAGGTATTAACAATTATAAGAAAGATAAAGAAAAGAAAGAAAAAGGCCAAGGCCTTAAGTAGATCCCAAAGTCAAGACTTTAGGGATTTTGGCACACAAGGTGCTCTTTAAAATGCCAAGGCATTTAAAGAAGTAGTAATTAAGATAAATCATCTTATAAATCTGTATTTTACTTTTATCAGTGGCACTGTTCTGGACTCTCAATTGTCCTTGAGTTGGGCTCCCATAGTCGTCCCTAGGTTTAGATAACCTAGTAAACCCTACTAGATTCGGGACCAGTTATTTTGGGTCTAGTTAGGGATGCGCGCATAGCAAGTACAGTTGCCGGGCCCATCAGCAGTTTATTATTATTTTTTATCTATTATGAAAATAATTTTAAAAACTTCACAAATCAGTTACGTGAATACAGTTCAGTTAAACTTATTATTCTGAAGAATTAAAGTGTATGTTTTTAAACCAAAGAAATAAGCTTCACATAAGTTTAAAATCCAGCAAGTTCAGTTTTCATTTATGCTAGCGTGTTTGTTTAGATTTGCTTTACATGTTTAGCATTCCAGTATGCTTTATTTCCTTTGCTGTTAGATGAGTATGAGTATTATTTCTTTCTGAGCATTTAGTTTTAGATTTCTTCCAATTACATGCATATTCGAGTTTTGTGAGTTAGATAGCGCTTACTAAGCAATTTTGCTTATAGTTGCATTTCCTCTTACTGCAGATAAAGGAAAGGAAAAGTTATAGCAAAGGAAGGCGATAAGGAGGTGCGGATGGATGTGTGATGCCTAGACTATAGAAGCCTTAGGACCTAGCATAAGAATTTATTAAGATTGTCATTTATTAAGAATGTATTAGATGAGTCATTTAGTCTTCTGCTGCTAGTTAATTGTATGTTTTGAGTTCTCCGAGAGTTTTAGGAATTACTATCAACATGTGAACAAGGATAGTTAAGTAAAGTTAGTAGTCCAGTAGCGCTCCGCCCTCGCAGACTAGTAGTGAGGAGGGTGGGGTGTTACATCTTAATCCTAATATAATAACAAGCGCATATATTTAGTATTTATTTCTTTAATTTATCAGTGGGTGAGCTTTAGTTCCATAAATCAAGAGGCCCGATAAGTTGAGAAATAATATTATTTATAGTGTGTGTTGTTTATTATAGAAGGAAACTATGTCCTAGCAATCTAAGTTGATGATGTCCCCAAAAGGAGCTCATAAGGATTGTCATGTAAACCCTGCAGGTGGGCCTAGTCCGATATGATAATAAGGTTGAGTGGTACTACTCTTGGACTCTTGGAGTTAGATATTAATTAAGTGAGTTGTCAGTAACTCATTTTATTAGTGGGCATTCGATATCTTAAACACAGGGAGATTAACACACTCATGATAAGAAGGAGCCCATATAGTAATATGGGATTGGTGCGGTAGGTCAATAATAACTCTTTAGTGGTATGAGTTATTATTGATGAACTCAAGTTGGGTGTTCGGGGTGAACACGGGAAGCTTAAGTTCATCGGGAGACCAAAACCAATTCCTCTTCTTGGTCCCTGCCGTATCCTCTTATTAATAAAGTTTTATATCCACCTAAAACCCACCTTCTTACCCATCCTTAGGTGGTCGGCCAAGCCAAGCTTGGAGCCCAAGCAAGGGTCGGCCAAACCAAGCCTTGGATGGGATTAAGATGTGGTCTGCCTAGCTTGGAACCCAAGCTTAGGTGGCCAGCCACAATAAAAATAAAAGGGAGTTTATTTTAAAAATTTTCCTTATGTGGAATCCATGATTTTAAAAGAGAGTTTTAAAAATTAAATCTTTCCATTTATAGTTTCTACAAAGGATTAAGAGAAAGGTTTGATATCTTTCCTTATTTGTAGTTAAAAAGAAGATTTTAATTTTTTGAGAAAACTTTCCTTAATTGTAATTATCCACATGTTTTAAAAGAGAGATTTTAATTTATAAAAGTTTCCTTTTATAACCAAAAATGAAGGGAATTTAAAAAGATAAATTTTTATTTTAAAATTTCTGGAAACAAATTAGGAAGTTTTAATTTTGTGTTTAAAACTTTCCTTATTTGGAAGTTTATTTGGAGGACTTGTAGGGGTCGGCCATAAGATGGATTAAAAGGATGTTTTAATTAAATCTTCCTTATTAGCCATTGGCAAGGAAAATAAAGAAGTTTTAATTATGTCTAAAACTTTCCTTATTTGCTAAGACCAAGGAATATAAAAGAGAGGGTAGAGGTGCCTCACCTTATAACACATATCTATTATTCCTCTCTTCTCTTCCTTGGTGTGGTCGGCCCTCTTCCATTGCTCTTCCTCTTCTCTTCTTCTTTGGTGGCTGACGGCATCTAGTCTTTGAGAGATTTTTGGTGGCCGGATTATGCTTGAAGAAGAAGGAGAGATAGGAGGTATTGTTTCTTAGCATCCTTTGGAGCTTGGTTGGTGGGCGAAGTTCTTAATCTCTAGGAGATTGTTGGTGGTCGAAACTAGCAAGGAGAAGAAGGAGGCTTGGGTAGATTCTCATCTCGGTAGATCGTCGCTCACACAATGTCCGAGATAAGAAGAGGAATACGATAGAAGATCATGAGGTCTATAAGCTACAAAAGGTATAACTAGTTATTAGTTTCTGCATCATAACTAGTTCATTCTTTTGTTTAGATCTTGAAATACCAAACACAAGAGGCTAATGATTCTAGACTATTGAATTTATGTTTCAATTTTGTGTTTCTTTTGTTTTTTGATCTTGTGATTCGATTGTTCTTAGTGGTTAAACCTAGGGTTACTATAAGGAGATTAAATATTGAATTTCGTGGAAAGGCTTTGTCTAGGAAGTGGTGGATGATTCCATACCCAAGAAGGCCTAGTGCCTTTCCATGTTTAACCTGGAAGCCGATCTCTGAAATAAATATTTAATCAAATTTGTAACATGGGTGGATTTGGATTAATAATGTTAAGCATCGTTTACGATCGAAGTCTAAACCTCTAAGAATAGATAAGTTGAATTTGGAATCAATAATGTTAAGTTCTGTTTGCGATTCTAAATTTAATTTCTAAAGAACACAATAGGTTGTTAGGAAAGGTTCAGGACTTGTACAAAAATTTTTGTACAGGGGAACACAATAGTACGATATTCTGGGTAGCAACCAACAACTGGTATCAGAGCTAAAGTTTGCCTCTATATGTTTGGTTTTTAGTTTAATTATGCACATGTCATACATAATTTAGGTAGGATAATATTAGGATATGCTAACTCTGTGGTTGCAGGATACAATTATTATGGCTTATTATGATTGTGTATGATTGGACCATCGGACATGTCGAGGGCATTTTATGTGTGTGCATGATTGTATGTATTAAATACAGCAGAAGCTGTAATAGTGTTTGGATTTTACATTTTTGTTTCGATCCAGATTACACGTGCATTCCCTTGTGGAATATAAGATCGAAAAATGTAAAATTCTATTTTTGTCGCGGATCGTATCTTTGCAAGGCGTGGTATTATTTGAGGACCAGAGGCGCAGCGGAATAAGAAGCAAGATAGATGCGACGACTAGACCCGATGCGGTGGCTAAAGATGGCAGCAGCTAGGGTTGGCAGCACACGGAGGATAGTGATGGAAGAAGCCACAATAGTTGGAAAATTAATTTCCATATTTATTGCTTTTATTTACTGTGATGTGTGTGTGTACATGTGATGTGTGCTTGCATGATAAAATTCCTCACCTTAAATAACTAAGTGGGAGAGGGATTTTAAATAAATTCCATGGTCTCCATTACTGGTTTGAAAGTGATACAAGCAAACTTGCGTGTTGGCTCTGAGTGTCTTCCTCCACAATGGATGAGTTTGTTTACGGGTCACTAGGTCAAACTTCCTTTTATGGATGATTATAGAAAATTATCTAGGAGCGTGTGATCTTCTCCAACTAAAGGGGCGCAATCCTATTTAATGGACTAAGTATCAAGTAATGGTATACACTTAGACGCATTCAATAGTATCCTCCCCAACGGGTTTACTGCTATTTTTTATGTGACCAAAGGAAAACTAACTATTAATTTTATTTGTCATAAAGTTAGGATGACAAGATAATAAAATTAATGGGTAAAATCTCCTCTTACAAATGTTTGAATTTGTGTACGTCCATGCTAACGTGGCATGCAAAATTCATGATATTTTAAGGTGTTGGTAAATTTAAATAATATTGTTTAAGGAATCAATATTATTCTAAATTTAGAGTCTTTACCAAAATTTATTTTGTGATTTTTAGGATGACTTTCAACCCACTAGCTATTATACTAAAAGAGAACAAACTTACTACTCCCAATTACATAGATTGGAAAAGAAACCTGGACATTGTTCTAACTGCTAAAGGCTATAAGTTTGTACTGTTAGAGGTCTGCCCTAATGTGCCTAATAGTGATTTTAGTGAAGAGGAGATTAAGTATCATAAGAAATGGGTAAAGGCAAATGAGATGGCGTAGTGTTATATTTTGACTTCAATGTCAAATGTACTACAACATCAGCATCAGGACTTACAAACTGCTTATGGCATGATGAACAATCTTAAGGAACTCTTCGGACACCAGAATCGGGCTGCTAGGCAAGAGGCAATGAGAAAATTAATGACAGCCACCATGTCTGAGGGGGCACCCGTAAGGGATCATATCCTAAAGATGATGGCTTACTTGAATGATATACAAATCTTTGGAGCTGAAATCGATGGGGAAACCCAGATCGATATTATTCTCCAAACGCTATCTAGAAGTTTTGAGCAGTTTCACCTGAACTATAACATGAACAAAAGGGCTTATACATTAGCGAAACTTCTGACAGAACTTCAGGCAGCAGAAGATATATTTCATCATTGTTCTCAGATTCACTTTGCTGAAAATGTTTCTACTTCTAAGTCGAAAGGCAAGAAGAAAAAGAAACAGACTGGCTCAGCAAAGAAGGTGAATAGATCTCTAGGTACTGGACCAAAAGCTGGAGTGAAGAAGTCAAAGGGCAAGTGCTTCATCTGTAAGCAGTCTGGACATTGGAAGGAGGACTGTCCTCGTAGGAAAGAGAACAATAAAGGTATATCTTATTCTCTAGTAGTTGAAACATGTTTAGCGGTGTTATCTACCAGCACCTGGTGTGTAGATACAGGAGCCACTGATCATGTCTGTAATTCATTGCAGGGGTTCTAGGAAACCCGCCGACTATATAAAGGAGAGATAATCGTCTACATGGGAAATGTTACGAAGGTGGCGGCTGTTGCAATGGGAGACGTCTACTTATCATTCGATAGGAATAAAACTTTAATTTTGAAAAATTGTCTTTATGTACCAACTTTTAAAAAGAATTTAATTTTAGTTTCTAAACTGTTTGTGAATGGATATTCTATTTCTTTTGATGACAAAGTAGTTATCATGAAAAATAGGGTTATTATCTGTTCTAGTACATTAGTAGGCAATTTGTATACTCTAAATCCAATTTCTCCCACAAAGCAACAAATGGAAATTAATAACACATCTTCTAATTCTAATAAGAGAAAGGAACCTTCGGAAATGAACCAAACATATATTTGGCATCTAAAGCTTGGTTATATTAACTTAAGTAGGATTCAAAGGCTTATAGCTGATGGACTCTTGGGTTCATTAGTGGTGGAAAACTTTCCAACCTGCAAATCTTGCTTGGAAGGAAAAATGACCAAGAGACCTTTTAAGACCAAGGGGTATAGAGCCAAAGATGTGTTGGAAGTGGTTCATTTGTTTTGTGTGGGCCTATGTCTATCCAGGCAAGAGGTAGTTTCAAATATTTTGTCTCTTTTATAGACGACTATTCGAGATATGGGTACATTTACTTGATGCGCCGCAAGTCTGAATGCTTTGATAAGTTCAAAGAGTATAAGGCTGATGTGGAGAAACGTCATGGTAAAAGTATCAAGACACTACGGTCTGATCGTGGTGGTGAATACCTCTTTGGAGAGTTTAGGAATTACTTATCAGAGGTCAAGATTCAATCCCAATTATCTGCACCTGGTGTGGCAGAAAGAAGGAATAGAACTCTTATGGAAATGGTTAGATCGATGATGAGTTATTCAGAATTACAAAATTCGTTCTAGGGATATGCTTTAGAAACGGCAGTGTACATTCTAAATTTGGTACCTTCTAAATCGGTACCCTCTACTCTCATGGAATTATGGAATGGGCGTAAGCCTAGTCTGAGTCATAGTCGGATATGGGGTAGTCCAGCACATGTGTTGAAGGGAGATACTGACAAGTTGGAATCACGTACAGAACTTTGTCTGTTTGTAGGATATCTTAAGGGAACGAAAGGTAGTTTGTTTTATAATCCTAAAAATCAGAAGATCATTGTTAGCACCAATGCTCGATTTTTAGAGGAAGATTATGTAATAAACCATAAGCCCATGAGTGAAATTGTTCTAGAAGAACTTAGAGAGGACACGTCTAGTCTAGTACCAACTGTACAAGATGAAATATCACAAGAAACTGCAACACGTATCACAAATGATGCACAGTTATAGACAGTGTCTCGTCATAGTGGGAGGGTTGTGAGGCAACCTGAAAGATTCATGTTTTTGGGAAAGTCTTCAGACTTGATCCCTGGTGAACATGAACCTAATCCCTGGTGAACATGAACCTGATCCCTGGACATATGACGAAGCATTCCAAGATAAAGATGCAGTATCTTGGCAAAGAGCAATGAATTTTGAAATAGAATCTATGTATTCTAATAAGGTCTGGGAGCTTGTAGAACCACCAAATGGTGTAAAAACCGTTGGATGTAAGTGGATCTACAAAAAGAAAAGAGGGATAGATGGGAAGGTAGAAACATTCAAAGTAAGGCTTGTGTAGGACCGTTGGGTCAGCTAGAAGGGGGGTTAAATAGCCCTAAGAAAATTTAAAAAAACACCCTTCTCGAACTTTCAACAAAACACTTGCATAAAATAAATGAAACAGAAACTGAAAAAAGAGGCACAAGATATTTTTACTTGGTTACAACCAAGGAGGTTGTTAATCAAAGGAATGTCACACTAGTATCTCCTTCAGGCGGAGAAGCCTCTTACAGTAGTGAAAGCGCAAAACAAAGAAGCTAATCTAAAACTGAAATGTACAAGCGTTGGAAATTAATTGCTCTGAGTTGTTGAAAATCTTCTGAACTAAGGCGATATTTATAGCCTTGGTGGGGGCGCCCTGAGGGTTTCGGGCGCCCTGGGGGGATAAATTTTATCCCCCAACATTCAGATCGAGTCAAAGCTCGATCTTGGGAAAAAGTCAACTTCGAGCGCCCCGGTACGTTCCGGGCATCCCGGAGGGGGTCCAGGTGCCCCAGTACTTTCCAGGCGCCCCGGAGGGGTCCGGGCGCCCTGGACCCAAAAGTCAACTCTGGTTGACTTTTTCGGTCAGGGTCCTCTGCTCTGGCTCTAGTCGCCTTGGTCCGGGTCTTCAACTCCGGATCCGCTCGCTTGGGTGATCTCGGCCATCCGGAAAAGGGCTCACCCGAACTCAACTTCCAGTCTTCTCGAGTTGGTTTCCGCTCTAGCTTCTCGTCCCTCGGAATTGCCGTGTGTTTCCTTCCCATCCGCCGGCGTACTCATCCGCAATCTTCATCCCTCGGACGCACCACGTGTCGTCCTTCTTGCTAGCTGCGTCTCTTGCTCCTCGAGCAGTCTTCCGCTCCGGCTTTCATCCCTCGGAACCACCGCACGCTTCCTTCTCGTCCACCGGTGTACTCTTCCGCAGCGCCTCGTCCCTCGGATGCACCGTGTGCCATCCTTCTCGCTAGCTACGTCTTCCACTCGACTACCTGTGCTCCTAAGCTCCTGCACACTTAGACACAAAGTTATAAACACACAGGACCTAACTTAACTTGTTGATCACACCAAAACAACCTTAGGGTTCCAACAATCTTCCCCTTTTTGGTGTGAGCAACCCAAGTTAAGTTAGGGTAAAAATAAACATAAAATAAACTTAACTGAATTTGTAATTAAGTGCAAAAAAGATAGAAAAATTAATTTTTGTCTACCTCCCCCTAGACTTGTACTTTTTCTTCTCCCCCTTTGATCACATAAAAAATAGGGTTCCGAAAAATCTAAGGGTAAAAACTTAGAAAATTTTGAGATCGTTAAAAAATTTTACAATAATAAGCAGTCTCTGTAAAAATTTTTAAGTAAAATTTTAAGAAAATTTTCTAAGTGAAATTATATGAAAAAAAATTTCTAAAAAACTTAAGAAGAAATTTTCAATTTCAGAACAACTTTTAACTTAGGCAAAAAAAAATATCTTCATAAAAGTTTTCTAAGTATAAACGAGAATTCTTCTAAGAAAAAAATACTCAAAAAAAGTTTTCTAAGTTTAAAAAAAATTATAAAAAATTTAAGTTTTTGTAAAAATTTGTTGGGTTCTTCGAGCCGCGAAAACCGCTTTTTCGCGTCGCGGAAACCCCGAAGGACCCAAAGCCGTAGATCTGTGCAAAGATTCGTATAAAAATTCGAAAAACTATTTCTTGTACGAGTTCAAAAACTGATCTACTACTTAGATCTATGAGGAAAAAGTGTTTACCCTTGATGCGATGCCCTTCGCATTCCCGCTCGTCCAAATGATGCCGGATCTCAAGACCGTCAAGCGCCGGTCCTCTAGAAGTATCCACACGGACACACTAGATGGAGATGACCAAAAACCAAGGTGTGCTAGCACCTATGTGGTTCGGCCAAGGGAGGAGAGGGAGAGGGAGAGCTTGAGAGGGAGAAGGAGGAAGATGCACACAAGTGAAATGAAAAATGAATTCCATCACCCAAAAACCAAGTGGCCGGCCACATTTCAAAATTCACATTAATTGCATTAATTGCAATTAATATGAAACATAAAATCACATTAATTGCAATTAATATGAAACCATTAAGAGAGTGGCTTTGTTACTTCCATGAGGTGGCACCCATGATGATGTGGAACATCATTATTGGTCCACCTAATGCCAACTCACCAATGAGGTGGCAAAAAGGTCAAGTCAAAATTGACCTTTGGTCTTCCTTCTCAAGTCAAGTCAAACTTGACTCCATCTCTACCATGGTGGATCTAATCCAACCATTTGATTCGAGCCAACTTAATATAATGAATCTAATTCATTAAATTAAATTGATTCAATGAGTCAAAATCTAAATTAGACTCATTTAACACATGAATCAACTTGAGTCGAACTCAAGTTAGCCCAATTAGGATTACTCTTAATCCAATTTGATTCATCAAATGAATCTAGTCCTCTTGGTTCATCATATGAACCTAATCTCCACCTAATTGTCCTAAGTGTGTGACCCTATAGGTTCTTGTAACGTTGGCAATGCCCTAAACCCATTTAGGAGCATAAGTAATGAGCGGTATCTAGCAACACATCATTACTACCCAAGTTACAAGAATGTCGAGATCCGACATCACCTTGTGACTACCAATTGTGACTACTCACAAAATAATGACAAGTGTCCTTCTATCCTAGACGTCTAGATTGATCAATATGAGGCATAGACCGTGTCATCCTCTAATCAATCTAAATCTTGAACTCCAAGTAGACTCACTCGATCAAATGAGCTCAACATCTAATGTTGACTCATTTGGGCATGGCCATGCACTTAGTGGTCTCACTCTATCAAGAATACCGATGTCGCTCCCGTCATATGGGAGGGATAGATCCCATCTACATCACTCACATCCCTCTACATAATTCGTTATATACCCAGTAATCGCCTTTATAGTCCACCCAGTTACGGGTGACGTTTGACGAAACCAAAGTGCATAACTCCTTATGTAGGGATCCATGGTGACTTCAGGTCTAAGGACTAATAGTCATACTAATAGTCACATGAGAAAGTATATGACACTCATATAACGATCCATGATACTTTCTCATGGCGGGTCATTCAGTATACATTCTCTAATGCATACCCATGTGTCAGCTTGATATCTCTATATCCATGACTTGTGAGATCAAGTCATCGAGCTGACCTACATGCTAGTCTTATTGTATTAACATTGTCCCTGAATGTTAATGCTCGACTAGGAATGATTTAGAGTAGTGTTCCCTATATCATCTCACTATCGATTCAACTAATCGATTGATATAGGTATGAACCTTCTACTCAAGGACGCTATTATACTTAGTCTATTTGGCACTAATATAAATAAGTATAATAACCAAACAAATGCCTTTATTGATATACAAGAATATGATATACATGAGTCCATACAATCATCAAATGATTGGCTCTAGGGCTCTAACTAACAAAATTATTTTTAAAAGAAAAAAAATCCTAACTTTAGATTTTTCTAAGTAAAATTTTCTAAGTAAAAATTTCACATAAAAGTATTTTTCTAAGTATAAGAATATTTTGAAAAAAATATTTGAAAAACTTTAAAAGAATTAATTAATTCTAATTTTAATTCTTTGACCGAAAGTTCATTAAACATTTATTTCAATATTTTGACTTCCAGGTCATGGCGAGGCACTAGGCCTTCTTGGTTATTGGAGCAACAACCACTTCCTTAGACAAAGCCTCATAGAAAAATTCATTGTTTAATTTTCTCACTGAAAGCATTAATTTCGTTTAAAATTTAGACTAAGCAAGATTTAGGAACCCAATATAGGTTCTAGTCTACTGAATTAACTAAATATTTTTTACGTACATATTTTCTTGAAATATTCCCAATTTGTCCCTGGTGATATCTATAATACCAATTTAAATTTTAAAATTTTCTAAAATTAGGTGAGCATGCATGATTTTTCAAATTATCTACTTGAATTTTCATATCTTTATTTTCTTATTCCAATTTCTCATTTTCTAATTTTGATTTGTCTAATTTTTCTAAGGGACAAGATTTAGCCAAAATTATTTTTAAGTTTTTAATCTCCTTTTCTAATTTGCAACAGTCTTTTGTTAATAGTTTAACAAACATAAAGAGTTTATCAGGAGGAAGTGATCGTACCTCACTTACCTTGTCGATCTCGTTGTCCATTTCTCCCCCTGAACTGCTGCTTTCTTCCGACGTGGCTCCCCCTTCATCGATGCTCTCGATGCTCATTTCGAATGAGCTTGACTCGCAGTCATCGTCTTGATGACTTTCCATTAGACAAGTCCGGAGAATGCCTCGACTTCCGACTCCGACAACGTATCGTCCCAGGTCACCTTTAGGGCTTTTCGCTTTTGGATAGGCTTTTTACCCTTCTCCTTGTCCTTGTTCTTCAGCTTGGGGCAGTTATCCTTGACGTGCCCTTCTTCGTCATGGTGGTAGCAACGGATCGTCCTTTTCTTTTTCCCCTGTGGATGGTTAGTAGATCTAGATTTACAAAGTTTCTTGAATCTTCTTACCATCATTACCATTTCATCGTCATCGAGAGAAGATTTCGACTCAGGTTCGTCTATTGAAGCATTGAGGGTGACGTTGTTCTTGGGCTCCTTCGAACCTGCACATCTTGATTCGTGCACTTCAAAAGTTGAGAAAAATTCTTCTAATGAAATGTTTTTCTAAATCTTTTGAAATGTAAAAGGCATCTACTAGTGATGCCCATTTTGAATTTCTTGGAAATGAATTTAATGCGTACCTTAGTGAATCTCGGTTACTTACCTTTTCTCCGAGATTTGATAGTCCGGTGATGATCTCTTTGATTCTTGAGTGCAGGTGCTCAACTGTCTCATCTTCCCCAGGTCGCAAGCTGGTGAGCTGATTGCGAAGTAGATCTCTTCTGGCGAGCTTGGCTTCGGACGTCCCTTCGTGCAGCTTGAGGAACTTCTCCCAAGTTCCTTTGCCGAGTCGTAGTTACCGATCCTGTTGACTTCTTGAGGTGGAAAAACGCTTAGCAGATGGTATTCTACTTTGCCGTTCGCCACGTATTCAGCCTGCTCCTTTTTTGTCCATTGATATTTTTGTTGGGGGATCTTGCGGCCGGCTTGAGGGGGGGTTGGATAGACGATGCCCCCAATTACTCGCTTCCTACGTATTCATTAGTGCGCAAGCGGAAATACAAATACTAATTACGAATACAAAAAAGCTAATGATAAAGAAAAGAACAAGCAAACCAATGTACGTCGATGTAACGTGGTTCGGAGATGATGCTCCTACTCCACGGCTGTTCGTAAGGTGGACGATCCCGATCCTTCGGTGGATTAGCGCCCAGCAAACTCCGGCTTCTCAAGCAACTCCTTGTGGGTGGAGAAACCTCACCACAATACCAACCAAGAACACTTGGACACAAGAGACCTTGAGCACTTTGGAGTAAAAACCTAGTTTTAGGGTTTTACTATAGCAGTACTGTAGCAGTCGACTGTATGCTTTAGCAGTCGACTGGTGCAATCGACCACGAAGTCGACTGGGTGCGAACAGAATGGTTCTGTTCGTTTGGTCAGTGTGGATCAGTCGACTGCATGTTTTAGCAGTCGACTGGTATCGAGTCGTTGGGATGCAACGGTCAAATTTCCATAGAGGGCAGTCGACTGCATGTTTTGGCAGTCAACTGGTATGCGGGGTTTTCAACCCGCGGCCTATATAACCAAAGCTTGGGAGCTTGGTTATAGTTGACGAACTTGGACTTATAATGCCGAATGGACTTACGATGCCAAGGCTACACACTTGGACTTACACCGCCGAAACAATGCATCATGCATTTGAACCTATCCCAAGGCTCCCCGTACACCTAAGCTCCCTAATAAGCTAGGATTTTCCCACAGGGATTTTTAAGAACCTATCACAAGGCTCCCCCTATGCAGAGATACTTTCACGTTTTCCCAACTAAACCTTACTTCTCCCCCTTTGCCTAACATCCAAAAAGTTCTCCAACAATATCCCAATAGTTCAAAACTTATCATCCAAACTGACCCAAACTCATGTACTTATCCCCTATGAATCCCATACATCTAAACGAGTTGACACGGTCAAGAACAGCACTGAAAAATAATATCAGGCTGGTATCAGTCGACTGCCCCTAAGTGCCAGTCGACTGCCCCCTTCAACAGAACGTTACAAAAGCATTCTGTGGTCGAAGTCTACTGTTATCAGTCGACTGGTATCTGCACCAGTCGACTGGCACCCTATTTCTATAAAAATCAGCCTTTTCAGGCCAACTTCAGAAATGCACCAGAAATTCCCTAGACCTCCAAAAATCCCCAAATTTTGTGGAGAGGTCTATTGTACCATTGTATACTTGGGAAAAATACATTGCAAAATGTGTCTATCACCAATCCCAAGATTGACACAAAATCCAAAACTAGCTAAATGGTTCAATTGAACCTTGACCTAAAGTCCTAGTTTTGGCTTCCTCTTGATGTATTTGCCCATACCAACCCACAATGCATCCCTAGCATTGGTTTATATGGAATCTATACATCCAAAATCAATTATCATGTTATATGACCCCAATTGTCATATTTCTTGTATGAAACACAATCCAATTGTGCCAAAACCCTAGTTTTGAGACTCAAGTCCATCTCCAAACCATTTGTCACACTTCATGGCTCCTCTAGACTCCCAAGTAGTACCCACCTGGGATCCATTTGCCATGGGTCCCAAATTGACTCTTTGAGCTCCCCCTAGAGCTCTTAACCTTAGCCATCTTCTTAGATACTTTCTCCACTATGGCTAAACCATAATGGTGCACCTTAGACACATCATCCTTGCCATAATTATATGCAACCCTAGCATATTTCTTCTCATTGGCTTTAGATGACTCTCTCTTGCCCTTATCATGTGCCACCCTAGCACATGGTCTCCTTTTGGCCTTGGAGGGACTAGATCGGTATCCCAAACCCGATCTATCATTGTTGGGTCTTTGACTACCCAACACCATATTTAATCCCTTAGATCCAATAGTGAATCTCTTAAGGAATTGTTCTAACTTATCAAGCTTTCCCCTTAAAGCTTGATTCTCCTTCTCTAGGTTCCTAACCCTAGAGTTAATTTGTCCACCTTGGATATTCCTAGACCTACCCTTCCTAGGCATGTGTCCCCTTCTTGGGGTTAATGCCTTGGTTCTCTATTACCTTCTTCTCCTTAGGTAATGAGAATTTAACTTTCTTAGGTCTATCATGCATAGGTCTCCTAGGGTTATGATCGATATTTACCCTATTCCTATCATGTTATTTAAATCCAAAATTTTGCATGGGTAAATAATAAGAATTATTCCTAGTATGCATGGAGGAATCTAAATTTGACTTTAAATTTAAACTAGGGTTTACCTTACCCTTTAACTTTGGAGCTCCCCCTTGACATGAGCCTCCATTCTTCCTCCACTTCTTCTCCTCCTTCTTCAAATACGCCAACTTTTTGATTTCTTTCTTCCTTGGGCATTTGGTGTGGTAGTGACCCTGCTCACCACACTTGAAGCACACTATGTGCTTTTTTTCCTTCTTCTTCCTACAACTCAAATTAGATTCAAAATGAATTGAATTGAGTTTAGGAGATACCTCTTTCTTACCCAATGGACACCTACTCTTGTAGTGTCCTTTTTCATTGCAACCGAAGCAAATTATGTTGTTCTTTGACTTCACTTCGGTGGAGATGCTTGCTATGTTGACTTCCAAGACTTCTTCTTCTTCACTTGTCTTGGAATCTTCTTCAATTCTTGAGGATGTAGATGATGCCTCATCTTCCTTCTCCTCCTCGGATGTTGAGCGTGACTCAACTTCCATTTGCTCCACCTCCTCTTCTTGAGCTACTAAGCCCATCTCCTTGGACTCCACATCCGATTGGTCCTTCTTCTCCTCTTGGACCACTTCATCACTTTCTTCAGATTTTTCTTCTTCTTCTTGTGTAGGCAAAATTTCCTCCCATGGAAATTTCTTCACTTTGCTCCATAATTCATAGGCATTCTCATATTTGCCTACACAACTCACAACATCATTAGGTAGCATATCAATTAAAATTGATATTACCTTTGAATTTACCTTTGATCGTGTGGTTTGCTCCTCTGTCCAATGTCGTGATCGGAGCTTCTTTCCTTTCTTGTCCTTCGGGACTTCAAACGGCTCTTTGACCACCATCATGGTGTCCCAATCCGTGTTGAAGAAGACCTTCATCTTCATCATCCAATATGGTGATGTCCCATAAGCCTCCGCCTTCAAACTTTGACAATTCAATCAAGTCGGTCATCTTTTGCCTCCTTGGCGGTTAGTCCAATAGAGAGCGGTCATCTTTTGCCTTCTTGGTGGTTAGTTCAATCAAGTCCAATTAACTTTGGCAGTTCAATCAAGTCGGTCATCTGATACCACTTGTTGGGGGATCTTACGGCCAGCTTGAAGGGGGGATTGGATAGACGACGCCCCCAATTACTCGCTTCCTACGTATTCGTTAGTGCGCAAGCGGAAATACAAATAATTACGAATACAAAAGCTAATGACAAAGAAAAGAACAAGAAAACCAATGCACATCGATGTAACGTGGTTCGGAGATGATGCTCCTACTCCACGGCTGTCCATAAGGTGGACGATCCTGATCCTTTGGTGGATTAGCCCCCGGCAAACTCCGACAACTCAAGAAACTCCTTGTGGGTGGAGAAACCTCACCACAACACCAACCAAGAACACTTGGACACAAGAGACCTTGAGCACTTTGGTGACTACTAATTAGGCTTTAACCAAGTCTAATTTCGTCATGTTGGCCGGCCATCCCAAGCTCCTTCTTATAGAGCTTGGAAGAAATCAGTAAGTTGATTTGCCCGTTACCAGTCGACTGGTCCTTGCACCAGTCGACTGGTGCCAGCCCAACGACTCTCTACCAGTCGACTGATCCCAGGACCAGTCGATTGATCCCAGCCATTTCGGGCACAGAGAGCTTCTGTGCTCACCACCAGTCGACTGATCCCAGTATCAGTCAACTGGTACAACCCTATACCTAGGGTTCCCATCCCGAGTACATTTCTCTCAGCACTCGGACCCTCACGACTCACTTGACTCTTCTTTGCAGCTTTGACCTCTTGCCTTCAAGCCTACTTCCTTTGGCTCTCATCCCTCAGATGCATCCAAGCCCGCGGCTCATCCACAATGTCATCCTTCGCGTATGCCTCGAAGTCGCTTCCCTCGGCCCTTGTCCTTGTTGCCTTGTCCACGGTCCCTCGGATGCTCCATCCTTCACCGGACCCGAAGCCATCAACCTGAGTCACATGTGTATCCTGCAATCCTGCACACTCACATACACATATCAAATAACGAGGGTAAACCTAACTTAAACCCTTTGCCCAAACATCAAAACACATGGTCCCGCGGACCATTGGGATTGCTCCAACAATTTTTCCTTGCCCTCTGGAGCTACAAAGCCAAGTTCCATTGTTAAAATTAATTCAAAATCTATTGTGAAAAATACCTGCATCAGTTTTTTCCAGGTAGCAAAATCCCCTTCGTATTTCGGCGGGTGAGTGCTTGGTCCGGCCATTATCTTTGCTTCGATTGGCGGTTAGTCCTCCTGAAGCACCTCGGCTCTGATACCACTTGTAGGACCGTTGGGCTGGCTAGAAGGGGGGTTGAATAGCCCTGAGAAAATTTAAAAAAAAACACCCTTCTTGAACTTTCAACAAAACACTTGCATAAAATAAATTGAACAGAAACTAAAGAAAGAGGCACAAGATATTTTTACTTGGTTACAACCAAGGAGGTTGTTAATCCAAGGAATGTCACACTAGTATCTCCTTCAGGCGGAGAAGCCTCTTACAGTAGTGAAAGCGCAAAACAAAGAAGCTAATCTAAAACTGAAGCGTACAAGCGTTGGAAATGAATTGCTCTAAATTGTTGAAAAGCTTCTGGACCAAGGCTATATTTATAGCCTTGGTCGGGGCACCCTAAGGGTTTCGGGTGCCCTGGGGGATAAATTTTATCCCCTAACATTCAGATTGAGTCAAAGCTCGATCCTAGGAAAAAGTCAACTCCGGGCGCCCCGGTACGTTCCGGGTGCCCCGGAGGGGTCCGGGCGCCTCGATACTTTCCAGGCGCCCCGGACTCAAAAGTCAACTCTAGTTGACTTTTTCGGTTCGGGTCCTCTGCTCCGGCTCTAGTTGCCTCGGTCCGGGTCTTCAACTCCGAATCCGCTCGCTTGGGTGATCTCGGCCATCCGGAAAAGGGCTCACCCGAACCCAACTTCCGGTCTTCTCAAGTGGGCTTCCGCTCCGGCTTCTCGTCCCTCGGAATCTCCGTGTGTTTCCTTCTCGTCCGCCGGTGTACTCATTCACAATCTTCATCCCTCGGACGCACCGTGTACCGTCCTTCTCGCTAGTTACGTCTCTTGCTCCTCGAGCAGTCTTCCGCTCTGACTTTCATCCCTCAGAACCACTGCACGCTTCCTTCTCCTCTGCCGGTGTACTCTTTCGTAGCGCCTCATCCCTCGGATGCACCGCATGCCATCCTTCTCGCTAGCTGCGTCTTCCACTCGACTACTTGTGCTCCTAAGCTCCTGCACACATAGACACAAGGTTAGAAACACACCGGACCTAACTTAACTTGTTGATCACACCAAAACAACCTTGGGGTTCCAACAGCTTGTTGTGAAGGAGTACACTCAGAAAGAGGGAATAGATTATGAGGAAACCTTTTCGCCAGTAGCCATGCTTAAGTCTATCCGAATTCTTTTATCTATTGTCGCTCATATGGATTATGAGGTTTGGCAAATGGATGTCAAGACAGCTTTCCTTAACGGAAGTTTTAAAGAGAACATCCATATGAAGCAACCAAAGGGGTTCATAGAAAAGGGAAAAGAGCATCTCGTTTGTAAGCTAAATTGGTCTATTTATGGACTGAAGCAAGCTTCAAGGTCTTGGAATATCCAGTTTAATGAAGTAATCCAGTTGTATGGATTTATTCAGTGTCCAGATGAGTCTTGTGTATACAAGAAGTGTAACGGAAACATGGTGGTATTTCTTGTACTATACGTAGATGACATTTTGTTAGTTGGAAACAATATCAAAGTGTTGTCGGAAGTAAGGGTATGGTTATCCAAGTAATTCAATATAAAGGACTTAGGAGAATGCGTACATATTCTCGGGATCAAAGTAATAAGGGATCGCAAGAAAAGAATGTTGTGCTTATCCCAAGCTTCATATATCGATATAATCCTAGCTCGTTTTAGCATGCAAGACTCCTAGAAAGGTTTTCTACCCTTTAGGCATGGAGTATCTTTATCTAAAGATGTCTCCAAAGACATCAAAACAGATAGAAGAGATGAAGGTAGTTCCTTATGCTTCAGCAGTAGAAAGCCTAATGTATGTTATGTTGTGCACGAGACCGGATATCTATTTTTCCGTAGGCATGGTTAGCAGATATCAAAGTAACCCTGGACAAGGACATTGGACTGTTGTAAAGCATATATTAAAGTACCTGAGAAGGACTAAAGATTATATGCTAGTTTACTAAGCAGATGATTTGCTCCCTGTGGGTTACACGGATTTTGACTTCCAATCAAATAGGGGCAATAGTAAGTCTACATCAGTCTATGTGTTTACTTTAGGAGGAAGCTATTGCATGGAGGAGTGTTAAGCAGAAATGCGTTTCAGACTCAACCATGGAAGTTGAGTATGTGGCAGCTTCTGAGGCAATCAAAGAAGTTGTATGGCTTAGGAACTTCCTAATGGACTTAGATGTGATTCTTGGTTTGCCCAAAATCATCACAATTTATTGTGATAATAGCGGTGCAGTAGCAAACTCGAAGGAACCATAAGCTCATAAGGCGAGTAAACACATAGAGCGTAAGTACCACCTGATCCGAAACATCATAAAGCGAGGAGAAGTTGTTGTCACCAAGATTGCATCAACAGATAACCTGGCAGATCCTTTCACTAAGGCCCTTCCAACGAAAGCTTTTGATCGGCATGTTGAAGGAATGAGAATCAGATGTATGGCAGCATTTATGGCAGCATAGTCTTTTAGTATAAGTGGGAGATTGTTAGAATGTATACTAAAAGCCTAGCTTTTTGTAAATATTTACTTTGAAATAAAGAATCACATTGGTCAAATGTCTACATTTATATGATAAGTGTAGTTGTTCAATTAATTTATACTGTAGATAACATAGTGTGTGGTGTCACACACAGAAGATCATGTTATCAGTTCCTTATAAGCTATAAATAGTAGCTCACGACTAAGATGGGTAGGAACAAACCATTGGAATAGTCATAGTGTAATTTGGTATTAGTTTATCTTAACTATAAAATTGCATTGGCACACTCTAAGTATATTAAGCAGGACCATTTAAGGTAGTTTCTTTTTATACTGACTGCATAAAAGAATAAGACTTTTGTTATTATGGAAGTGTGCACTCTTAATCATAATATAATAACAAATACATATATTTAGTATTTATTTCTTTAATTTATCAGTGGGTGAGATTTAGTTTGATAAATCAAGAGGCCCAATAAGTTGGTAAATAATATTACTTATAGTGTGTGTTGTTGATTATAGAAGGAAACTGTGTCCTAACAATCTAGGTTGATGATGACCCCAAGAGGAGCTCATAAGGATTGTTATGTAAACCCTGCAGGTGGACTTAGTCCGACATGACAATAAGGTTGAGTGGTACTACTCTTGGAGCTAGATATTAATTAAGTGAGTTGTCAATAACTCATTTAATTAGTGGGCATTCGATATCTTAAACGCAGGGAGATTAACACACTCATGATAAGAAGGAGCCCATATAGTAATATGGGATTGGTATGGTAGTTCAATAATAACTCTTTAGTGGTATGAGTTATTATTGATGAACTCGAGTTGGGTGTTCGGGGCAAACACGGGAAGCTCAAGTTCATCGGGAGACCAAAACCAATTCCTCCTCTTGGTCCCTGTCGTAGCCTCTTATTAATAAAGTTTTATATCCACCTAAAGCCCACTTTCTTACCCATCCTTAGGTGGCCGACCAAGCCAAGCTTGGAGCCCAAGCAAGGGTCAGCCAAACCAAGCCTTGGATGGGATTAAGATGTGGTCGGCCTAGCTTGGAACCCAAGCTTAGGTGGCCAGCCACAATAAAAATAAAAGGGAGTTTATTTTAAAATCTTTCCTTATGTGGAAACCATGATTTTAAAATAGAGTTTTAAAATTTAAATCTTTTCTTTTATAGTTTCTACAAAGGATTAAGAGAAAGGTTTGATATCTTTCCTTATTTGTAGTTAAAAGGAAGATTTTAATTTTTGGAGAAAACTTTCCTTAATTGTAATCATCCACATGTTTTAAAAGAGAGATTTTAATTTATAAAAGTTTCCTTTTATAACCAACCATGAAGGGAATTTAAAAAGATAAATTTTTATTTTAAAATTTCCAGAAATAAATTAGGAGGTTTTAATTTTGTGTTTAAAACTTTCCTTATTTGGAGGACTTGTAGGGGTCGCCCATAAGATGGATTAAAAGGAAGTTTTAATTAAATTTTCCTTATTAGCCATTGGCAAGGAAAATAAAGAAGTTTTAATTATGTCTAAAACTTTCCTTATTTGCCAAGACCAAGGAATATAAAATAGAGGGTAGAGGTGCCTCATCTTATAACACATATCTATTATTCCTCTCTTCTCTTCCTTGGTGTGGCCGGCACTCTTCCATTGCTCTTCCTCTTCTCTTTTTCTTTGGTGGCCGGTGGCATCTAGTCTTGGAGAGATTTTTGGTGGCCGGATTTTGCTTGAAGAAGAAGGAGAGATAGGAGGCATTGTTTCTTAGCATCCCTTGGAGCTTGGTTGGTGGCCGAAGTTCTTCATCTCTAGGAGATTGTTGGTGGTCGAAACTAGCAAGGAGAAGAAGGAGGCTTGGGTGGATTCTCATTTCGGTAGATCGTCGCCCACACGACGTCCGAGATAAGAAGAGCAATACGATAGAAGATCGTGAGGTCTATAAGATACAAAAGGTATAACTAGTTATTAGTTTCCACATCATAACTAGTTCATTCTTTTGTTTAGATCTTGAAATACCAAACACAAGAGGTTAACGATTCTAGACTATCGAATTTATGTTTTGATTTTGTGTTTGTTTTGTTTTTTGATCTTGTGATTCGATTGTTCTTAGTGGTTAAACCTAGGGTTACTATAAGGAGATTAAATATTGAATTTTGTTGAAAGGCTTTGTCTAGGAAGTGGTGGATGATTCCATACCCAAGAAGGTCTAGTGCCTCGCCATGTGTAACTTGGAAGTCGATCTCTGAAATAAATATTTAATCAAATTTGTAACATGGGTGTATTTGGATTAATAATGTTAAGCATCGTTTGCGATCGAAGTCTAACCTCTAAGAACAGATAAGTTGAATTTGGAATCAATGATGTTAAGTTATGTTTATGATTCCAAATTTAATTTCTAATGAATAAAATAGGTTGTTAGGAAAGGTTCAGGACTTGTAAAAAATTTTGTACAGGGGAACCTGTACGATATTCCGGGTATCAACCAACAGTTTGTATATGCACGATCGGGCAAAGCCCTGCCAAGCCTAAAGGTACTTAGCCTTATAAAGTTTCTAACATGTGTTCGGTCGAACGAAGACTGAACGAGTGTGAGGATGCTTGTACGTGCTTGACCGGGCAAAGTTCGACCAAGCCTAAAGGCATTCAACCTTATAAAGTTTCTAACATGCGTTCAGCCGAGCAAAAGAACGAACGAGTGTGAGGATGCTTGTATGCACTCGACTGGGCAAGGCCTGATTAAGCTTAAAGGTACTCAACCTTATAAAGCTTTTAACATGACCAGCCGGGATATATTCAACTTAAGGTATTTTTAATGTATGACCAGTCGAGATATATACAACAAAAGTTATTTTTAATGCATGACCGACCGGGATATATTCAACAGAAGGTATTTTTAATGCATGACCAACCGAGATATGTTCAACAGAAGGTATTCTTAATGCGTGACCGACTAAGATATATTCAATAGAAAGTATTCTTAATGCATGATCGATCGGGATATATTCAACAGAAGGTATTTTTAATGCATGACCGGTCGAGATATATTTAATAGAAAGCATTCTTAATGTATGACCGATCGGGATATATCCAATAGAAGTTATTCTTAATGCATGACTGACTGATATATATTCAACAGAAGGTATTCTTAATATATGACCAGTCGGGATATATTCAGCAGAAGGTATTCTTAGTACATGATCGGTCGGGATATACTCAACAGAAAGTGTTCTCATGATACGACCAACTTAAGGATTGGCCAATATATATTTAGTAGACAAGCAGTCGACAACTTCATGACAACCTGATAAATTTGTTAGGAAATATTCTCTTGAAGCTTCTTCATTCATTAATCGATTACAACAATGTATTTTTTTACATATGTCGTCATATCAAGGATACAAGTCATAAACGACAAAGAGGGTATATCTGGGGTAGAAAAAAAATTCCTCGAAGAATTATTGCACGAAGTCTAGGTTATACTTCTCTCATCTCCTAACAAACTCTAACAAACTGAGGACCACCTCACGATTGCGAAGGTTATATGAGGTGGTATAAAAAGGGGAATCCTCTCCTCTAGCAAGGTACGCAAACACAAACACTTGCATCTGAAACCCTATTTTCCTGCATTCTATGTTACTGTTCTTCTTCCATTTTTCCAAGAGAGGAGACTGACTTGAGCCTCAGAGGACCTAGCCAGGGATTCGCACCCCAGATTTAGGTCACTAATACTTTGTTGTCTCGTCTCATTGTGCACATGATCATCAAGGAGTTCCTTCAGATCTTGAGAGGTTCGTCGGTTGGTTGTGTGGCCACGGTTGGTTGCGTGGTTGCGGCTACGTGACCGCGGCTGGTAGGGTGGTCGCAGCTGGCTATGTGGCCGCAACTGCAGTGTGGTTGCAACTGGATATACTCTATCGTGGACTAGGATGTGGCATTCATTACCTATCTTGTTGATGTTAGGAGTTTTATAGCTAGCTTAGTCCTATTTTAAATTTGTACTATCTTGTTATTGTTTATTATTAATCTTAGTTCCCATTTTTCAAGTATACTACATTTCCAGCTCTTCTCCGGCTGCACTACTCATTTTCAGTTATAATTTATTTATATCTAAGATAATTTTAGATCTCGTTTCTTTGTTATTTTTGTGATTTAGGTCGATACATAATATAAGTTAAATGTATGGTTTTACAAATTATATTTTTAATTCTCAATTGAATAGTTCTAACAATCCATATACTTTGTAACAAATTGTATGAAATTGTATTCTCATTATATAATAATGTCTGTGAATAAAGCTTGGATGTACAATCGATTAGAAAATAGATTTATTAGAGATGATTTTATTGCTGGAGTTAAAGAATTTGTGAACTTTGTTAAGAGTCATCTGTATGTCACTCTTACTCATACCCTTAAGCTACAAGACAAACGTTACGCTTTCCTCGTACTGTCTTAAATTTTCGGCATTCTTACCTGTTATAGGCTGCTTAGTCCATAGACCTATTCTAACCTGTTACGACTGGTAGGACTTAACTTGCAGCCACGTAGGGTCGAAGGGAGTCGGAAGCTTCTAGCGGGTCTGGGCCGTGTTGTTGGTTGTTACTCGAAAAACCTAATGGTTCCACTGTACAAAAATTTTGTACAAATGTCTGAACCTTTTCCTAGCTACCATGTGTTCTTTTAAATTAAACTCGGATCACCTGCGGAACTTAACACGTTTGATCCTAAGTTTAATTTATTTGTTCTTTTAGGTTTAGACTTGGATCTCCTGCGGAACATAACACGTTCGATCCAAATCACCTAGGTTATTAATTCCATTAAATATTAATTTCCAAAATTGGCTTCCAGGACTGCATGGCGAGGCACATGGCCTTCTTGGATATGGGAACAACCACCACCGCCTAGACAAAGTCTTTTAAGGAAAGCTAATATTTAATTTCCTTAAATAACTTTAGGTCAACCAAAAGGAACAATCAAATCACAAGGAAAAGAAAAATAAAAGAACACAACATCGAAAACTAATTCGAAATACTAGAATCGCATGCCTCTTGTATTTGGTATTTTACATTAAGATAAAACTAACATTATGCGAAAAACTATATTAGTTATACCTTACTTAGTAGATAATAATGACCTCTTGATCTTCTACCGTATTCCTCTTCTAATCCCGGACGTTGTGTGGGCAACGATCTTCCGAGACGAGAACCACCAAGGCACCTTCTTCTTCTTTGCAAGGTTCGGCCACCACATGACTCCAAGGAAGGATGAGGTTCGGCCACCACCACCAAGCTCCAAGGGATGCAAGAGAGAAGCCTCCTTTCTCTCCTTTTCTCCAAGCTAGATCCGGCCACCACAAGGACTCCAAGAGAACAAGATGGTTCGGCCACAAGAAGGAGAAGAGAGAAGAGGAAGATGCCGGCTACCAAGGAAGAGAGGGAGGAAAAGAATAATAGAGTCGTTCACCCATGAAGGCACCTCTACCCCCTCTTTTATAATCCTTGATCTTGGCAAATAAGGAAATTTAAATAAAAACTTCCTTAATTCTTTTGCCATGAAAAGGAAAATTTTATTTAATTAAAAATAATTTTTCTTTTCATTATAACATGGCCGGCCACTTATTTCCCCAAATCAAGGAGAGTTTTAATTAAACAAGAATTAAAACTTCCTAATTTGTTTCCGGAAATTTATAAAAATTTCTCCAATAATTTTTATCCCTTAATGATTGGTTTATAAAAAGGAAATTTAATAAATTAAAATCTTTCTTTTAAACATGTGGATAAAAAGAAAGTTATCTCTAAAAATTAAAATCTCTTTTAATCTACAAATAAGGAAAGATATCAAATCTTTTCTTAATCTCTTGTAGAAACTTATAAAAGAGAATATTTAATTTTTAAACTCTCTTTTAAATCATGAACATGGTTAAAAAGGAAGGTTTTCTTAAAATTTAAAATCCACCTTTTAATCAACAAATAAGGAAAGATTTCAAATTTTAAACTCTCTTTTAAACATGTAGATGATTTACAAATAAAGAAAGTTTTAACCAAAAATTAAAACCATCCTTTTAATCTAGAAATAAGGAAAGAGATTAATCTCTTCTCTTAATCTTTTGTAGAAAGCTATAAAAGGAAATTTTTAATTTTTAAACTCTCTTTTAAAACCATGATATCCACATAAGAAATAATTTTAATAAAAATCCTTTTTAATATTCTAGTGGTCGGCCACCTAAGCTTGGGACCCAAGCTTTGGCCGGCCACCAACTTGGCTCATCCACTTGGTCTTGGCTGGCCCTAGCTTGGGTTCCAAGCTAGCTTGGCCGACCCCATTGGATGGGTAAGAAAGTGGGTATGTGGTGGGTATAAATCTCTATACACAAGAGGCTACGATAGGGACCGAGAGGAGGAATTGGTTTTGGTCTCCCGATGAAATTAAGCATCCCGTGTTCGCCCCGAACACACAACTTAATTTCATCAATAATAATTCATTCCACTAAAGAACTATTATTGAACTACCGCACCAATCCCAAATTACATTTTGGGCTCCTTCTTATTATGAGTGTGTTAGTCTCCCTGTGCTTAAGATGTCGAATGTCCACTAATTAAATGAGTTACTGACAACTCACTTAATTAATATCTTAGTCTAAGAGTAGTACCACTCAACCTTATCGTCATGTCAGACTAAGTCCACCTGTAGGGTTTAACATGACAATCCTTATGAGCTCCTCTTAGGGACATTATCAACCTAGATCACTAGGACACAGTTTCCTTCTATAATCAACAACACACACTATAAGTGATATCATTTCCCAACTTATCGGGCTTATTGATTTATCGAACTAAATCTCACCCATTGATAAATTAAAGAAATAAATATCAAATATATGTGCTTGTTATTATATTAGGATTAAGAGCACATACTTCCATAATAACTGAGGTCTTTGTCCCTTTATAAAGTCAGTATAAAAGAGACGACCTCTAATGGTCCTACTCAATACACTCTAAGTGTACTAGTATTATTATATAGTTAAGATAAACTAATACCTAATTACACTACGACCTTCTAATGGTTTGTTCCTTTCCATCTTGGTCGTGAGCTACTGTTTATAATTTATAGGGTACTGATAACATGATCCTCTGTGTGTGACACCATACACCATGTTATCTATAATATAAATTAATTGAAAAACTACATTTATCTTAAATGTAGACATTTGACCAATGTGATTCTTATTTCTAGATAAATGTTTATACCAAAAGCTAGGCTTTTAGTATGCATCCTAACAATCTCCCACTTATACTAAAAGACTAAGCTGCTATATTTGCTGCCATACATCTGATTCCCAACCTTTCAACATGTCCATCAAAAGCTCTTGCCTTAAGGGCCTTAGTGAAAAGATCTATAGGTCATCATCTGATGCAATCTAGGCAGCAACAACTTCTCCTCATTTATACGATTTCTCGTATTGGGTGGTACTTGCGCTCTATTGTGTTTACTTGCCTTATAGACTCATGGTTTCTTCGAGTTTGCTACTGCACCACTATTATTATAATAATTTTTGGGCAAATCAGAAATCATGTCTAAGTCTATCTTGAAGTATCTGAGTCATACAGCTTCTATGGCTACCTCAGAGGCTGCCATATACTCAGCTTCTATGGTGGAGTCCGAAAAGCACCTATGCTTATCACTCTTCCATAGTTATGACTTTACCTCCTAAAGTAAACACAAAATCCCGAGGTTGACTTACTATTGTCCCTATCCGATTGGAAATCAAAATCCGTGCAACCCACAGGGACCAAATTAACTGCCTTGTAAGCTAGCATATAATCTCTAGTGCCGCTAAGGTACTTCAATATATGCTTTACTGCAGTCCAAAGTCCTTGTCCAGGGTTACTTTGATATCTGCTAACTATGCCCTTGGCAAAACAGATTTCTGATCTCATGTATAGCATACATTAGGCTTCCGACAGCCGAAGCATAAAGAACTGCCTTTATTTCCTCTATCTCCTTTGATGTCTACGGAGACATTTCTTTAGATAAAGTTACTCCATGCTAAAAAGGTAAGAAACCTTTCTTGGAGTTTTGCATGCTTAAAACGAGCAAGGATTTTTTTGATATATGAAGCTTGGGATAAGTAAAATATTCTTTTCTTGCGATCCCTTATTACTTTGATCCCAAGAATATATACATTCTCCCAAGTCCTTCATATCGAATTGTTTGGACAACCATACCCTTACTTCTTACAACATTTTGATATTGTTTCCAACTACCAAAAATGTTATCTACGTATAGTATAAGAAATACCACCACGTTTCCATCACACCTTTAGTATACACAAGACTTTATCCTGTTACTAAATAAATCCATAGGTATGGATTTCTTTGATAAACCAGATATTCCAAGACCTTGAAGCTTTGCCTCAGTCCATAAACTGATTGAGCTTGCACACAAGATGCTCTTTGCCCTTTGCAACGAACCCTTCTGGTTGCTTTATATGGATGTTTTCTTCAAGACTTCCATTAAGGAATGCCGTCTTGACATCCACTTGCCAAATAGATAAATGAATCCGGATAGACTTAAGCATGACTACCAGTGAAAAAGTTTCCTTTTTCATCAAGCCTTGCTTTGAAAGTTTCCACCTTTCTGTCTATCCATCTTTTCCTATTGTAGACCTATTTTTACCCAATGGTTTTTACACCATCTGGTGGTTCTACAAGCTTCCAGATTTTATTAAAATTCTAATTCTGTATTCATTGCTCTTTGCCAAGATGCTGCATCTTTATCTTGGAGCGCTTCATCATATGTCCGGGATCAGGCTCATGTTCATTTGGGATCAAGTCCAAAAGACTCTCCCAAAACATGAATCTTTTAGGTTGTTTGACAACCCTCCCACTACGATTAGGCACTATCTATAATTGTGTATCAATTGTGATACGTGTTGCAATTTCTTGTGATATTTCATCTTGTACAATTGGTACTAGATTAGACATGTCCTTTATTAAGAACAAATTTACTTATGGGCTTGTGGTTCATTATATAGTCCTCTTCTAAAAATCAGTCATTGATGTTAACAATGACCTTCTGATTTTAAGACTATAAACCTACTTTCGTTTCTCTAGGGTAACCCACAAACAAGTAAATTCCTATCCAACTTATCATTGTCTCTCTTCAGCATATGTGCTGGACTACCCGAATCTGAATATGCTTCAAAATAGGCTTATGCCTATTCAGCAATTCTATATGAGTAGAGAGTTCTGACTTTGGAAGGTACTATGTTCACTTTCTTTTTCAGAGTATATCCTTAAAACGAACTTGGTAATTTTCTGAATAACTCATCATCAATCTAATTATTTCTATAAGAGTCATATACCTTCTTTCTACTACACCATTTTGTTGGAGTGTACCAGATGCAGTTAGTTGGGATTGAATCCCTACTTTTGATAAGTAACTCCTAAATTGTCCCAAGAGGTACTTGTCACTACGATCTTACCATAGTGACTCGATACTTTTACTTTAACGTTTCTCCGCATCAGCCTTGTACTCTTTGAACTAATCAAAGCACTTAGTCTTGCGGCACATTAAGTAAATGTATTTGTATCTTGAATAGTTGTCTATAAATTAGATGAAATATTCGATACTACCTCTTGTCTGGATAGTCATAGGATCACACAAATCAGAATGAACCAATTCCAACATATCTTTGGCTCCATACCCCTTAGATTTAAAAGCTTCTTGGTTATTTTTCCTTCCAAGTAAGACTCGCAGGTTGGAAAGATTTCCTCTACTAATGAACCCAAAAGTTCATCAGCTACCAATGAATCCTACTCAAGTTAATATAACCTAGCCTTAGATGCCAAAGATATAAATGGTTCATTTCCGAAGGTTACTTTCTCTTAAAATTAGAAGATGTGTTACTAATTTCCATTTGTTGCATCGTGGGAGTTATTGGATTTATAAATTGCCAACCAACGTACCAGAATAGATAACTTCCCTATTTTTCTTGACAACAATTTTGTTATCAAAATAGACACAATATCTATTCTTTAATAGTTTAGAAACTGAAAACAAGTTCTTTCTAAACTTAGTATGTAAAGACAATTTCTAAAATCCATATTTTATTCTTATCAAGGGATAAACATCTCCCACTGCAACAGCTACCACTTTTACAGCAGTGCCCATGTGGATGGTGTTTTTATTTTCATTTAGTTGTCGGGTTTCTTGGAACCCTACAATGAATTGCGGACATGATTAATGGCATCTGTATCTACACTCCAGGTTCTGGTAGATAACACCACTAAACATGTTTCAACTAATGAATTAAATACACCTACATTGTTCTTAGTTCTAAGAAGACAGTCTATCTTAATGTCCAAGTCCTATTTCCAATCATTACAATTTGGACTACTAAGTCTTTTATATAGTATAACAACTAGGGAATTGACAAACATTTTAAATCCTAAGAATCACAAAAATATTTGGTCAAGATCAATTCTTTAAAATCCCCATGAATTTTGTATGTCATGATAGTGTGGACGTATACAAAATCAAAGAGAAGATTTTATCCATTAATTTTATTATCTCGTCAACTTTACTTTATGACGAATAAAATTAATAGTTAATCTGTCTTTGATCAAATATTTGGTCAAAACTTTTTGAATTTAAAATAACATTGATTCCTCAAACAATATTATTTAAATTCACTAACACCTTAAACACCGTGAATTTTGCATGCTACGATAGTGTGGTCGTATACAAAATTTAAACATTTGTAAGAGGAGGGTTTTACCCATTAATTATCTTGTCAATAAATCTTTATGACAAAATAAAATTACCTCAAACACCGTGAATTTTGTATGCCACGATAGTGTGGACGTATACAAAATCAAACATTTGTAAGAGGAGTTTTTAATTTTATTATCTTGTCAACCTATTTATTTGACAAATTAATAGTTGGTTTTCTTCGGTCACACAAATAATAGCAGTGACTCCGATGGGGAGGATACTATTAGACGTGCCTAAGTGTATACCATTACTTGACACTAAATCCATTAATAAGATTGTGCCCCTTCGGATGGGGAAGATCACACGCTCTTAATTAACTTCCTATAGTCATTCAAAATGGAAGTTTAATCTAGTGATCCACAAACAAGCTCATCCGATATGGAGGAAGGCACTCATAGCCAACGCGCAAGCTTGTTGCATCACTTATAAACCAGTAATGGAGACCGTGGAATTTATTAAAATTAAATCCCTCTCCCACTTAGTTATTTAGAGTGAGGAATTTTGACTATGCTAGCCTACTTAACATGCATACTAACAAGCACACACAACACAGCATAAAAAACAATAAATAGGAAAACTAATTTTTCAACTATTATGGCTTTTATCTATTGCTGTCCTCCGTGTGTCGCCAACCCTAGCTGCTGCCATCTTTGGCCACCGCCACCGGGTCTAGTTGTCGCATCCATCTTGCTCCTTGTTCCGCTGTGCCTCTGGTCCTCAAAAGGTTCCACGCCTTGCAAGATTTAATCCACGACATAAATAGAATTTTACATTTTTCGATCCTATATTCCTTGAAGGAATGTACATGTAAACTAGATCGAACATAAAATAAAATTTACATCCATCGATCCTATATTCCATAAAAGGAATGTACATGTAACTAGATCAAAAAATAAAATCCTAATAAAACTAAATACAGCTCTTGCTGTATTTTATAATACAATCATGCACACACAATAAAATGCCCTTGACATGTCCAAGGGTCCAATCACACACATAATAACTATAAGCCATAATAGTTGGATCATGCATCCACAAAGTTAGCACATCCTACTATTAACCTGCCTAAATTATGTATGACATGTGCATAATTAAACTAATACCAAATACACAGAGGCAAAACCCTAGCTCTGATACCAATTGTTGGTTGCTACTCGGAAAACCTAATGGTTCCACTGTACAAAAATTTTGTACAAAGGTTTGAACCTTTTCCTAGCTGCCATGTGTTCTTTTAAATTAAACTCGGATCGCCTGCGGAACTTAACATGTTTGATCCTAAGTTTAATTTATTTGTTCTTTTAGGTTTAGACTTGGATCTCCTACGGAACTTAACACGTTCGATCCAAATCACCTAGGTTATTAATTCCATTAAATATTAATTTCCAAAATTGGCTTCCAGGACTGCATGGCGAGGCACATGGCCTTCTTGGATATGGGAACAACCACCACCGCCTAGACAAAGCCTTTTAAGGAAAGCTAATATTTAATTTCCTTAAATAACTTTAGGTCAACCAAAAGGAACAATCAAATCACAATGAAAAGAAAAATAAAAGAACACAACATCAAAAACTAATTCGAAATACTAGAATCGCATGCCTCTTGTATTTGGTATTTTACTTGAAGATAAAACTAACATGATGCGGAAAACTATATTAGTTATACCTTACTTAGTAGATAATAATAACCTCTTGATCTTCTACCATATTCCTCTTCTAATCCCAGACGTTGTGTGGGCAACGATCTTCCAAGACGAGAACCACCAAGGCACCTTCTTCTTATTTGCAAGGTTCGGCCACCACATGACTCCAAGGAAGGATGAGGTTCGGCCACCACCACCAAGCTCCAAGGGATGCAAGAGCGAAGCCTCCTTTCTCTCCTTTTCTCCAAGCTAGATCCGGCCACCACAAGGACTCCAATAGAAAAAGATGGTTTGGCCACAATAAGGAGAAGAGAGAAGAGGAAGATGCCGACCACCAAGGAAGAGAGGGAGGAAAATAATAATAGAGTCGTTCACCCATGAAGGCACCTCTACCCCCTCTTTTATAATCCTTGATCTTGGCAAATAAGGAAATTTAAATAAAAACTTCCTTAATTCTTTTGCCATGAAAAGGAAAATTTTATTTAATTAAAAATAATTTTTCTTTTCATTATAACATGGTCGGCCACTTATTTCCCCAAATCAAGGGGAGTTTTAATTAAACAAGAATTAAAACTTCCTAAATTGTTTCCGGAAATTTATAAAAATTTCTCCAATAATTTTTATCCCTTTATGATTGGTTTATAAAAAGGAAATTTAATAAATTAAAATCTTTCTTTTAAACATGTGGATAAAAAGAAAGTTATCTCTAAAAATTAAATCTCTTTTAATCTACAAATAAGGAAAGATATCAAATCTTTTCTTAATCTCTTTTAGAAACTTATAAAAGAGAATATTTAATTTTAAACTCTCTTTTAAATCATGAACATGGTTAAAAAGGAAGGTTTTCTTAAAATTTAAAATCCACCTTTTAATCAACAAATAAGGAAAGATTTCAAATTTTAAACTCTCTTTTAAACATGTAGATGATTTACAAATAAAGAAAGTTTTAACCAAAAATTAAAACCATCCTTTTAATCTACAAATAAGGAAAGAGATTAATCTCTTCTCTTAATCTTTTGTAGAAAGCTATAAAAGGAAATTTTTAATTTTTAAACTCTCTTTTAAAATCATGATATCCACATAAGAAATAATTTTAATAAAAATCATTTTTAATATTCTAGTGGTCAGCCACCTAAGCTTGGGAGCCAATTTGGGCCGGCCACCAACTTGGCTCATCCACTTGGTCTTGGCCGGCCCTAGCTTGGGTTCCAAGCTAGCTTGGCCGGCCCCATTGGATGGGTAAGAAGTTGGGTATGTGGTGGGTATAAATCTCTATACACAAGAGGCTACGAAAGGGACTAGAGGAGGAATTGGTTTTGGTCTCCCGATGAAATTAAGCATCCCGTGTTCGCCCTGAACACACAACTTAATTTCATCAATAATAATTCATTCCACTAAAGAACTATTATTGAACTACCGCACCAATCCCAAATTACATTTTGGGCTCCTTCTTATTATGAGTGTGTTAGTCTCCCTGTGCTTAAGATGTCGAATGCCCACTAATTAAATGAGTTACTGATAACTCACTTAATTAATATCTTAGTCCAAGAGTAGTACCACTCAACCTTATCGTCATGTCGGACTAAGTCCACCCTGCAGGGTTTAACATGACAATCCTTATGAGCTCCTCTTAGGGACATTATCAACCTAGATCACTAGGACACAGTTTCCTTCTATAATCAACAACACACACTATAAGTGATATCATTTCCCAACTTATCGGGCTTATTGATTTATCGAACTAAATCTTACCCATTGATAAATTAAAGAAATAAATATCAAATATATGTGCTTGTTATTATATTAGGATTAAGAGCACACACTTCCATAATAACTGAGGTCTTTGTCCCTTTATAAAGTCAGTATAAAAGAGACGACCTCTAATGGTCCTACTCAATACACTCTAAGTGTACTAGTGTAATTATATAGTTAAGATAAACTAATACATAATTACACTACGACCTTCCAATGGTTTGTTCCTTTCCATCTTGGTCGTGAGCTACTATTTATAATTTATAAGGTACTGATTACATGATCCTCTGTGTGTGAGATCATACACCATGTTATCTATAATATAAATTAATTGAACAACTACATTTATCATAAATGTAGACATTTGACCAATGTGATTCTTATTTCTAGATAAATATTTATACCAAAAGCTAGGCTTTTAGTATACATCCTAATACGTGTGGCCCTGATAGGTGTTGTACTCTCAACTAACACAGGGCACGGTCGTGTGAGGGGTCGCACGGTCGTGTCACCTAGAAGCGCACGGTCATGTGAGGGTCACACGGTCATGTCCCCTTTGATAGAGGGGAAGAGGGGCACGGCCGTGTGAATCCACACGGTCGTGTCACCTAAATCGAGAGGGAGAGAGACACGATCATGTGGTTTCACACAGCCGTGTAGCCTTGGCCGAGAGGAGGAGGTGCACGACCGTGTGGTTTCACACGGCCGTGTAGCCTTGGCCGAGAGGAGGAGGTGCACGACCGTGTAGCCTTGGCCAGGAGGAGGAGGTGCACGGTCGTGTGTTATAACACAGTCGTGTCACCTTTGGCCAAGAGGAGGAAGGGCAGGGTCGTGCGAACCCGCACGGTCGTGCCACGGGCCATGCGAAGGACCCCCCTTTCTCCACTGGAAAAGCTTGTTCTCCTCTTATTCACTTTCACTTGTCATTCAAAATTCTGCCAACCATCACATCCATTCTAAACCAATTAGTGCCAGTATCTTAGGTAAAGCGGAGTAAAGAAACAAAACTAAAGTTCTACATGTTCCCCAAAATAACCAAATCTCGGATCTCTTTCCATTGTTCCGCCACACACACGCACACCCCCAAGCACCAATCCTGCTGCCTCCTCCTACTCAAGCTTTCCTTTACCTTTATCTGCAGTATAAGGAAATGCAAATCTATAAGCGAATACTTAATAAGTACCGTATACTCACAAAACAATGCATTAAAAGATATCATGCTTTTTAAAAGAGAACATGCTTTCCAAATTGCTTGCAGAAACACAAAACATGCACTTGTCCATAATTCACCATTAACTACATAAGTCAGAAATATGTATATAGCATGCATTTTAAAATCAGTTTATCATGCAAAATATCCACTTAAAACCATGCAATGAAAAACATAGAATTTGCTATGCTATAGAGATCATACCCTGCACTCTCTACCTCTAGTTCTCAACTTAATAATGTTCTCACTTTAAGAAATCAATGAGCTTTGAAAACTTTATCTTACATATTAGTGAAAATAATAATCAACTTGCTTTGGGCCCGGCATTGTACCACTTTGCGCGCATCCTTAATAAGATCCGAGGTAGCAAATCCTGAACCCATTAAGGTACTATCAGGAATTCTAGGAGCCTAGGGGCAATCTAGGAGCCCACCCATGGACCTTGTGTCTGGTACATGTCATTCTAAAGTAAAATATTTTCTTTTACCTTTAATTTCTTGTACTTGCACTTGCTTGGCATTTAACCAAACACCTTATGTGCGCTTATTTCCCCCGTATCTATAGGGAAGTACTTTAGGCACTTGATTATACTTCTTAGTCCCAAAACTTTATGGGAAGCAAATCAAGATAATCTAAACATTCTCTTAATCCCAAAACTTTTAGGGGCATCACATATATCATAGGATCTATCTTTTCTCAACATGCAATAAACATCTCATAACATGCATCTTCCTTTACATGCTTAAAACGTATCAATCTAAGTAACATCGAAGCAACTTATACTGCAGGTGAGAGATACTTACACCCTTTCGCTAGATCCTACTATTATGGAGGGTGTAGGGAAGAAAATCCTCTCTTTTGTATGTCTTGATCTCCAAAACACCCTTCACGTGTGTAAGAACCTTGTGGAATTATCCTCTTAGATCCTCCCCTTGAATACTTAGAACTTTAGAAACCCCAGTCCTAGATCTTGGCCGAAAACCACAAAGGTGAAAGAGAGGATTTCGGCTAGAGAGGAGAAGAGGAAGAGGGAGATGAAAAGTTAGGTTTTCATCTCATCCTTCCCCTTTTATACCAAGTGGAAGTTGAAGTATCTCTTCACATATATTCTACATATAATGAATTGTTTCATATTCTTAATGTGATGCTTTACCACCACCTAATGGTTACTTAAACTAATCTTAAATAAGAGGTCTAAGGTTCAAATCCTAGCCCAGGCCATTTATGAATATATTTTAATTTCTTTTTCTTTTCTTATATTTCTTTTTGCCCATTTAAAAATAGGGAAAATTTACGGGTGTTACAATCCCCCATACCTTATAAAAAGTTCATCCTCGAACTTAGAACAGTTGTGGATACTTATATCTCATATCATCCTTGTGTTTCCATGTTGCTTCTTCATACTGTTGACTTTGCCACAACACTTTTACTAACGGTATCTCTTTGTTCCTCAGCTTCTTAACTTCTCGATCTATTATCTGAATAGGTCAACTTTCAAAATTGAGATCCTCTTGAACTTGTACTGTCTACGACTCAATCACTTGATTTGCATCGGGAACATGCTTCTTCAACATTGAGACATGAAAGACATTATGAATAGCTGACATTTCCTGAGATAGTTCCAGCTTATAAGCTACCTTGCCAACCCTACTAGTGATCCGGTATGGCCCCACATAACGTGGACTCAACTTTCCTTTCTTTCCAAACCGCATCACTCCTTTCATAAGAGCTACTTTGAGGAACACTAAGTCCCCAACCTCAAATTCCAGTGGTCTACGGCGCACATCCGCATAGCTCTTCTGCCGACTCTGAGTCGTTTCTATCCTCTAGCGAATGTTATGAATAGCTTTGGTGGTGTCCTCGATAAGGTCTGTCTGGAGTCTCATTTCTTTCATTTCACTACCTTCATACCAACAGATAGGAGATCTACATCTCCATATAGAGCCTCATAGGGTGTCATTCCGATAGTAGCTTGATAGCTATTATTGTATGCAAATTCTGCTAAGCATAGGTATCGACACCAGCTTCCTTTGAAATCTAAAGCACAAGCTCGTAGCATATCCTCTAAAACTTGGTTCACTCGTTCTGTTTGCCAGTCAGTTTGAGGATGAAATACAGTGCTAAACCGCAGCTTAGTGTCAAGAGCTCTCTGAACACACTCCCAGAAGTGTGAAGTAAAACGACCATCTCTATCAGAAATTATAGTTTTGGGAATTCCATGCAATCTGATAACCTCTTTCATATACAAATGTGCTAATTGCTCAATAGAGTAGGATATTCTAATAGCTAGGAAATGAGCAGACTTGGTTAATCTGTCCACTATTACCCAGATCGTATCATAACCATTCGTGGTTCTGGGTAGTCCTACTATAAAGTTCATAGATATATCCTCCCACTTCCACTCTGGGATCTGGATAGGTTGTAGAAATCATCTTGATTTTTGATGTTCTGCTTTAACCCATTGACACGTTAGACAGGTACTGATGTATCTAGCAACATCTCTCCATTCCAGACCACTAGAAGCCTTCCTTTAAATCTTGGTACATCTTGGTGGAACCAGGATGCATTGTATAGGGTGTTCTATGGGCTTTATCTAGAATTTTCTTTCGTAGTTCTTCTTGATTAGGGACACAAAGACAATTACCACAATATAGCATCCCACGGTCTAATACTCAAAACTCCCCTTTTTCTCCTTCTTGTATTCCCTGCTTGATCTTCTAAATATTAGGATCTTCATCCTGCCCTTTCTGTATATCGTCAAGTAAGGTTGACACTAGTGTCAAAGTGGAGAGCTGCCCAGTAATAATTTATAGCTCAAAATTTACTACTTCCTTTGTGAGATCTCGGAAAATTTAATATATAGGGTTATTTCAGAAATAGCCTTATAGAATTTTTTCGGAATTTTTAGAAATTTTCTGGGAATTTTTCGAAGCTCGTACGACGGGTTTTGAGGGGATCAATTCTGGGTACAAATAAGGCCTGTTTGGGATATCCATTTAAGTGAGGAAATATTTTATAAATATATTTCCTTTTTCTTTTCCCTCATCGCCGATCCCGACCTTATTTTCTCCCCTGACGCCGAGCTTTCCCTTCTCCCTTCTTCCTCTCTTCTTTTCTGTTCCTCGAGCGGTTCTCTTCCGGGCGATCCTTTACTCTTCTTGGCGTCGCCGGCAGGGATCAATCTTGGAGCAAGGAGGGAAGCTTGTCGAGTCTCCGGTCTCCACTCTCCTTCTCCTTCGAACCCGTGCCTCTTACCTCTGCCCCAAATTCGATCTCTTCTCTCAGCCCTCTCGCGGATGACTTGGCGCCGAGACTGGAGGAGCACATCACCGGAGTTTGACAGGCTCCAGGTCTTCTTCGGCCAAGGGATTTCTGTTCAGTGGTGTCTTGTGCCGATCGTCGACGGCAAGTGGCAGCGACGATCTTACCCTAGCTACCATCGATCCATGCCCTAAATGTGCATTTGAAGGTAAGACATCGTTTCAGTTGGTTGTAGAGGAGTTTATGTGATCGATTCTTGATCCTTCTTCCCTGGACTCTCTCTGAATTGTACCCTAGATCCATCGCCGGCCTGGATCCACTGTTTCATGTCCATTTCACACACGGTAGAGGGTTTGAATCGTGTTGTCTTCAGTTGATTGACCTTCGTTCCTCTTTCTTGAGTTGTTCACGGAACGATCTGTGTCTACTCAAGTTGGATCAGATTGAGCAACACCTTCTGGAGGCAACCGATCGAGGTAAGGCATTGCCGATTCTTACTCTCGTTTCTTTATTGTGATCTTGATGTCAGATTCAATTGTTGCGGTAAATCCCTTGATCAGTACTTGGACTTTCTCTTCTTCACTGTGATTGAGGTCTCGGTTGAAGTGGAGAAGAATTCCAGCATGGAGGTCTTGTTGTGGTGTTCTTGATCTAGTAGCTCAGTTTGGTTCCGGCAGCATCTATCCAGATTGAGGTAAGGTGAATAGAGTTGGTGTTGGATTCCAATCTTGATCAGATTAGTTAACTCATGTTGGTGTTTGATTTCTAGATGGTTATGCATGATGTAGATGAATTATACTAGTTGTTAATTGTATGTAGGGTTCTTGATCTTGCAGTAGAACAGTTATTTTAGATTTATGTATTGCATGTTAGAGTGTATACTAAAAGCCTAGCTTTTGGTATAAACATTTATCTAGAAATAAGAATCACATTGGTCAAATGTCTACATTTATGATAAATGTAGTTGTTCAATTAATTTATATTGTAGATAACATGGTGTGTGGCGTCACACACAGAGGATCATGTTATCAGTATCTTATAAATTATAAACAGTAGCACACGACCATAATGGAAAGGAACAAATCATTGGAAGGTCGTAGTGTAATTAGGTATCAGTTTATCTTGACTGTATAATTACACTAGTACACTCAGAGTGTATTGAGTAGGACCATTTGAGGTCGTTTCTTTTATACTGACTTTATAAAGAAACAAAGACCTCGGTTATTATGGAAGTGTGTGCTCTTAATCCTAATATAATAACAAGCACATATATTTGATATTTATTTCTTTAATTTATCAATGGGTGAGATTTAGTTCGATAAATCAATAAGCCCGATAAGTTGGGAAATGGTATCACTTATAGTGTGTGTTGTTGATTATAAAAGGAAACTGTGTCCTAGAGATACTAGGTTGATAATGTCCTCAAGAGGAGCTCATAAGGATTGTCATGTTAAACCCTGCAGGTGGACTTAGTCCGACATGATAATAAGGTTGAGTGGTACTACTTTTGGACTAAGATATTAATTAAATGAGTTGTCAGTAACTCACTTAATTAGTGGAAATTCGATATCTTAAACACAGGGAGACTAACACACTCATAATAAGAAGGAGCCCAAAAATTTAATTTGGGATTGGTGCGGTAGTTCAATAATGGTTCTTTAGTGGAATGAATTATTATTGATAAAATTAAGTTGTGTGTTCGGGGCGAACACGGGATGCTTAATTTTATCGGGAGACCAAAACCAATTCCTCCTCTCGGTCCCTATCGTAGCCTCTTATTTATAGAGTACTATACCCACCTATACCCACCTTCATACCCATGAGAAAGGGGCCGGCCAAGCTAGCTTGTGGTTCAAGCTAGGGCCGGCCAAACCTTGGTTCATGGGTGGCCGGCCCTAGCTTGAACCCAAGCTTAGGTGGCCGGCCCCCATTAAATTAAAAAGAATTTTAATTTTAATTTTTATTATGTGGAAGATATAATTTATTACAGAGAATTAAAATTAAAATATCTCTCTTTAAAAAGATCTACAAAAAGATTAAAAGAAAGAGATTAGATCTCTTTCCTTATTTGTAGATTGGAAAGATATTTTATTTTTTCTCTCTGAAAAATTATTCACATGTTGAAAATTAAAATTATAGAAATTTCTTTTTATCAACCATGAAGGGATTTTAAAAGGAAATTTTATTTTTTAAAATTTCCAAAGACAAAAAAGGAAGTTTTAATTGTTGATTAAAATTATCCTATTTGCTCTACATGAGGTGGCCGGCCACATACAATTAATTAGGAAAATTTATTTAATTTTTTCTTAATTAATTGTTGTCAAGGAAAGTTAAGGAAATTTTATTATAAATAAATTTCCTTATTCACCAAAGCCAAGGAATATAAAAGAAGGGGTAGGGGTGCCTTCATGGTGAACAACCTCTATTATTTTTCTCCCTCTTTTCCTTGGTGTGGTGGCCGGCCCTTCCCTTTCTCTCTTCTCCTCTTGTTGGCCTAAACCTATCTTCTTGGTGGAGCTTTTGTTTGTGCCCGGATCAAGGAAGGAGAAGAAGGAGAGAAAGCAAGTCTCATCTCTAGTATCCCTTGGAGCATTGGTGGTGGCCGAAATTATTCATCCTTGAAGAAAATTATTGTGGCCGGCCATCCTCTTCCTTTCTTCCTCTTTTGTGGTGGCCGAAACTTATCTCTTGCTTGGAGTTCTTGTGGTGGCCGGATACTACTTGGAGAAGAAGAAGAAGAAGGAGAGAAAGCTTGTATCCCTTGGAGCTTGGTTGGTGTTTTGTTCTTCGTCCTTGGTGAAGCTTCTTTGTGTTGGCCGAACCTAGCTAGGAGAAGAAGAAGGTGCTTGGTGGTTTCTCATCTCGAAAGATCGTTGCCCACACAACGTCCGAGGTTAGAAGAGGAATACGGTAGAAGATCAAGAGGTTTTTCTACAAGGTATAACTAGTAATTTTTCTTTCCGCATCATACTAGTTATTTATGGAAATAATACCAAATACAAGAGGCTTACGATTCTAGAATTTCAAATATGTTTTTCGATGTTGTGTTCTTTTGTTTTTTCTTTTCATTGTGATTTGATTGTTCTTTTCGGTTAACCTAAAGTTATTTTAGGAAATTAAATATTAGCTTTCTATAAAAGGTTTTGTCTAGTCGGTGGTGGTTGCTCCCATATCCAAGAAGGCCGTGTGCCTCGCCACGTCATCTGGGAACCAATTATGGAAATTAATATTTAATGGAATTAATAACTTAAGGTGATTTGGGTCGAACGTGTTAAGTTCCGCAGGAGATCCAAGTCAAAAACCTAAAAGAACAAATAGATTAAGTTTTGGATCAAACGTGTTAAGTTCCGCAGGCGATCTAAAATTTAATTTAAAAGAACACATGGTAGCTAGGAAAAGGTTTAGACCTTTGTACAAAATTTTTGTACAGTGGAACCTCTAGGTTTTCCGAGTAGCAACCAACAATTGGTATCAGAGCTAGGGTTTTGCCTCTGTGTATTTGGTATTAGTTTAATTATGCACATGTCATACATAATTTAGGCAGGATAATAGTAGGATGTGCTAACTTTGTGGATGCAGGATCCAACTATTATGGCTTATAGTTTTATGTGTGTGATTGGACCCTTGGACATGTCAAGAGCATTTATATGTGTGTGCATGATTGTATTATAAAATACAGCAGGAGCTGTATTTAGTTTTATTAGGATTTTATTTTTGATCTAGATACATGTACATTCCTTTTATGGAATATAGGATCAAAATTGTAAAATTCTATTTATGTCGCGGATCGAATCTTGCAAAGCGTGGAACCTTCTAAGGACCAGAGGCGCAGCGGAACTAGGAGCAAGATGAATGCGACAGCTAGTCCTGGTGGCGGTGGCCAAATATGGCAGCAGCTTGGGATGACAACACACGGAGGACAACTAGAGATAAAAGCCATAATAGTTGAAGATTAGATTTTCTATTTATTGCTTTTATATTGTGCTGTGTGTGTATGTTGGTTTACATATTTAGTAGGCTAGCATAGTTAAAATTCCTCATTTATAAATAACTAAGTGGGAGAGGGATTTTTAAGTAAATCTCATGGTCTCCATTACTGGTTTGTAAGTGATGCAAACAAGCTTGCGCGTTGGCTCTAAGTGCCTTCCTCCATAACGGATGAGCTTGTTTGTGGATCACTAGAACAGACTTCCATTTTTGGATGACTATAGGAAGTTAATTAAGAGCGTGTGATCTTCCCCAACGGAAGGGGCATAATCTTATTAATGGATTTAGTGACAAGTAATGGTATACACTTAGACACATTTAATAGTATCCTCCCCAACGGAGTCACTACTATCACTTGTGTGATCAAAGGGAAACCAACTATTGATTTGTCATAAAACTAGATTGGCAATATAATAAAATTAATAAACCCCTCTTACAAATGTTTGAATTTGTATACGTCCACACTAACGTGGCATACAAGATTCATGGTGTTTGAGGTAATTTTATTTGTTAAAAGGATATATTGACAAGATAGTCAATGAGTAAAACCCTTCTCTTACAAATGATGAATTTGTATACGTCCACACTAACGTGGCATGCAAAATTCACGGTGTTTGAGGTGTTGGTGAATTTAAATAATATTGTTTGAGGAATCAATGTTATTTTAAATTCAAAGAGTTTTGACCAAATATTTGATCAAAGACAGATCAACTATTAATTTTATTCGTCATAAAGTAAAGTTGATGAGATAATAAAATTAATGAATAAAATCTCCTCTTCGATTTTGTATACGCAAAATTTATGGAGATTTTAAGGAGTTGATCTTGACCAAATATTTTTGTGATTCTTAGGATGTTTGTCAATCCCTAGTAGTCATACTATAGAAAAAGACTTAGTAGTCCCAATTGTAATGATTGGAAATAGGACTTGGACATTAAGGTAGACTGTCTTCTTAGAACTAAGAACAATTTAGGTGTATTTAATTCATTAGTTGAAACATGTCTAGTGGTGTTATCTACCAGAACCTGGAGTGTAGATACAAGATGCCATTAATCATGTCTGCAATTCATTACAGGGTTCCAGGAAACCCGACAACTAAATGAAAGGTAAATCACCGTCCACATGGGCACTACTGTAAAAGTGGTAGCTATTGCAGTGGGAGATGTTTATCCTTTGATAAGAATAAAATATGGATTTTAAGTAATTGTCTTTACGTACCAAGTTTAGAAAGAACCTGATTTCAGTTTCTAAACTATTATAGATATCGTGTCTATTTTGATAACAAAGTTGTTATCAAGAAAAATAGGGAAGTTATCTATTCTGGTATGATGGTTGACAATTTATAATCCAATAACTCCCACGATGCAACAAATGGAAATTAGTAACACATCTTCTAATTTTAAGAGAAAGCAACCTTCGGAAATGAACCAATTATATCTTTGGCATCTAAAAGCTAGGTTATACTTGAGTAGGATTCATTGGTAGCTAATGAACTTTTGGGTTCATTGGTAGTGGAAATATTTCCAACCTGTGAGTCTTACTTGGAAGGAAAATAACCAAGAAGCTTTTAAGTCCAAGGGGTATGGAGTCAAAGATATGTTGAAATCGGTTCATTCTGATTTGTGTGATCCTATGACTATCCAGACAAGAGGTAGTATTGAATATTTTGTCTATTTTATAGACAACTATTCAAGATACAAATAAATTTACTTAATGTACCGCAAGACTAAGTACTTTGATTAGTTCAAAGAGTACAAGGTTGATGCGGAGAAATGTTAAAGTAAAAAGTCACTATGGAAGATCGTAGTGGCAAGTACCTCTTGAGAGATTTTAGGAGTCACTTATCAGTAGTTGGATTTCAATCCCAACTAACTGCAACTGGTACACCCCAACAGAATGGTGTAGTAGAAAGAAGGTAAAGGACTCTTATGGAATAATTAGATAGATGATGAGTTATTCAGAAAATTACCAAATTTGTTTTAAGGATAAAACTCTGAAAACGAAAGTGAACATAGTACCTTCCAAGTTAGAACTCTCTACTCATATAGAATTGTTGAATAGGCGTAAGCCTATTTTGAAGCATATTCGGATTCGGGTAATCCAGCACATATGTTAAAAAGAAATAATAATAAGTTGGATAGGAGTTCACTTGTTTGTAAGTTATCCTAGATAAACAAAAGTAGGTTTATAGTCTTAAAAATCAGAAGGTCATTGTTAGCATCAATGACTGATTTTAAAAGGACTATATAATGAACCACGTGCTCATAAGTAAATTTGTTCTTAAGGAAATAATAAAAGACATATCTAATCTAGTACCAACTGTACAAGATGAGATACCACAAGGAAACTGCAACACGTATCACAAATGATACACAATTACAGAAAGTGCCTCATCGTAGTGGGAGGGTTGTTAGGCAACCTAAAAAGATTTATGTTTTAGGAGAGTTTTTGGACTCGATCCCTGGAGGACATGAATCTGATCTCTGGACATATGACGAACACTCCAAGATAAAGATGCAATATCTTGTCAAAGAGTAATGAATAACAGAATTAGAATATATGTATTCTAATAAAATCTGGAAGCTTATAGAACCACCAAATGGTATAAAAGCCTTTGGGTGTAAAAAGGTCTATATTAGGAAAAGAGGGATAGACAGGAAGGTAGAAACTCTCAAAACAAGGCTAGATGAAAAAGGAAACTTTTTCACTGGTAGCCATGCTTAAGTCTATCCGGATTCTTTTATCTATTTGGCAAGTGGATGTCAAGACAACATTCCTTAATGGAAGTCTTGAAGAAAACATCCATATAAAGCAACCAGAAGGGTTCATTGCAAAGGGCTAAGAGCAACTTGTATGTAAGCTCAATCAGTCTATGGACTGAGGAAAAGCTTCAAGATCTTGGAACATCTGGTTTATCAAAGTAATCCAGATCTATGGATTTAGTAACCGGATAAGTCTTGTGTATACAAAAGATGTGATGGAAACGTGGTGGTATTTCTTGTACTATATTTAGATAACATTTTTGGTAGTTGGAAACAATATCAAAATGTTCTCAGAAGTAAGGGTATGGTTGTCCAAACAATTCGATATAAAGGACTTGAGAGAATGTATATATTCTTGAGATCAAAGTAATAAGGGATCGCAAGAAAAGAATATTTTACTTATCCCAAGCTTCATACATCGGAAAAATCCTTGCTCGTTTTAAGCATACAAAACTCCAAGAAAGGTTTCTTACCTTTTCAGGATGGAGTAACTTTATCTAAAGATATGTCTCTGTAGACATCAAAGGAGATAAAGGAAATAAAGGCACTTCTTTATGCTACGGCTGTTGGAAGCCTAATGTATGCTATGCACGAGATCAGAAATCTATTTTGCCAAGGGCATAGTTAGCAGATATCAAAGTAACCCTGGACAAGGACAGTGGACTGCAGTAAAGCATATATTGTAGTACCTTAGAGGCACTAGAGATTATATGCTAGCTTACAAGGCAGTTAATTTAGTCCTTGTGGGTTGCATGGATTTTGACTTCCAATCGGATAGGGACAATAATAAGTCAACCTCGGGGTTTTGTGTTTACTTTAGGAGGTAAAGTCATAACTATGGAAGAGTGATAAGCATAGGTGTTTTTCTGGACTCCACCATAGAAGCTTAGTATATGGCAAGCCTCTGAGGTAGCCATAAAAGCTGAATGACTCAATAACCTCAAGATAGACTTAGATATGATTTTTGGTTTGTCCAAAAAATTATTACAATTTAATGTAATAATGTTGGTGCAGTAGCAAACTCGAAGAAACCATAAGTCTATAAGGCAAGTAAACACAATAGAGCGCAAGTACCACCCAATACGAGGAATCGTATAAATGAGGAGATGTTGTTGCCGCCTAGATTGCATTAGGTGATGGCCTATAGATCCTTTCACTAAGGTCCTTAAGGCAAGAGCTTTTGATGGGCATGTTGAAGGGATGAGAATCAGATGTATGGCAGCAGATATGGCAGCTTAGTCTTTTACTATAAGTGGGAGATTGTTAGAGTGTATACTAAAAGCCTAGCTTTTGGTATAAACATTTATCTAGAAATAAGAATCACATTGGTCAAATGTCTACATTTATGATAAATGTAGTTGTTCAATTAATTTATATTGTAGATAACATGGTGTGTGGTGTCACACACAGAGGATCATGTTATCAGTATCTTATAAATTATAAACAGTAGCTCACGACCATAATGGAAAGAAACAAACCATTGGAAGGTCGTAGTGTAATTAGGTATCAGTTTATCTTGACTGTATAATTACACTAGTACACTCAGAGTGTATTGAGTAGGACCATTTGAGGTCGTTTCTTTTATACTGACTTTATAAAGAAACAAAGACCTCGGTTATTATGGAAGTGTGTGCTCTTAATCCTAATATAATAACAAGCACATATATTTGATATTTATTTCTTTAATTTATCAATGGGTGAGATTTAGTTCGATAAATCAATAAGCCCGATAAGTTGGGAAATGGTATCACTTATAGTGTGTGTTGTTGATTATAAAAGGAAACTGTGTCCTAGAGATACTAGGTTGATAATGTCCTCAAGAGGAGCTCATAAGGATTGCCATGTTAAACCCTGCAGGTGGACTTAGTCCGACATGATAATAAGGTTGAGTGGTACTACTTTTGGACTAAGATATTAATTAAATGAGTTGTCAGTAACTCATTTAATTAGTGGACATTCGATATCTTAAACACAGGGAGACTAACACACTCATAATAAGAAGGAGCCCAAAAATGTAATTTGGGATTGGTGCGGTAGTTCAATAATGGTTCTCTAGTGAAATGAATTATTATTGATAAAATTAAGTTATGTGTTCGGGGCGAACACGGGATGCTTAATTTTATCGGGAGACCAAAACCAATTCCTCCTCTCGGTCCCTATCGTAGCCTCTTATTTATAGAGTACTATACCCACCTATACCCACCTTCATACCCATGAGAAAGGGGCCGGCCAAGCTAGCTTGTGGTTCAAGCTAGGGCCGGCCAAGCCTTGGTTCATGGGTGGCCGGCCCTAGCTTGAACCCAAGCTTAGGTGGCCGGCCCCCATTAAATTAAAAAGAATTTTAATTTTAATTTTTATTATGTGGAAGATATAATTTATTACAGAGAATTAAAATTAAAATATCTCTCTTTAAAAGATCTACAAAAGATTAAAAGAAAGAGATTAGATCTCTTTCCTTATTTGTAGATTGGAAAGATATTTTATTTTTTCTCTCTGAAAAATTATTCACATGTTGAAAATTAAAATTATAGAAATTTCTTTTTATCAACCATGAAGGGATTTTAAAAGGAAATTTTATTTTTTAAAATTTCCAAAGACAAAAAAGGAAGTTTTAATTGTTGATTAAAATTATCCTATTTGCTCTACATGAGGTGGCCGGCCACATACAATTAATTAGGAAAATTTATTTAATTTTTTCTTAATTAATTGTTGTCAAGGAAAGTTAAGGAAATTTTATTATAAATAAATTTCCTTATTCACCAAAGCCAAGGAATATAAAAGAAGGGGTAGGGGTGCCTTCATGGTGAACAACCTCTATTATTTTTCTCCCTCTTTTCCTTGGTGTGGTGGCCGGCCCTTCCCTTTCTCTCTTCTCCTCTTGTTGGCCTAAACCTATCTTCTTGGTGGAGCTTTTGTTTGTGCCCGGATCAAGGAAGGAGAAGAAGGAGAGAAAGCAAGTCTCATCTCTAGCATCCCTTGGAGCATTGGTGGTGGCCGAAATTATTCATCCTTGAAGAAAATTATTGTGGCCGGCCATCCTCTTCCTTTCTTCCTCTTTTGTGGTGGCTGAAACTTATCTCTTGCTTGGAGTTCTTGTGGTGGCCGGATACTACTTGGAGAAGAAGAAGAAGAAGGAGAGAAAGCTTGTATCCCTTGGAGCTTGGTTGGTGTTTTGTTCTTCGTCCTTGGTGAAGCTTCTTTGTGTTGGCCGAACCTAGCTAGGAGAAGAAGAAGGTGCTTGGTGGTTTCTCATCTCGGAAGATCGTTGCCCACACAACGTCCGAGGTTAGAAGAGGAATACGGTAGAAGATCAAGAGGTTTTTCTACAAGGTATAACTAGTAATTTTTCTTTCCGCATCATACTAGTTATTTATGGAAATAATACCAAATACAAGAGGCTTACGATTCTAGAATTTCGAATATGTTTTTCGATGTTGTGTTCTTTTATTTTTTCTTTTCATTGTGATTTGATTGTTCTTTTCGGTTAACCTAAAGTTATTTTAGGAAATTAAATATTAGCTTTCTATAAAAGGTTTTGTCTAGTCGGTGGTGGTTGCTCCCATATCCAAGAAGGCCGTGTGCCTCGCCACGTCAGTACTGGGAACCAATTATGGAAATTAATATTTAATGGAATTAATAACTTAAGGTGATTTGGGTCGAACGTGTTAAGTTCCGCAGGAGATCCAAGTCAAAAACCTAAAAGAACAAATAGATTAAGTTTTGGATCAAACGTGTTAAGTTCCGCAGGCGATCTAAAATTTAATTTAAAAGAACACATGGTAGCTAGGAAAAGGTTCAGACCTTTGTACAAAATTTTTGTACGGTGGAACCTCTATGTTTTCCGAGTAGCAACCAACATTGCATTAGGGATAGTTTGATTACATGATTAGTGTGATTAGATTTAATTACTTAAATTAATCTAATGGAATGATTAGGGCTAAGACAATTAACCCTAGTCAATTATTAGATTTAATTTAAGTTTATGTTTCTAATCTAACTGGGGATTAGGGATTTGGTAACTAACCCTAATTGACCGTTAGATTTTATTTAGGTAGGATGCGATTGACTTGATTAGGGTTTTGCCCTAATTTGGTTTTATGGATTTTATTTAGCTATTCATTTGATTTAGCTAAATAAAATATGTATATTGTTTGTTGACACAGGACTCTGATTCGAGACTGACGTCTCGACCTTGGATTGCTTGATCGTACCTTCTATTTGAGGCGGGTACCCTTTGATTTATCTCTTGATAGTGTCTTTGGATATGTGCAGTTTATATATACTTACTAGTGATTGGTAGATTTAGCACTTCCCTGGTTATAGGTTATTCGATACCTGTAGACGGTTACTAGTGATTGGTAGTTCAATACTTTTCCTGGATTTAGGTTTGGTTGATACTTGATACATGCTTCTACTGTTATCTACTATACATTAGGCTAGTATACCTTTACTTCTTACCATGTGTATATGTGTTCGTGGATATGGATATTTATAGTGCTTCACTATACTGGATTAGTTGTTATACATATTGGATATGTGATGTTGGATTCATATTGCTTATATCGTTGTTATATATGTGTTCTTGGATTTATGCTGCTTCTATCAGGGTTATTTATGTGTGTACCTTTTGACACACATACATATGGAGGAGGATATGTTCAGGTATGGCATACTGTAGCCGCACGCACCATATTGCATGATTGCATGCTGGGCGATTGACGACTCCATTATTGTTGAGCTCGTCGGCCGGCTACATGAGGGCCTGCACACAGCGTGACCACTGCATGGGTAGTGGCACAGCACTCAGGGTGTGTATGGCAGTTTGCTCTGTAGTGCTCCGCTGGTCCGCTCATGGGTAGTGTGACTGCAGCGTGGTAGCAGGCAGGGATCCCTCCCCGTCATTGTGTACCGGGAGTTGAGAGCATTGCGCTCCCTCACTATGTTTGAGGTAGGAGGATAGGTGTACTCCGACAGCATCCCGTCCACTCGGTCACTCTTCAGGGGCAGTGATGGCAGAGTGCACGGTGTCACAGCCCTACCCACTCGGTCTCACCATTGTGTGTGAGATGGCTGACTGGTTGACAGGGGTGACCATGTCATATTGCATCATATGCACGGATTGCATTCGTTATGATTGATGCATTTTGGTGATTGCATATGATTGACATGCATACAGGATACATGCTTTTGCTCTGACTATTTTTTATCTCTGTATGTTGACAGTCAGTTGCCCAAGCCTCGCAGGTGAGTACAGTTTATTTCAGTTATGCATTTTCTTATTATTCTTGCTATAGACTGTACTTTATGACTATTGCTGGTTATTGTAGTTTATTTCAGCTATGCATATCTGTTATACTGTTAGGAGACTGTACCGTAGGTTGTACTGTTAGGAGACTGTACTGTAGGCTCTATGGTTTAGTGTACTGTACCATAGGATGTTACTGGTGGTTATATGTTGCTGTACATATCTATTGGATTACCTGCTGAGTTCTTTGAACTCACCCCGTTGTTACTATTTTTCAGGTTGAGGCCGTCGGGAGATATTCCAGTCGCTAACCCCTTTGTCGCAAGGATTTCTAGATATCGTTTTCTGCATTCGCTCTTATACGTATACTTGTGATGTGGGTTTGTATTGTGGACTTTATATCGAACATTCGGGTTTGTTACTTTGTTTTCCGCTGCGAATATTTCATTACTTCGTGGATTTCATTTCTTCGTTGTAGTGGAGTAGGATGTGTACGTATATCTTCGTTGATTTCTATATCATCTTTTCTTTATATAACTGCGTGGATTGTTCATATTATATCTGTGTAGAAATGTTGAATATAACTGTGTGGATTGTTTAGTATTTGTGTGTATTGTTCCGGCCGAGTGTGGCCGAGGTATAGATATATGTATACTAAGATTCATATTGTCCGCCGTACAAGGGAGATACTGCCGAAATTTCTTCGGACAGGGACTACTTGGGGCGTGATATCCTTCCATAGGGGTTGGGACATGGCAGATAAGGACAATAAAGTTACGCAAGGTTTTCTACTTAGCGCATCTGCCACCTTGTTCACCTTCCCTGGATGGTAGAGGATTTCATAATCATAGTCTTTGACTAACTCAAGCCATCTATGTTGTCTCATGTTTAGGTCTTTCTGAGTGAAGAAATACTTCAGACTCTGGTGATCTGTGTAAATATTGCACTGAGTTCCATATATGTAGTGCCTCCAGACTTTAAGAGCGAAAACTACTGCTGCTAACTCGAGGTCATGAGTGGGGTAGTTCTTCTCATAATCTTTGAGTTGTCTCGAGGCGTAGGCAATGACTCTACCATTCTGCATCAATATAGCTCCGAGTTCCAATTTAGAAGTGTCGCTATACATATCAAAGCTCTCGCCATTTTCTGGAAGAGTCAGGATTGGAGCACTGGTTAGTCGCTTTTTTAGTTCAATGAAACTCTTCTCACAATTCTCTGTCCACTCAAATTCTCTATTCTTTCTGGTAAGTGCTATCAATGGAGAGATAATCCTTGAGAAGTTCTCAACGAACTTCCTATGATAGCCTGCTAATCCAAGGAAACTTCTGATTTCACTGACATTCCTGGGTCTATTCCAGTTACTCACAGCTTCTATTTTTGTCGGGTCTACCATGACCCCATCCTTGGAAATAATGTGACCTAGGAAGGTCACTTGATCGAGCCAAAACTCGCACTTGGAGAATTTCACGTACAATTGTCTCTGCTGAAGAATCTGTAATACTGCCTTCAGATGTTCAGCATGTTCCTCCTGACTTTTGGAGTATATTAGAATATCGTCTATAAAGACGATTACAAACTTATCCAGATACGCTTTGAACACTCTGTTCATCAGATCCATAAACGTAGCCGGAGCGTTCGTCACTCCAAAAGGCATGACTACAAACTCATAGTGTCCATACCTTGTTCAGAATGTCGTCTTCGGTACATTATCTTCCCTCACTTTCACTTGATGATATCCGGACCGTAAGTTTATCTTGGAAAAGACTATGGCTCCCATTAACTGATCAAATAGATCATCAATCCTCGGTAAGGGATACCTGTTCTTGATTGTTACTTTGTTCAGCACTCGGTAGTCCACACACATTTGCATGGACATGTCCTTCTTCTTTACGAACAACACCAGAGCTCCCCATGGTGAGTGACTAGGGAGAATGAAGCTCTTGTCGAGTAGCTCCTGTAGCTATCCCTGAAGTTCTTTTAATTCTTCCAGAGTCATGTGGTAGGGTGCTTTTGAGATTGGATGGGTACCAAGGATGAGTTCAATCTCAAATTCAACTTCCCTATCCGGCGCTAAACCTGGCAACTCCTCGGGAAACACTTCCGGGTAGTCACACACGACTCTAACTTCCTCTAGCTCTTGATTTCTTTCTTGCTGGGTATTAACCACATGAGCTAGAAACCCAGCACATCCATCGGCTAACATCTTCTGAGCTTTCAGGGCTGATAAAAATTTCTGGGTTCTCTTCTTTGAATCTCCGATGAACTCAAACTTAGACTCTGCCTCAGGTTGGAATAGAACCCTTCGCTTACGGCACTCGATGGAAGCACCATACTTGCTCAAGAAGTCCATCCCAAAAATAACATCATAATCAGACATGTTCAGCAAAATCAGATCGCTGTACAATTCTCTGTCTGAAATTTTGGCTGGCACAGCTCGCAGCCAGTGCGTAGATGCCATTATCTCTCTTGAGGGTAGTGTCATCAAGAATTGTCTTCTTAGGACCTCCGGGGGTATACCTATTCTTTCAGCAAATACTATCGAAACAAATGAATGGGTTGCCTCAGTATCAAATAGCACAGTTGCATATTGATTAAAAATACATATCTGACCTGTGACAACGGTGGAGGCGTTTTCTACCTCCTCTCTGGTAAGGGAGAAAACTCGAGCATTTGTAGAACTTGGTGGAACTTCCAGTCTACCTTGGCTAATATGAGGATGTTGGTGCGGGAAGCATCCGACGATCGAACCTATGTTTTGATTATGTCAAAGGGTTCAAAGTTAAGGTGTTTTGTTTCTAATATGTTGAACAAGTTTGCAGGAAAGTCCTAAGTGGAACTTAGGCATAAGTCCTAACTGCGGTTAGGTAAGGGAAAATCGTAAGGGGGGGCAACCTTAGGTCCTAGGGGGTGGTAACCCTAGGTGAAGGAAAATCCTAAGGGGGGGCAACCTTAGGTCCTAGGGGGTGGTAACCCTAGGTGAAGGAAAACCCTAAGGGGCGGCAACCTTAGGTCCTAGGGGGTGGTAACCCTAGGTGAAGGAAAACCCTAAGGGGCGGCAACCTTAGGTCCTAGGGGGCGGTAACCCTAGGTGGAGGAAAACCCTAAGGGGCGGCAACCTTAGGTCCTAGGGGGCGGTAACCCTAGGTGGAGAAAAACCCTAGGGGGCGGTAACCCTAGGTCCTAGGGGGTGGTAACCCTAGGCGGAAAGTCCAGTCGGTCTGGAGGATCAACTGGCAACAGGTAAATCTCCTGAGTGGAGTAGGTGAGGACGTGTTCCCCGTAGAGGGAACAGTAGGCGTCGGGTCGACCTAGGGTTTCCGGGGGGAAACCCGAAGTCAGACTCGGACAGTTCGGAGACTGTCGAACTTTCATTCATATTTATGATATTATATGTGCTAACTTTGTCTTGCAGGATATGTGTGTATTTTGTGGACTAACACATTGTGCAGGGACAAAAGAGCAACATTAGCCTCGGATGAACAGTGTCCGAGGCGCCTCCATGGAGCTTGGAGGCGCCTCGGGTACAAAGGAAGAGCTGGCTGCGAAACAGTGTTCAAGGCGCCTTGAGTGGTGATGGAGGCGCCTTGGACCTGTTGAAGGCGCCTTGAGTGGTGATGGAGGCGCCTTCAACTGTGATAAGCGCAGAATGGTCAGCGCTTATCTGCACGATGGAATCGGAGCGGTGGAGGCGCCTTGGATGGCTTTCAAGGTGCCTTGGATGCCCTTTATAAGGGGACTTCGAGCAGCTTCTTGAATCAACAACTTACAAGCGATCTTTCTGCTACAAGCTGCTCACGAGACGATTCCGAAGTGCTGCTACGAGACACCGACGACCCGGAGCTCCGAATTTTCAGATTACGATATTGTCGTCGGTATAATTAATTGTTGTCATTTATTATACTTCAAATTGTAATCATTATCGAGCTTATAGTTGTTGCCCACCGGAAGCGATCAAGGATCGCGGGCCTTCGAGTAGGAGTCGATCAAGGCTCCGAACGAAGTAAAATCGACCTGTCTCTGTGCGATTATTTCTTTTATTCCGCTGCGTATTTAACTCCGATAGTTTTCCGATACGAACGATTTAGCCACGAGCGCTATTCACCCCCCCTCTAGCGCATCTCGATCCAACAGAGGACCCTCCAACGCAGCCTGCATCTGGTGTAGCTGTGCTTGCTGGCCTCCATATTGCACAGGTTGTGCAGGAGAAAGGTTGATCTTGGTCGGGCAATTCTTGGCCATATGCCCCTCTTGACCACATGTATAACAGTCACTCGTGCCCTTGCGACAGATTCCAGGATGCATCTTTCCGCAGGTGGAACATGTGGCATACTTAGGTTTCTTGTTTACGGATCCTCCCTTCTTATTACTCCATTGCTTCCTCTTAGAGCTCTCTTTCCAGGTTGACCCATGACTCTAGGGTTTCTGAGTGCCAGAACTCCCTTGACCTTTGTTCTCCATCAGTACTGGCTTCTACTGCTTGATGTTGTTCAGATAATGCTCCGTGATCAGGGCACTACTAATCAGCTATTCTACAGTTTGCGGTCTATTAATTCCGCCAGCTACATTCAGAGCTATCTCAGGCCTCAGCATCTTGAGCATTAGTCTTACCCTTTCTCTTTTTGTGCTGACCAACTCGGGGCATAGGCAAGCCAACCTATTGAATTTCTTCACCGCTTCATCTACTGATAAACTTCCTTGTCGGAATTCTGTGAACTCATCATAATGTTTATTCGTGACTACCATATGGAAGAACTCTTCAAAGAACTCAGTCTCGAAGTCAGACCAGGTCATTTGATTTACTTTTCATTTTGCCTTGACTCGTTCCCACCACATTCTTGCATCCCTAGTGAAGCAGAAGGAGGCACACTTAATCTTTTCTACCTCCGGCCAATCCAGTAGCTCCATTATACTCTCCAGGGTTTTGAACCATACCTGAGCATCTCATGGTTCATTGGTGCTAGAGAAATTCTATGGTTTCAGTTTCTGCCACTGGATAAGGTATGCTTCTTGCCTCACCACCTTTGTTGGGGCTACAAGTGTAACGGATGGTACTTCAGCTATAGTAGGCATTACCATATTGGCTTTCAGTGGGACTACAGGTGGAGCTTGTTGATTAGCAGTCAGGATGGCAATGACCTACTGCTATTCCGCTAATTGTCTCTGCAATTAAGTTACTACATTTAACAGGTTAGGTTGGGGTGCAGACTCATTTCCCACCGGTTGAGGTTCATTAACTCTCGGTTGTCTGGCTGGTCATCCTCTAGCCATTCTACATATCCATAGACCAACCAGTGAACTATTTTGTCAGCCTATCATCATTCTTATTTACTATTATTAGTACTTCCGTGTATAAGCATAATACTTCCTATCATAAGCACTTGATAGCATTTTCATGTATAAGCGTGCTAAATCTGAACAAGCATTCTTATTAATCATAACAAAACTAGATGCATAAAAGTTATGAAAAACTGTAATTTCTTACTTGGAGGCTGCAGGATCAATGCTTGAGGTGTGTGATGGAATGATGGAACTGGCTCTGATATCAAACTATAACGCCCCCCCCCCCTTACTCATACCCTTAAGCTACAGGACAAACATTACGCTTTCCTCGTACTATCTTAAATTTTCGGCATTCTTACCTATTACAGGCTACTTAGTCCATAGACCTATTCTGACCTGTTACGACTGGTAGGACTTAACTTGCAGCCACGTAGGGCCGAAGGGAGTTGGAAGCTTCTAGCGGGTCTGGGTCGTGTGGCCCTGACAGGTGTTGTACTCTCAACTGAAACAGGGCACGGCCATGTGAGGGGTCGCACGGCCGTGTCACCTAGAAGCACACGACCGTGTGAGGGTCACACGGTCGTGTCCCCTTTGACAGAGGGGAAGAGGGGCACGGCCGTGTGAATCCACACGGCTGTGTCACCTTGACCAAGAGGGGGAGAGACACGGTTGTGTGGTTTCACACGGCCGTGTAGCCTTGGCCGAGAGGAGGAGGTGCACGGTCGTGTGGTTTCACACGGTCGTGTAGCCTTGGCCGAGAGGAAGAGGTGCACGGTCGTGTGGTTTCACACGGCCGTGTAGCCTTAGCCGAGAGGAGGAGGTGCACGCCCGTGTGTTTTCACATGGCTGTGTCACCTTTAACCGAGAGAAGGAAGGGCAGGATCGTGCGAACCCGCACGGACGTGCCACGGGCCATGCGAAGGACCCTCCCCCCCCCCTTTCTCCATCGGAAAAGCTTGTTCTCCTCTTATTCACTTTCATTTGTCATTCAAAATTCTTCCAACCATCACATCCATTCTAAACCAATTAGTGCCAATATCTTAGGTAAAGCGGAGTAAAGAAACAAAACAAAAGTTCTACATGTTCCCCAAAATAACCAAATCTCGGATCTCTTTCCATTGTTCTGCCACATACACACACACACCCCAAAGCACCGCTCCTGCAGCCTCCTCCTACTCGAGCTTTCCTTTACTTTTATCGGCAATATAAGGAAATACAAATCTATAAGCGAATGCTTAGTAAGTACTGTCTACTCACAAAATAATGCATTAAAAGATATCATGCTTTTTAAAAGAGAACATGCTTTCTAAATTGCTTGCGGAAACACAAAACATGCACTTGTCCATAATTCACCATGAACTACATAACTCGGAAATATGTATATAGCATGCATTTTAAAATCAGTTTATCATGCAAAATATCCACTTAAAACCATGCAATGAAAAACATAGAATAAGCTATGCTATAGAGATCAGACCCTGCACTCTCTAACTCTAGTTCTCAACTTAATAATGTTTTCACTTTAAGAAATCAATGAGCTTTGAAAACTTTATCTTACATACTAGTGAAAATAATAATCAACTTGCTTTGGGCCCGGCATTGTACCACTTTGTCCACATCCTTAATAAGATCCGAGGTAGCTAATCCCGAACCCATTAAGGTACTACTAGGCAGTCTAGGAGCCTAGGGGTGATATAGGAACCCACCCATGGACCTTGTATCCAGTACATACCTTTCTAAGTAAAATACTTTCTTTTACCTTTAATTTCTTGTACTTGCACTTGCTTGGCATTTAACCAAACACCTTATGTGAGCTTATTTTCCCTGTATCTATAGGGAAGCACTTTAGGCACTTGATTATACTTCTTAGTCCCAAAACTTTATGGGAAGCAAATCAAGTTAATCTAAACATACTCTTAATCCCAAAACTTTTAGGGCATCACATATATCATAGCATCTATCTTTTCTCAACATGCAATAAACATCTCATAACATGTATCTTCCTTTACATGCTTAAAACGTATCAATCTAAGTAACATCAAAGCAACTTATACTGCAGGTGAGAGATACTTACATCCTTTCGCTAGATCTTACTATTATGGAGGGTGTAGGGAAGAAAATCCTCTCTTTTGTATACCTTGACCTCCAAAACACCCTTCACGTGTGTAAGAACCTTGTTGAATTATCCTCTTAGATCCTCCCCTTGAATACTTAGAACTTAGAAACCCTAGTCCTAGATCTTGGCCGAAAACCACAAAGGTGAAAGAGAGGATTTCGGCTAGAGAGGAGAAGAGGAAGAGGGAGATGAAAAGTTAGGTTTTCATCTCATCCTTTCCCTTTTATACCAAGTGGAAGTTGAAGCATCTCTTCACATATATTCTACATATAATGAATTGTTTCATATTCCTAATTTGATGCTTTACCACCACCTAATGGTTACTTAAACTAATCTTAAATATGAGGTCTAAGGTTCAAATCCTAGCCCGGGCCATTTATGAATATATTTTAATTTCTTTTCTCTTCTTATATTTCTTTTTGACCATTTAAAAATAGGGGAAATTTACGGGTGTTACACATCCAGAATGTATGAATGGCGTCGAGTTACGGTGTTCATGTAATCATTTGAAATGTAAAAATAGAACCTTTTGTGATGAGGATATCATGAAAGTATATATATATGTAGAAATAGTTTTGTGACAAATTACTACAATTGGTACTGTCATAGAGATCCTTATTTGTATGAACCAATTGGACCTTCTGGTGGTTCATTATCTGGCACAACTGTAGTTGGGGAATCATTAACTAATAATATTGCAATACAATCATTGGTTTATGATGTGATGAATGCAATTGATTATTTCAATATAAATGAAATACCAACACATGAATATCAGTAACTATATGAAATGTTAAAGGCTAGTGAAAGAGAAGTGTGGGAAGACATTCCTTCTGGTTATTTCTAACTATCAACTACTATATGTTAGCTAGAGCCCTAGAGACAATCATTTGATGATTGTATTTTAGACTTGTTGTATCATATTCTATATAAATAAAGGCATTTGGTTTTTGGTTATTATACTTACTTGTATTGGTGTCAAATAAACTAAGTATAATAACGTCCTTGAGTAGAAGGTTCTCACCTATATCAATCGGTTAGTTGAACCGATAGTGAGATGATATAGGGAACACTACTCTTAATCATTCCTAGTCGAGTATTAAGATTCAGGGACAATGTTAATGCAATAAGACTAGCATGTAGGTCAACTCGATGACTTGATCTCACAAGTCATGGATATAGAGATATCAAGTTGACACATGGGTATGCATTGGAGAATGTATACTGAATGACCCGCCATGAGAAAGTATCATGGATCATTATATGAGTGTCATATACTTTCTCATGTGGCTATTAGTATGACTACTAGTCCTTAGACCTGAAGTCACCATGGTTCCCTACATAAGGAGTTATGTACTTTGGTTTCGTCAAACGTCACCCGTAATTGGGTGGACTATAAAGGCGATTACTGGGTATGTAACAAATTATGCGAAGGGATGTGAGTGATGTAGATGGGATTTATCCCTCCTATATAACGGGAGAAACATCGGTATTCTTGATAGAGTGAGACCACGAAGTGCATGGCCATGCCCAAATGAGTCAATATGAGATATTGAGCTCATTTGATTGAGTGAGTCTACTTGGAGTTCAAGATTTAGATTGATTAGAGGATGACACGGTCTATGCCTCACATTGATCAATCTAGATGTCTAGGATAGAAGGACACTTGTCATATATTGTGAGGAGTCACAATTAGTAGTCACAAGGTGATGTTGGATCTCAACATTCTTGTAACTTGGGTAGTAATGATGTATTGCTAGATACCGCTCATTACTTATGTTTCTAAATGAGTCTAGGGGCATTGCTAATGTTACAAGAACCTATTGGGTCACACACAAAGAACAAGTGGATGGAGATTAGGTTCATATGATGAACCAAGAGGATTAGATTCATTTGATGAATCAAATTGGATTAAGAGTAATCCTAATTGGGCTAATTGAGTTAGACTCAAGTTGATTCATGTGTTCAATGAGTCTAATTTAGATTATGACTCATTGAATCAATTTAATTAAATGAATTAGATTCATTATATTAAATTGGTTTGAATTAAATGGTTGGATTAGATCAACCATGAGAGAGATTAAGTCAAGTTTGACTTGACTTGAGAGGAAGATGAAGAGTCAAGTTTGACTTGACTTTATGCCACCTTATTGGTGAGTTGGCATTAAGTGAACCAATGATGATGCTCCACATCATCATGGTTACTTAAGTGAAGTGCCACCTCATGGGAGTTACCAAGAGTTGTGACTCTTGGTATCCCATGGAGATTATAACCCACTTAATTAGATGAAAAGAGTTTCATTTTTGCAAGTGTAACTCTCATTCAAGTGATCTTCCTCCTCCTAAGCTCTCTTCTTGCTTCTTCTCTTCTCTTGGTCGTGGGTTTCAAGCAAGGGAGAAGAAAGGAGAGTGAATCTAATCCAAGAAGAAAGGTTAGTGAAAGTCACATAGAGATTTTAGAGGAGTGTGTTCTCTTCTTTTCCTTTCTTCTTCTTCCAATCCTACCCGAGAGCCCTAGAGAGTGCTAGCACACTTGTGGTGCTCTCTTCTCCATCCTTGTGTGTTAGAGAACACATCTTGTTCGTGTGGATACTTCTAGAGGATTGTCTACGTTGACAATCACGAGATCCGGCGTACCTTGGACGAGCGGGATTCGCGAAGGGCACGCATCGAAGGTATAAAATATTTTTCCTTTGTAGATCTAAGTGTAGATCTAGGTAAACTCGTATTCGTATGTTTTCGAAATTTTTCTTCGCACGGATCTGTTGGCTAAGGGGGTTCGGGGTTTCCGCGACGCGAAAAAGCAGTTTTTGCGGCCCGAAGAACCCAACAGTGGTATCAGAGCCACATGCGAAGCGAGTACGAGTTTAGATTCATATTTTTATGAAAAATATAGATCTATAAACTTTCTGTAAATTCATTTTTTTATAGTTTTAATGGGTATTTTTCTCGTAGAAGCGAAGCATAAGTGTTTAGACACTTGTAGGCTTCGACTACCGAGAAGAATTTTTCGAAACGGCAATGTTTTGCCCCAAAATTTTTGGGTCAGCGGGCTTAGGCGCTGTTAGAACGCAAAGGAACCCTCGCGATGGTTAGATCGTGGGTAGGGGCGCTGCCCCTGGCCCCGCAAGGGGATTCGTTCTGCGATTGCGCCCGAAAACGCTAAACGGGACCGCCGGGAAAAATTTACTCATAAAATTGTAAAAATTATGAAAATTACATAAAATTATGAAAAAAATATATAATTTAGAATTATATATTAATTTTGTGATAGTCATGGCCCAAAAGACCCAATGTGATTGGATTTGTGTTGTAATTCATAATACGGCCTGCGTGCCGTTATGTGATGTGTGTACTGTATTTTTTTTATTTTATTCACGACCTATGCATCGTGCCTTTCTCTTATATTCTGGTTGTAAATTATATTTAGACTCAAATGTAACTCGAGTTTCAAAATTGTAATGAAATTTTGAAGCGATGGAAGGTCCACACGAGACGGAGTTACAAGGAGGGCGCGAGCAACACAAGATGGTCAAAGGAAGAAGCTTGAGAAGCTGTTGACCATAGGTTGACCATCCGATCTTCTCATTGGCTTGAGAAGATCGTAGTAAGGCCATGACACAGTCACAAAATAATTTAATTAATTGCTTATATGTATGTGATGCATGTTTAATTAAGTAGTTAATTAGTGCCTAGCGATTAGATTAGATCTAAATCATGCACATGATGCACCCCACGATTAGATTAGATCTAAATCAAGTATTTGATACGCATCATCGTTTAGATTAGATCTAAATCGCGTCAACTCGTAATGCCTACCATGCCGTCATACCTACCACTACCTCGATGCATGTTGTTGTTGAATCTGCCAAAGCAGAGCAACACATACTATCTTGGTAGGGTACGGAGGGACAATCTTGGTCCCGCCTATCAACGCATGGGTGAGTACAACTCAATTAGCTTGAGTAACTAGTTAACTCAATTGTATCGAGTTTAAACTATAGGCATTATCCAATGGTTGGTAGATAGGTCAAAATCACGTTTATATTAACTCTCGGGCGTATTAGCCAAAGCTAACTCGAGTTTTAATATAAATGCGAATCTTGATCCTATAAACAAGAGTTGCATAGAGATGTAATTGGTAATCGTTACCTACCGATCATACTAAATCTTGGGCGTATTAGCCAAAGCTAACTCAAGGGTTAGTATGATGTGGATCTTGTCCCACATGAATTATAGAATTCAATGGGAGCATCATTTAGTTAAAGGCCTAATTAAATGATTAAGAAGAATATGATATTTATTTTTGCATTTATTTCTGTTGTAGATTACCATGACGTCGAATATGAACACCTTCTCTCTGCGATCTGTCCTTAAGAAGGCCAAGCTCAACGGAGCAAATTTCCTTGACTTGGTACAGGAACCTGAGAATAGTTCTCACCCAAGAACGTAAACTGTACGTTCTGGAGCAACCCATTCCGGAGGCTCCTCCTGTCACTGCCACGCGAGCAGACCGAGATGCTTACAAGAAGCATCAAGATGACGAATTAGATGTGTCCTGTCTTATGCTCGCGACCATGAACTCTGAGCTTCAGAAGCAACATGAGTTGATGGGCGCTTACGATATGGTTGAACATCTTTGTCACCTATATCAAGGACAAGCAAGGCACTGGAAGAGGAACTCCAAAGAATACCTAGAAGATCTTACGAAGAAGAGAAATAAGATTTCTACTTCAGGTATACATGTTATAGAAGTCAACCTCTCTATTTCTTCATCGTGGGTATTAGATACCGGATGTGCTTCGCACATTTGTACTAATGTACAAGCGCTGAGAAATAGCAGGGCATTGACAAAGGGTGAGGTAGACCTACGAGTAGGCAATGGAGCACGGGTTGCTGCTATTGCTGTAGGAACTTACTATCTATCTCTACTTTCTGGGCTTGTACTAGAATTAGATGATTGTTGTTATGTGCCTGCCTTGACTAAGAATATAATTTTAGTTTCTTATTTGGACAAGAAAGGATTTTCGTTTACAATAAAGAACAAATGTTGTTCCGTCTATTTAAATGATATGTTCTATTGTAGTGCACCTCTGATAAACGGACTCTATATTCTAGACCTTGAGAGCCCTATCTATAACATAAATACCAAGAAGTTCAAGTCAAATAACCTGAACCAAACCTACCTCTAGCACTGTCGCTTAGGTCATATAAATGACAAGCGCTTATCCCAGCTCCAAAAGGATGGTTTATTGGACTCATTTGATTTTGAATCATATGAGATATGCGAGTCATGCCTACGAGGCAAGATGACCAAGACTCCCTTTAGTGGGCATAGCGAGAGAGCAACTGATTTGTTAGGACTCATACATAGTGATGTGTGTGGCCCTTTCAATGTTGCTGCTAGAGGCGGTTATAGATACTTCATCACATTTACTTATAACTTCAGTCGATATGGTTATGTGTACTTGATGACACATAAGTCTGAATCCTTTGAAAAGTTCAAAGAATTCAAGAATGAAGTACAGAACCAGCTTGGCAAGAGTATTAAGATACTTCGATCAGATCGAGGTGGAGAATACCTTAGCCATGAGTTTCGTGACTACCTAGCTGAGTGTGGAATTCTATCCCAACTCACTCCTCTTGGAACACCACAGTGGAATGGTGTATCCGAAAGGAGGAATCATACCCTATTAGATATGGTGTGATCTATGATGAGTCACACAGATCTCCCGACATACCTTTGGGGTTATGCTCTAGATACGACAGCTTTTATACTCAACCGAGTTCCATCCAAGGCCGTGATAAAGACACCATATAGGATATGGACTGGGAGAGATGCCCAGGTGTCTTTCATGAGGATTTGGGGTTGTGAGGCTTATGTTAGACGTCAAGTCTCAGAAAAATTAGGAACCAAATTTGACAAGTGCTACTTTATTGGATATCCCAAGGAAACTAAGGGATATTACTTCTACATTCCCAGTCAGCACAAGGTAGTTGTGGCAAAGACTGGGATTTTTCTAGAAAGGGACTTTGTTTCTAAAAAGACTAGTGGGAGCACGTTCGATCTTGAAGAAGTTCAAGATGTGAACAATAGCACTAATGCCTCGATGGAAATTGAACTGGAACCACAAAGTGTTGTGGATGATGTTGTCCCACAAAGAGTTGAGGAACAACAACCAGTTCAAGTAGACATACCTCTTCGCAGGTCTGATAGGGTACGTCGTCAGCCTGAGAGATACTCATTTCTCTTGTCTGACCATGATGACGTTGTGCTCATAGATGATGAGCCTACCACTTATCAGGAAGCTGTGATGAGACCAGATTCCGAGAAATGGCTAGAAGCCATGAGATCCGAAATGGAATCCATGTACACCAACCAAGTATGGACTTTGGTTGATCCACCTGAAGGGGTAAAACTCATTGGGTGTAAGTGGGTCTTTAAGAGAAAGACTGACATGGATGGACTTATCTATAAGGGTCGCTTGGTAGCTAAAGGTTTCAAGCAGATTCATGGTATTGACTATGATGAAACCTTTTCTCCAGTAGCGATGTTTAAGTCCATTCGGATCATGCTTGCTATTGCAGCCTACCATGACTATGAGATATGGTAGATGGATGTCAAAACCGCGTTTCTGAATGGAAACCTGCTCGAGGATGTGAACATGACACAACCTGAGGGTTTTGTAGATCCACAGCATACTAGCAGAGTATGCAAGCTGCATAGGTCCATTTATGGACTAAAGCAAGCTTCTCGGAGCTGGAATCTTCGATTCGATGATGCAATCAAACAGTTTGGTTTCATCAAGAACGAAGATGAACCTTGTATCTACAAGAAGGTTGTAGGGGATATAGTTGTCTTCCTCATATTGTATGTGGATGACATACTACTCATTGGGAAGGACATCCCTATGATTCAGTCTGTCAAGACCTGGCTTGGGACTTGTTTCTCAATGAAGGACTTAGGTGAGGCATCCCACATTTTAGGGATATCGATCTATAGAGATAGATCTAAGAGATTGCTTGGCCTAAGTCAGAGTACATACATTGACAAGGTACTCCTTCGGTTTTCCATGCAGAACTCCAAGAAGGGATTTCTACCGATGTCACATGGTGTGAGTCTTTTGAAGACTCAAGGTCCCTCTTCTAGAGAGGAGAGAGACCGCATGGATCAGATCCCTTATGCCTCAGCCATAGGATCTATCATGTACACCATGTTATGTACTCGACCTGATGTCTCGTATGCTTTGAGCATGACGAGCAGATACCAGTCAGATCCAGGTGAAAGTCACTGGATAGCGGTCAAGAATATTCTTAAATACTTAAGAAGGACTAAAGAATATTTCTTGATATATAGAGGCAATGATGAGCTAGCTGTAAAGGGTTACAGTGATGCTAGCTTCCAGACCGACCAGGATGACTATAGATCACAGTCGGGGTTCGTATTTTGCATTAATGGTGGTGCTGTGAGCTGGAAGAGTTTGAAGCAGGACACAGTAGCTGATTCTACGACAGAGGCCGAGTATATTACTGCATCAGAGGCAGCAAAGGAGACAGTTTGGATTCGTAAGTTCATCACTGAATTTGGGGTGGTTCCTAGCATTGTTGACCCTATTGAGCTCTATTGTGACAACAATGAAGCTATAGCACAGGCGAAGGAACCTCGCTCACACCAGCGGACCAAACACATACTACGGCACTTCAATCTCATTCGAGAGATCATCGAGAGAGGAGATGTGAAGATTTGCAGAGTACCTACAGAGGCTAACATCGCAGATCCCTTGACCAAGGCTTTGGCACGGAGGAAGCATGATGGTCACACTAGGTCATTGGGGCTTAGAGCCTACACTGATTGGCACTAGTGCTAGTGGGAGATTGTTAGCTAGAGCCCTAGAGCCAATCATTTGATGATTGTATTTTGGACTTGTTGTATCATATTCTATATAAATAAAGGCATTTGGTTTTTGGTTATTATACTTACTTGTATTGGTGCCAAATAAACTAAGTATAATAACGTCCTTGAGTAGAAGGTTCTCACCTATATCAATCGGTTAGTTGAACCGATAGTGAGATGATATAGGGAACACTACTCTTAATCATTCCTAGTCGAGTATTAACATTCAGGGACAATGTTAATGCAATAAGACTAGCATGTAGGTCAACTCGATGACTTGATCTCACAAGTCATGGATATAGAGATATCAAGTTGACACATGGGTATGCATTGGAGAATGTATACTGAATGACCCGCCATGAGAAAGTATCATCGATCATTATACGAGTGTCATATACTTTCTCATGTGGCTATTAGTATGACTACTAGTCCTTAGACCTGAAGTCACCATGGTTCCCTACATAAGGAGTTATGTACTTTGGTTTCGTCAAACGTCACCCGTAACTGGATGGACTATAAAGGAGATTACTAGATATGTAACAAATTATGCGGAGGGATGTGAGTGATGTAGATGGGATCTATCCCTCCTATATAACGGGAGAGACATCGGTGTTCTTGATAGAGTGAGACCACGAAGTGCATGGCCATGCCCAAATGAGTCAATATGAGATATTGAGCTCATTTGATTGAGTGAGTCTACTTGGAGTTCAAGATTTAGATTGATTAAAGGATGACACGGTCTATGCCTCACATTGATCAATCTAGATGTCTAGGATAGAAGGACACTTGTCATATATTGTGAGGAGTCACAATTAGTAGTCACAAGGTGATGTTGGATCTCAACATTCATGTATCTTGGGTAGTAATGATGTATTGCTAGATACCGCTCATTACTTATATTTTTAAATGAATTTAGGGGCATTGCTAACGTTACAAGAACCTATTGGGTCACACACAAAGAACAAGTGGATGGAGATTAGGTTCATATGATGAACCAAGAGGATTAGATTCATTTGATGAATCAAATTGGATTAAGAGTAATCCTAATTGGGCTAATTGAGTTGGACTCAAGTTGATTCATGTGTTCAATGAGTCTAATTTAGATTATGACTCATTGAATCAATTTAATTAAATGAATTAGATTCATTAGATTAAATTGTCTTGAATTAAATGGTTGGATTAGATCAACCATGAGAGAGATTAAGTCAAGTTTGACTTGACTTGAGAGGAAGATGAAGAGTCAAGTTTGACTTGACTTTATGCCACCTCATTGGTGAGTTGGCATTAAGTGGACCAATGATGATGCTCCACATCATCATGGTTACTTAAGTGAAGTGCCACCTCATGGGAGTTACCAAGAGTTGTGACTCTTGGTATCCCATGGAGGTTACAAACCACTTAATTAGATGAAAAGAGTTTCATTTTTGCAAGTGTAACTCTCATTCAAGTGATCTTCCTCCTCCTAAGCTCTCTTCTTGCTCCTTCTCTTCTCTTGGTCGTGGGTTTCAAGCAAGGGAGAAGAAAGGAGAGTGAATCTAATCCAAGAAGAAAGGTTAGTGAAAGTCACATAGAGATTTTAGAGGAGTGTGTTCTCTTCTTTTCCTTTCTTCTTCTTCCAATCCTACCCGAGAGCCCTAGAGAGTGCTAGCACACTTGTGGTGCTGTCTTCTCCATCCTTGTGTGTTAGAGAACACATCTTGTTCGTGTGGATACTTCTAGAGGATTGTCTACGTTGACAATCACGAGATCCGGCGTACCTTGGACGAGCGGGATTCGCGAAGGGCACACATTGAAGGTATAAAATATTTTTCCTTTGTAGATCTAAGTGTAGATCTAGGTAAACTCGTATTCGTATGTTTTCAAAATTTTTCTTCGCACGGATCCGTTGGCTAAGGGGCTTCGGGGTTTCCGCGACGTGAAAAAGCGGTTTTCGCGGCCCGAAAAACCCCAACACTATAAGATTATTAAATATGAAAGAAGAATATCATTTTTTAGAAAGATATTATAATAACATATGTCAATTGATGTCAGAGTTGTTCCCTACTTATAACATAATGATTGATAACTTCTACGGTATAAAAAAATTAGTAGGAGATTTAGATTTACTTGTAGAGAAGATTGATTATTGTATAAATAACTATATGATATTTTGAAATGAAGACAGTGAACTGAGTGAATGTAACATATGTACTCACCCTCATTTAAGCATTGTACTCACATACCAGGGAAGAAGAAGAAAATAATTACTCAAAAAGCGATGTATTACTTTTCCTTAACTGCTAGACTTTAACGCTTATATGTATCTACCGCTACAGCTTGCCACATGATGTGACATCATGAGCAAGTGCACGAAGGTGGTATTATGTGTCATCCTTGTGATTCCCCTGTATGAAAACATCTTGATACTGTATTTTTCTCCTTTGCAATGGAATCACATAATGTGAGATTGGGACTTTTCGTAGATGGATTTTAGCCATTTGATCAATCAGGACAATAATATTTATCTTGGCTAGTTATATTAATATCATACAATTTACCATCATGGATGTGCATGAAAGATTAATTTATGTTCCTTACCGTACTTATTCTTGGTCCAACCAATTCCAAAGAGAAGATAGATATGTTCTTGCAACCTCTGATTGTCGAGTTCAATAAATTATGAAATATAGGGTCGATGACTTATGATATTGCAAGTAAAACTAATTTTGAATTGCATGCTAGATTATTATGGATGATAAGTAATTTTTCATCATACTCAATATTGTCAAGATTGAGCACAGCTGGTAAATTAGCATGCCCACACTGCATGACAGATTCTGATGCATTTTCATTACCTTGTAGTGGGATGATATCTTAGTTTGATAATCACCATAAATTTTTACCAGTTGATTATCCTTTTAGGTGAAATAAAAAAAATCCTAAAGAATGTTGTAGTCAGAAAACCTCCTCCAACAGTCCATGCTTTAGGTGAAGAAATCATTGAACAAATAAACAGTTTTGGATTTCTACCAATATCTTAACTTGGCTCCGATGAGATAAATAAATACATTATTAGGATGTGCAACTATGGTTAGAAGAAAAGGAGTATTTTATAGGAGCTGCCATATTGGAAGTATCTACTCATTCGACATAATTTAGATATCATGCATATTGAAAAAAAAATTCTTCAATAATATCTTCAACACTATGATAAACATGCCTAGAAGAACTAAAGACACTATAAAATCATGTGAGGAATTAAAATAACTAGTAAACAAACCTGAGTTGCATTAGAATGAAATAACCAATAGATTTCCAAAGGGTTGGTATATATTTGAAAAAGATGGCAAGCAAGCTTTATATAGTTGGTTGAAAGAAATAAAATTCCCAAATGAGTATGCCTTAAATATGTCTCGATGCGTAGATATGAACAGGTTAAAGATTTTTGGAATGAAGAGTCATGACTATCATGTATTCATGTAAAGACTTATTCTAGTAGCTTTCCATGATTTACTTCCTCATAATATTTGGCAAGCACTCACAGAATTAAGTCTATTTTTTAGAGATTTGATAGTGAGGTGTATTATGATGGATGATATGGTTCGGCTATAAATAGGCATTCCTCTCATACTATGTAAGTTGGATCACATATTTTCATCCAATTTTTTTTATTCAATGTAAGATCTACCAGTACATTTACCATACGAGGCACAAATAGCTAGTCCTATGCAGTACAGATAAATGTATCTATTTGAACAGTTTTTTAAGAAATTAAATAATAATATTTGTAACATAGAAAGAGTCGAGTGGTCAATATGTAATTCTTATCTGGTTAATAAAGCATCTTCTTTCTGCTCTAACTATTTTATTGATAATGTGAAAATCAGACATCATAAATGCCCAAGAAATTTTGATGATGCTCAACCGATAGACCCATCGATGCTTTCTATTTCAAGTTTCTTAATAAGCCAATGGGTGCATTTGTTTCTAGATTCTTAACTCAAGAAGAATAACATGCTACAAGAATATACATACTCTTAAATTGTGATAAGGTCGAACTATATATAAAGTAAGTTAACTTCTCTAATCAAGCATTTATCCCTTGTTTAATTTGTTTTCTTGATATCTCAATTGTCTTAAAATTACCTTATTTCCCACCTTGTATGAATAATAATTATATCTACAAAATCCATCAATGGGTACAAATAAGGTAGCTAAAGGTTAGAGGCCGAATTTGTATTATGCTTTTAAATATATGTAAGTTAGAGAATTTATCAAATTTTTAAATTCATGTGTATAAAGAACTCTCCTAATGTATACTATTTTTATAGTTAAAAGGTCGTAGAATATTAAATATGCAAGATGATAGAATAATAAATCTGTTAGTTCAACTTGCACTAATAATCGAGTTGTATGTATGACAAATAGGTTAAAGTTAGATGTGATGTTTATCTAATATTTTTACCAAGTGTGCAGGAGTTGATTGGTCTAAAGGATCTGACACCAAGCTGAAATCCAACTAGGTCAGCGGCACCTGAAAACTAGTGGAAAGTCTAGATAGGCCCGCGGGGCCCAATATCTGGCGAGAAGTCCTGTTGGATCCACGAGACCTGACAATCGGTCGAAATCCAGTTGGGTCTGCGGACCTGACAACAGGTGGGATGACCTGGTGGGTCAAAGGCACGTCAAGTGGATATAGTTGGTAAGTGAAGATAAGCAACTGGAGGAGAGATCCAGTGAGGACGCATTCCCCATTGAGGGAACTATAGGCATCAATCCAACTTAGGTCCATTTGGGAAACTTAAGTTGAGATATTGACTAGATCTTGGTCTCGAGGAGATAGGATCTAATTACTACTCCTATCTACTAAGTTGTACCATCTATTGAGTTGTACTATCTGCTGAGTTGTACTAACTCTATTTTGCAAGTTGAATCTATTTTTGTTGTCCAGGACTAACTCTTTTTTACAGGAAAAGAGGAGTTGAAAAAGGGGGTCTAGGTGCTCAGAGCTGGTACGGGCGCCCGCACTAGTCTTGCCCGGGTGGGTGCCCGGACAGCAAAATTCATCCACAAGATGATGTGGAGTGCGTCGACTGGCTGAGCTACGTAGTCCAGGCACCTAGAGGGATTCCAGGCACTCGGAATGGGCCTATTTAAATGTTAGTTAGAGCCCTAGAGCCAATCATTTGATGATTGTATGGACTCATGTATATCATATTCTTGTATATATATTAAGGCATTTGGTTTTTGGTTATTATGCTTATTTGTATTAGTGCCAGATAAAATAAGTATAGTAACGTCCTTGAGTAGAAGGTTCTTACCTATATCAATCGATTGGTTGAATCGATAGTGAGATGATATAGGGAACACTACTCTAAATCATTCCTAGTTGAGTATTAACATTCAGGGACAATGTTATTACAATAAGACTAGCATGTAGGTTAGCTCGATGACTTGATCTCACAAGTCATGGATATAGAGATATCAAGCTGACACATGGGTATGCATTAGAGAATGTATACTGAATGACCCGCCATGAGAAAGTATCATGGATCGTTATATGAGTGTCATATACTTTCTCATGTGGCTATTAGTATGACTATTAGTCCTTAGACCTGAAGTCACCATGGATCCCTACATAAGGAGTTATGTACTTTGGGTTCGTCAAACGTCACCCGTAACAGGGTGGACTATAAAGGCGATTACTGGGTATGTAACAAATTATGCAGAGGGATGTGAGTGATGTAGATGGGATCTATCCCTCCCATATGACGGGAGCGACATCAATATTCTTGATAGAGTTAGACCACTGCATGGCCATGCCCAAATGAGTCAACATTAGATGTTGAGCTCATTTGATCGAGTGAGTCTACTTGGAGTTCAAGATTTAGATTGATTAGAGGATGACACGGTCTATGCCTCATATTGATCAATCTAGATGTCTAGGATAGAAGGACAATGACATATTTTGTGAGGAGTCACAATTGGTAGTCACAAGGTGATGTCGGATCTCGACATTCTTGTAACTTGGGTAGTAATGATGTGTTGCTAGATACCGCTCATTACTTATGCTCCTAAATGGGTTTAGGGCATTGCCAACGTTACAAGAACCTATAGGGTCACACACTAAGGACAATTAGATGGAGATTTGGTTCATATGATGAACTAAGAGGATTAGATTCATTTGATGAATCATATTAGATTAAGAGTAATCCAAATTGGGCTAATTGAGTTGGACTCAAGTTGATTCATGTATTCAATGAGTCTAATTTAGATTATGACTCATTAAATCAACTTAATTTAATGAATTAGATTCATTATATTAAGTTGGCTTGAATCATGTGGTTGGATTAGATCAACCATGAGAGAGATTTGATCAAGTTTTACTTGATTTGAGAGGAAGAGAAAAAGTCATGTTTGACTTGATTTTTTGCCATATCACTAGTGAGTTGGCAAGATGTGGACCAATAGGATTGCTCCACATCATCAATGTGTGCCACCTCATGGAGGTTACAAGCCTCCATAGCATTTAATGTGGCCGGCCCACATTAAATGAGGAGGTTACACTTGTTGCCATGTCATTTAGTGAGGTGGCAAGATGTGGACCAATAGTGTTGATCCACATCATCCTAGAGTGCCACCTCATGGGGGTTACAACTCTTAATGGTCTCCACATTAATTGGAATTAATGTGGGGGTTACACCTCCTAGAGTGGTCGGCCGCTTGATGCTAAGGGGGTTGTTTGAATTTCCTTTCATTGATTCATTCACTCTTCTTCTCCCTTGGGGTGCTCTCTCTTCTCCTTCTCCCATTCCTTGGCCGAACACTCCATTGGTGCTAGCACACCTTGTGTTTTGGTCATCTCCTTCTACTTGTGTCCGTGTGGATACATATAGAGGTTGTCTACTTTGACAACTAGAGATCCGGCGACATCTTGGACAAGCGGGAACGCGAAGGGCATCGCTACAAGGGTAATGATCTTAACTTTAGTGTAGATCTAAAGTTTTTACAAACTCGTACAAGAAAAAGGTTTTTCGATAATTTTTGTTTACGAATCTTTGCACGAGATCCATGGCTTTGGGTGACTCGGGGTTTCCGCGACGCGAAAAAGCGGTTTTCGCGGCCCGATGAACCCAACAGGTGGGATGACCTGGTGGGTCAAAGGCACGTCAAGTGGATATAGTTGGTAAGTGAAGATAAGCAACTAGAGGAGAGATCCAGTGAGGACGCATTCCCCATTGAGGGAACTATAGCCATCAATCCAACTTAGGTCCATTTGGGAAACTTAAGTTGAGATATTGACTAGATCTTGGTCTCGAGGAGATAGGATCTAATTACTACTCCTATCTGCTAAGTTGTACCATCTATTGAGTTGTACTATCTGCTGAGTTGTACTAACTCTATTTTGCAAGTTGAATATATTTTTGTTGTCCAGGACTAACTCTTTTTTACAGGAAAAGAGGAGTTGAAAAAGGGGGTCTAGGTGCTCAGAGCTGGTACGGGCGCCCGGACTAGTCTTGCCCGGGTGGGTGCCCGGACAGCAAAATTCATCTACAAGATGATGTGGAGTGCGTCGACTGGCTGAGCTACATAGTCCAGGCACCTGGAGGGATTCCGGCACTCGGAATGGGCCTATTTAAAGGCCTTCAACTAGGAGCTTCAGTACAACAACTACTACGATCCTCTCTCTTGTGTGTGACTGCGAAAAAGCTCCGACGACACTGAAAGGCTGCTCTGAAGTTCGAAGGACAAAGAGTCCTTCAGATTTCCTTTCTGTGTTGGTAACTTTATTCTTTTTAGTTCTTGCAACCAATTCCTGTAATACATTTACTAACTGATAGTGAATTTCCCAATGAAAGCACTCGACGAGTGCGGGCCTTGGAGTATGAGTCATCGAAGGCTCCGAACCAAATAAAACTTGGTTTGTTAGCATTGTTTTCTTTTCTTCCGCTGAGTACTTCGATTCGCTCTCAATTTTCGACGATCGCTATTTACTCTCCCCCCCCCCCCTCTAGCGTCTTTTCGATCCTACAAGTGGTATTAGAGCAAGTACTGTTCTAAATTGGTGCAACCACTAATCAAGTAAAGGGGGCTTCTTTTTAAAAGAAAAATTATATTTGATTAAAAATTATTCTTACGCCTTTCATTTTTTCCCTCCAAATTTTTTTTAAAAAAATCACTTTCGTTTTTTCACAATTAGTTAAAATTGGTGAAATAATTCGTTTGACAAAATTTTTCATAATATTTTTTATTATTATTTGTGAAATTGGTGAAACGCCCTCATTTCTTTATCTCCCACACTACATACCCCAAGCCAAAGTCTTGAAAATTGCTTCGTATCTATAGTTTTTACAAGTATATCAATGTCTCATCAAGAACGATGGAGCATCCATGAACCACCACCATATAAGATGTACAAGAGACACGAATTCAATTTGTGGAGTATGTAGATGGAATGCTTCATCCTTATGAATGACTTCAATGGCGGCATGACACTAAGGTGATCAACCCAAAACACAGAAGTCAATAGAAAAGTGATAAATTCAACTATAAAATTATTACCTAATGAAATCACATGCAGAATTGGAGAACACCAAGATGCTTATGAGTTCTGAACTCGGCTAACTAAGCTTCACGAGGAGCTAATAGAGCTAGAGGATCAAGTCAAAAGTGAATCTAGATTCGAATCATATCCAACAGAGAAGCCTACTGAATTAGGGGATACGCTTAAGAGTAGTATAACTTATCAAAATACCCCTGTCAGTAGTAGTTTAAATAATCTGTATGATAATCTATATTTTGATCAAGTCAATCAAAACTTCGATCAAATTGGCATCAACTATGACTTGGTCAAATAGAACATAACCAAATCAATTCTAATTAATTAATTAATTCAAAAAAATTAAAATTAAATTAAAATTCAGAAATAATTAATTCAAATATTAAGATAAATTTGAATTTAAAACTTAAAAATGAGAAAATCGATTTAGATAAAAACAATAAATATCTTAATAAATTATTTAATAATCTAGATAATATCAATCTAGAAAATTCTATTTAAAACCAAGATAATTTAATTAATAAAAAATTAAATCTTAAAGATAAAAATATAGATAAAACTAATCTAATAAATTCAACTAATAATATAAACTTAAAAGACAAATAAAATATAAGGATAAAATTAAACAATAAAATCAAAACCAAATTTAATAAATTTAAAATTTAATATTAAAGATAACATCTTAAATAAAGATAATAATAAAATTAAAATTAATAATTAATAAAAAGTTAAACATTAAAGATAAACCTTTAAAGAAATATAATTTAAACAATTTAACCAATTCAAAATTAAAAATTAATAAAAACTTAAGCATTAAAAATAATCTCTTAAAGAGAGATAATTCAATTGTCTTAATAAAATTAAAATTGAAAGAAAAATTAGATATTAAGTACAAACAATTTAACCAATTTAATTAATTCAAAATTAAAAACGAATTCAACCTAAACTATAATTAATTAAACCTTAACTAAAACTTAATTAAACTTAACAAATTAAAGAAAGGGTTCCTAAAGCTTGTAACGACCCGGCCCTCTTTGCCCATTTGGCGGCCCATTTGACGACCTCTCATTAGGGGTGGCAATTTTTGACCCGACACGAAAACACGACCCGAACCGAACACGAAAAAATCAGGTTAGGGTTGGGTAGTTTCGGGTTCGGGTCGAAATCGGGTCGACCCATTTGACCCAATTAATAAACAGGTCGGGTTCGGGTCAACCTGAAATGACCCAATTACAACCCGTGAACCCATTTATAAATAATTATAAATTTAAACTAAAATTATAAATTTAAAAAAGTTAAAAACCCTAAACATAGAGATATATTATGCTATTGATTGCAATGTTGCTATGGCTTATCATTTATGATATGAATTTTCAATTTGTGTAGATAAATGTTATTTTTAATTTTTAATTAAATATACAAATTTTATTTAATGAATTCAGGTCATATTCGGGTCAAACGGGTCAAACAGGTTAAACGGGTCAAACGGGTCAAACGAGTTAAACGGGTTAAACGGGTCAAACGGGTTAAATGGGTCAAACGGGTCGGGTTCGGGTCAAGTGCAAATAAACAGATCAGGTTCAGGTTGAATATTTTGACCCGAATTAATAATCAGGTCTGGTTCAGGTTGTCATTTACCAACCCGCCAACCTGCCAACCCGAACCAGTCAACCCGAACCCGAACCGAATTGCCACCCCTACCTCTCATGTCGTCGACCATCGGCCCTTATGTCGTCGGCCCATTTGGCGACCTCTAATGTCGTCGACCGACGACCCTTGGCCGTGTTGTTACTCACTAGGACTTTCCACCTCTGGTCAGTGGATTTTTGCCTCCCCCAGGATTCGAACTCTAAACCTGGTAACCAATTGAGATCATCTCAATTGGTTACCAGGATTCATAAACTCTAATACTTAAGCCTGGAGGTTTAGAGTTCGAATCCTGGGGGAAGCAAAAATCCACTGACCAGAGGTGGAAAGTCCTAGTGAGTAACGGCATGGCCAAGGGTCGTCGGTCGATGACATAGAGGTCGCCAAATGGGTCGACGACATAAGGGCCGCCAGTGGGCCGCCGCAAGGACAGCCCAAGAGGCCAAAGGGTCGGGTTGTTACAATAAAAATCTCACTTGGTTACCAGGATTCATAAACTCTAATACTTAGCCTGGAGGTTTAGAGTTCGAATCCTGGTGAAGGGAAAAATCCACTGCCAGGGGTGGAAAGTCCTAGTGAGTAACGGCACGGTCAAAGGTGTTAGCTAGAGCCCTAGAGCCAATCATTTGATGATTATATTTTGCACTTGTTGTATCATATTCTATATAAATAAAGGCATTTGGTTTTTGGTTATTATACTTACTTGTATTGGTGCCAAATAAACTAAGTATAATAACGTCCTTGAGTAGACAGTTCTCACCTATATCAATCGGTTAGTTGAACCGATAGTGAGATGATATAGGGAACACTACTCTTAATCATTCCTAGTCGAGTATTAACATTCAGGGACAATGTTAATGCAATAAGACTAGCATGTAGGTCAACTCGATGACTTGATCTCACAAGTCATGGATATAGAGATATCAAGCTGACACATGGGTATGCATTGGAGAATGTATACTGAATGACCCGCCATGAGAAAGTATCATGGATCGTTATATGAGTGTCATATACTTTCTCATGTGGCTATTAGTATGACTACTAGTCCTTAGACCTGAAGTCACCATGGATCCCTACATAAGGAGTTATGTACTTTGATTTCGTCAAACGTCACCCGTGGACTATAAAGGTGATTAATGGGTATGTAACGAATTATGCAGAGGGATGTGAGTGATGTAGATGGGATCTATCCCTCCTAGATGACGGGAGCGACATCGCTATTCTTGATAGAGTGAGACCACGACTGGCATCGCCATGCCCAAATGAGTCATTTGATTGAGTGAGTCTACTTGGAGTTCAATATTTAGATTGATTAGAGGATGACACAGTCTATGTCTCACATTGATCAATCTAGATATCTAGGATAGAAGGACACTTGTCATATTTTGTGAGGAGTCACAATTAGTAGTCACAAGGTGATGTTGGATCTCAACATTCTTGTAACTTGGGTAGTAATGATGTGTTGCTAGATACCGCTCATTACTTATGCTCCTAAATGGGTTTAGGGGCATTGCCAACGTTACAAGAACCTATAGGGTCACACACTAAGGGAAATTATATGGAGATTAGGTTCATTAGATGAACCTAAATGATTACGTTCATATGATAAACCAAATTGGATTAAGAGTAATCCAAAGTAGGCTAATTGAGTTGGACTCAATTTGGTTCATGTGTTAAGTGAGTCTAATTTGGACTTAGACTCATTTAATTAATTTAATTCAATGAATAGAGATTCATTAAATTAAAATTGACTTGAACCAATGGTTAGAATAGATCAACCAAGGGAGAGAAGTGGTCAAGTTTGACTTGACTTAAGTAGGAAGATGAAGAGTCAAGTTTTGACTTGACTTTGACTTGACCAATGCCACATCATCAAGGCTTCTTCATTTGGTCAAGTTTGACTTGACCAAATGCCACCTCATGGAGGAGATCAAGAGACTTGACTCTTGATATTCCATGGGGGTTACATGCCTTGAAGTGGCCGGCCACTTTTAGGTGGAATGAAAGAATTGATTTTTCATTCAAGTGGTTGTAACTCCATCTTCTTCTACCTCTTGAGTTTTCTTCTTGCTCTCCCTCTCCTCCCTACTGATCTCTAAGGTTGCTAGCACATCCTTAGAGATTTTTCTCCATCTCTTGCTTGTGTGGATACACATAGAGAAGTGTCTACTTTGACACTTTCGAGATCCGGTGAACCGAGGACAAGCGGGATTGCGAAGGGCTTCACATCGAAGGTATAAATCTTTTTCATGTAGGTCTAGGAGTAGATCTAAGTAGAAACTCGTACTCGTATTTAAATTTTGAAATCTATCCTTCGAACGAGATCCAGTGGCATGGGTGATTCGGGGTTTCCGCGACGCGAAAATATGGTTTTCGCGGCCCGATAACCCAACAAAAGGGTCGTCGGTCGACGGTATAAGAGGTCGCCAAATGGGCCGACGACATAAGGGCCACCAGTTGGGTCGCCACAAGGGTCGCCCAAGAGGCCAAAAGGGCCGGGTCGTTACAATAAAAAGGCGCCTTTTTAGAAAAGGTTACCAGGATTCATAAACTCTAATACTTAAGCCTGGAGGTTTAGAGTTCGAATCCTGGGGGAGGCAAAAATCCACTGACCAGGGGTGGAAAGTCCTAGTGAGTAACGGCACTGCCAAGGGTTGTCGGTCGACGACATAGAGGTCGCCTAATGGGCCGACGACATAAGGGTCGCCAGTGGGCCGCCGCAACGGCCACCCAAGAGGCCAAAGGGCCGGGTCGTTACAAAGCTTGTCTAACCAAGCAAGTAGAACCAAACCAAATCCACATAAAACCTAAAACTAAAAGTTCAATAATTCAGGGGGAAGCTCTAAATTAGTTAGCACCTCCAATACAATAGGTTACCCGGTAAGGTAATTAGGATTAGATTTCAAAGGGACAAAAGTTTAACTTGACAAATAGTATTGGAGAAGTTTTGGATGAAAGTAGGTTAGAGAAACTATGTCTATGCATGTCTTGGAAGATATAACTTTGATCTAGTGCATTTGCCTTAGTGGAACTAACTAAAACTACCGCTTACCAATCCTAGTTAATTAGACCAAAGTTTTATTATTAAGTTCAGTGGATAGGACTACCTCGAAGGAGTGGTTACTCTAATGATGTCTAGGTTACTCACCACAGCTTAGAAGTTTATCCAAAAAATGTCTGTTTATTAAACTCAAAGTTAAACTTGAATCTAACACAAGTTAAATCAAACCTTGAAATTTAATTTAACTCATCTCACAAAACCAAAGAATCCCTTTGTCTTAACACTTAGACTGGGTGAGATGAATAAGGATTAAATTAAAATTAAATACGGATTAAATTAAAATTAAATTAAATTAAAAGAAAAAATCCTAAAATTAAAATTGAATTAAACATCTGTTAATTAAAGTATTACATAAAACTTATTTTTTTAAAAAAATAAAATTATTTAAAAAATCCTTTTTAAAATTATTATAAAAATATTTTTAAATTATTTTATAAATCTTTTTTAAAAATATTTTAAAAATCCTTTTAAAGATTATTTTAAAAATCCTTTTAAAAATCTTTTAAAATATTTTTAAAAACTTAAACACTTAACTTAAAACTTAAATATTTATTAACAAACAATTAAATCAATCAAAATTCAATTAACTTAAATTTTAAACTCAATTAAACTGTCACGCCCTGAGGGTAAGGTTATCCGACGAAAATCGAACAGCACCTCCCTTGTAGCAATGACAAATAAAATCAGTATACATTGTCACAAGGCTACTCACAAGCCATCAACAGCCCACACAGCTGGATATAAAGCATAGCCACACAATTATATACACAGCCTACATGGCTGGAACAAAAAGAACATAACTATGCAGTTGTATAATAAGTAGCTCACACGATTGTAACAAAACACAGCGGAAGTCATAAAATAACAAATGTAAAACCATAAAATAACTAACTATGAGCCTACCCGGCTTGACACAACCACATCAACACAATTACAGGAAGCCACAAAGATAAACTTCATACAAAAGGTGCATATAGACGAACAAGTCCAAAGCTAATAATCTGAACAGAAGCAATGATAGAAGAAGTCGCTCGATGTGTAACACCCCACCCTCCTCACTACTGGTTTGTGAGGGCGGAGGGCTACTGAACTACTAACTTTACATAACTAACATTGCACACATGTTGATAGTAATTTATAAAACTCTCGGAGAACTCAAAACATACAATTAACTAGCAGCGGAAGACTATATGACTCATCTAATACATTCTACTCAACTCTTTGTTAATAAATTCTAATGCTAAATCCCAAGGCTTCTATAGTCCAGGCATCACACATCCATCCGCACCTCCTTGTCGCCTTCCTTTACTATAGCTTTTCCTTTCCTTTATCTGCAGTAAGAGGAAATGCATCTATAAGCAAAATTGCTTAGTAAGCGCTATCTAACTCACAAAACTCGAGTATGCATATAAGCTAAAAGAAATCTAGAAACTAAATGCTCATCTAATAGCAAACTAAACATAGCATACTAAAATACTAAACATGTAAGCAAATCTAAACAACATGTCAGTATATAAGAAAGCTAAACTTGCTGAATTTTAAACGCCTTCTGAATCTTATTTCACTTGTTTGAAAACTTATACTTTAATACTTCAAAATAATAATCAACTTTCTTCTTGGGCCCGACAACTGTACTTGCTATGCGTGCATCCCTAACTAGACCCGAGATAGCTGGTCCCGAATCTAGTAGGGTTTACTAGGTTATCTAAACCTAGGGACGACTATGGGAGCCCATCCCAAGGACAACTGAGAGTCCTGCATACTAGGTTATCCAAACCTAGGGACGACTATGGGAGCCCAACCCAAGGACAACTGAGAGTCCAGTATGTTAGCTAAAGCCCTAAAGCTAATCATTTGATGATTGTATTTTGGACTTGTTGTATCATATTCTATATATAAATAAAGGCATTTGGTTTTTGGTTATTATACTTACTTGTATTGGTGCCAAATAAACTAAGTATAATAACGTCCTTGAGTAGACGGTTCTCACCTATATCAATCGGTTAGTTGAACCGATAGTGAGATGATATAGGGAACACTACTCTTAATCATTCCTAGTCGAGTATTAACATTCAGGGACAATGTTAATGCAATAAGACTAGCATCTAGGTCAACTCGATGAGTTGATCTCACAAGTCATGGATATAGAGATATCAAGTTGACACATGGGTATGCATTGGAGAATGTATACTGAATGACCCGCCATGAGAAAGTATCATGGATCGTTATATGAGTGTCATATACTTTCTCATGTAGCTATTAGTATGACTACTAGTCCTTAGACCTGAAGTCACCATGGTTCCCTACATAAGGAGTCATGTACTTTTGTTTCGTCAAACGTCACCCATAACTGGGTGGACTATAAAGGCGATTACTGGGTATGTAACAAATTATGCAGAGGGATGTGAGTGATGTAGATGGGATCTATCCCTCCTATATGACGGGAGAGACATCGATATTCTTGATAGAGTGAGACCACGAAGTGCATGGCCATGCCCAAATGAGTCAATATGAGATATTGAGCTCATTTGATTTAGTGAGTCTACTTGGAATTCAAGATTTAGATTGATTAGAGGATGACACGGTCTATGCCTCATATTGATCAATCTAGATGTCTAGGATAGAAGGACATTTGTCATATTTTGTGAGGAGTCACAATTAGTAGTCACAAGGTGATGTTGGATCTCAACATTCTTGTAACTTGGGTAGTAATGATGTGTTGCTAGATACCGCTCATTACTTATGCTCCTAAATAGGTTTAGGGGCATTGCCAACGTTACAAGAACCTATAGGGTCACACACTAAGGACAATTAGATGGAGATTAGGTTCATATGATGAACCAAGAGGATTATATTCATTTGATGAATCAAATTGGATTAAGAGTAATCCTAATTGGGCTAACTTGAGTTGGACTCAAGTTGATTCATGTATTCAATGAGTCTAATTTAGATTATGACTCATTAGATCAACTTAATTTAATGAATTAGATTCATTATATTAAGTTGGCTTGAATCAAATGGTTAGATTAGATCAACCATGGAAGAGATTTGGTCAAGTTTGACTTGACTTGAGAGGAAGATAAAAGTCAAGTTTGACTTGACTTTATGCCACCTCATTGGTGAGTTGGCATTGATGTGGACTAATGATGTTACTCCACATCATCATGGGGTGCCACCTCATGGAAGTTACAAAGCCATTCTCTTTAATGGCTTCACATTAATTGCACTTAATGCAAAATTTGGGGGTTACACTTGGGAAGTGGCCGGCCAATTTTGAATGGGAAGAGAATTCATTTTTCTCATTCAAGTGCATTCACATCTTCTTCCACTTGGAGCTCTTTCTTCTCCCGCTCCTCCTCTCTTGGCTGAACAGGACAAGGTGCTAGCACACCTTTGTTTGGTCTTCTCCATCAAGGATTGTTTGTGTGGATACTTCTAGAGGACCGTACGCTTGACGGTCTAGAGATCCGGCACCTTGGACGAGCGGGATTCGCGAAGGGCGCGCTTCAAAGGTATAACCTTTTTCTTCATGTAGATCTAGAAGTAGATCTAAGTAGAAACTCGTACATGTAAATATTTGAAATCTATCCTTCGCACGAGATCCAGTGGCATGGGTGATTCGGGGTTTTCGCGATGCGAAAACGCGGTTTTCGCGGCCCGAAAAACCCAACAGTGGTATCAGAGCCACGTGCAAAGGCTTGTACGAGTTTGTTTTTGATTTTATCAAAAAAAAATAGCTTCTGTGATTTTCTGTAAATTTAGGTTTTTTATAGTTTTTATGAGTAATTTTCTCGTAGAAGCGAAGCACAAGTGTTTCGGCACTTGTAGGCTTCCGCTATCGGGAAGATTTTTCCAAAAGGGCTTAGTTTCGCCCCAAATCTTTTTGGGACAGCAAGTTAAGGCGCTGTTAGATCACAAAGGAACCCTCGCAATGGTTAGATCACGGGTAGGGGTGCTCCCCCTGGCCCCGCAAGGGGATTCGTTCCACGATTGCGCCCGAAAACCGCTAAACGGAACCGCCGGGAAATTGTACCTGCAAAAATTGTAAAATTATAAAAAAATTACAGAAAATTATAGAAATATATAATTTTGAATTATATATTAATTTTGTGATAGTCATGGCCCAAACGACCCAAATTGGATTTGGAAATGTGTTGTAATTCATAATACGGCATGCGTGCCGTTATGTGATGTGCGTGCTGTATTTATTCTTTTTATTTATTTTATTTTCACGACCTGCGCGTCGTGCCTTTCTCTTATATTCTGGTTGTAAATTAGATTTAGACTCGAATGTAACTCGAGTTTCAAAATTGTAATGTAATTTTGAAGCGGTGGAAGGTCCACACGAGACGGAGTTACGAGGAGGGCGCGAGCAACACAAGGTGGTCAAAGGACGAAGCTTGAGAAGCTGTTGACCTTAGGTTGACCATCCGATCTTCTAATTTGGCTTGAGAAGATCGTAGTAGGGCCATGACACAATCACAAAATAATTTAATTAATTGCTTATATGTATGTGATGCATGTTTAATTAAGTAGTTAATTAGTGCCTAGCGATTAGATTAGATCTAAATCGTGCACATGATGCACCCCATGATTAGATTAGATCTAAATCAAGTATTTGATACGCATCATCATTTAGATTAGATCTAAATCACGTCAACTCGTAATGCCTACCATGCCGTGATACCTACCACTACCTCGATCGCATGTTGTTGTTGAATCTGCCAAAGCAGAGCAACACATACTATCTTGGTAGGGTACGGAGGGACAATTTTGGTCCCGCCTATCAACGCATCGGTGAGTACAACTCAATTAGATTGAGTAACTAGTTAACTCAATTTGATCGAGTTTAACTATAGGCATTATCCAATGGTTGGTAGATAGGTCAAAATCACGTTTATATTAACTCTTGGTCGTATTAGCCAAAGTTAACTCGAGTTTTAATATAAATGTGGATTTTGATCCTATAAACAAGAGTTGCATAGAGATCTAATTGGTAATCGTTACCTACCGATCATACTAAGTCTTAGGCGTATTAGCCAAAGCTAACTCAAGGGTTAGTATGATGTGGATCTTGTCCCACATGAATTATAGAATTCAGTGGGAGCATCATTTAGTTAAAGGCCTAATTAAATGATTAAGAATATGATATTTATTTCTGCATTTATTTCTGTTGTAGAATTTCCATGACGTCAAACACGAACAACTTCTCTCTGCGTTCTGTCCTTAAGAAGGACAAGCTCAACGAAGCAAATTTCCTGGACTGGTACAGGAACCTAAGAATAATTCTCACCCAAGAACGTAAACTGTACGTTCTGGAGCAGCCCATTCCGGAGGCTCCTCCTGCCACTGCCACGCAAGCAGATCGAGATGCTTACAAGAAGCATCAAGATGACGCATTAGATGTGTCCTGTCTTATACTCACGACCATGAACTCTGAGCTTCAAAAGCAACATGAGTTGATGGGCGCTTACGATATGGTTGAACATCTTTGTCACCTATATCAAGGACAAGGAAGGCACTGGAAGAGGAACTCCAAAGAATACCTGGAAGATCTCAAGAAGAAGAGAAATAAGATTTCTACTTCAGGTATACATGTTATAGAAGTCAACCTCTCTATTTCTTCATCGTGGGTATTAGATATCGGATGTGCTTCGCATATTTGTACTAATGTACAAGCGCTGAGAAATAGCAGGGAATTGACGAAGGGTGAGGTAGACCTACGAGTAGGCAATGGAGCACGGGTTGTTGCTGTTGTTGTAGGGACTTACTTTCTATCTCTTCCCTCTGGGCTTGTACTAGAGTTAGTCAATTGTTGTTATGTGCTTGCATTAACTAAGAACATTATATCAGTTTCTTGTTTGGACAAGAAAGGTTTCTCGTTTACAATAAAGAACAAATGTTTTTCCATCTATTTAAATGATATATTCTATTGTAGTGCACCTCTGATAAACGGACTCTATATTCTAGACCTTGAGAGCCCTATCTATAACATAAATACCAAGAGGTTCAAGTCAAATGACCTGAACCAAACCTATCTCTGGCACTGTCGCTTAGGTCATATAAATGACAAGCGCTTATCCCAGCTCCATAAGGATGGTTTGCTGGACTCATTTGATTTTGAATCATATGAGATATGCGAATCATGCCTACGAGGCAAGATGACCAAGACTCCCTTTAGTGGGCACAGCGAAAGAACGACTGATTTGTTAGGACTCATACATAGTGATGTATGTGGCCCTTTCAATGTCGCTTCTAGAAACGGTTATAGGTACCTCATCACATTTACTGATGACTTCAGTAGATATGGTAATGTGTACTTGATGACACATAAGTCTGAATCCTTTGAAAAGTTCAAAGAATTCAAGAATGAAGTACAGAACCAGCTTGGCAAGAGTATTAAGATACTTCGATCCGATCGAGGTGGAGAATACCTTAGTCATGAGTTCCGTGACTATCTAGCTGAGTGTGGTATTCTATCCCAACTCACTCCTCCTGGAACACCACAGTGGAATGGTGTATCCGAAAGGAGGAATCGTACCCTATTAGATATGGTACGATCGATGATGAGTCACACAGATCTTCCGACATACCTTTGGCGCTATTCTCTAGACACGGCAGCTTTTATACTCAACCGAGTTCCATCCAAGGCCGTGATAAAGACACCATATAGGATATGGACTGGGAAAGATGCCCAGGTGTCTTTCATGAGGATTTGGGGTTGTGAGGCTTACGTTCAACGTCAAGTCTTAGACAAGTTAGGACCCAAATCCGACAAGTGTTATTTTATTGGATATCCCAAGGAAACTAAGGGATATTACTTCTACATTCCCAGTCAGCACAAGGTAGTTGTGGCAAAGACTGGGGTCTTTCTAGAAAGGGACTTTGTTTCTAGAAAGACTAGTGGGAGCGCGTTCGATCTTGAAGAAGTTCAAGATACGAATAATAGCACTGTTGCCTCAATGGAAATTGAACTGCAACCACAAAGTGTTATGGATGATGTTGTTCCACAAGGAGTTGAGGAACAACAACCAGTTCAAGTAGACATACCTCTTCGCAGGTCTGATAGGGTACGTCGTCAGCCTGAGAGATACTCATTTCTCTTGTCTGACCATGATGACATTGTGCTCATAGAGGATGAGCCCACCACCTATCAAGAAGCTGTGATGAGACCAGATTCCGAGAAATGGCTAGAAGCCATGAGATCCGAGATGGAATCCATGTACACCAACCAAGTATGGACTTTGGATGATCCACCTGAAGGAGTAAAACCCATTGGGTGTAAGTGGGTCTTTAAGAGAAAGACTGACATGGATGGACTTATCTATAAGGGTCGCTTCGTACCTAAAGGTTTCAAGCAGATTCATGGTATTGACTATGATGAAACATTTTCTCCAGTAGCGATGTTTAAGTCCATTCGGATCATGCTTGCTATTGCAGCTTACCACGATTACGAGATCTGGCAGATGGACGTCAAAACTGTGTTTCTGAATGGAAACCTACTCGAGGATGTGTACATGACACAACCTGAGGGTTTTGTAGATCAACAGCATACTAGCAGAGTATGCAAGCTGCATAGATCCATTTATGGACTAAAGCAAGCTTCTCAAAGCTGGAATCTTCGATTCGATGATGCAATCAAACAGTTTAGTTTCATCAAGAACGAAGATGAACCTTGTGTCTACAAGAATGTTGTAGGGGACATACTGCTCATTGGGAAGGACATCCCTATGCTTCAGTCTGTCAAGACCTCGCTAGGGAGTTGCTTCTCAATGTAGGACTTAGGTGAGGCATCTCGCATTCTAGGGATACAGATCTATAGAGATAGATCTAAGAAATTTCTTGGCCTAAGTCAGAGTACATATATTGACAAAGTACTCCTTCGGTTTGCCATGCAGAACTCCAAGAAGGGATTTCTGCCGATGTCACATGGCGTTAGTCTTTCGAAGACTCAAGGTCCCTCTTCTAGAGAGGAGAGAGACCGCTTGGATCAGATCCCTTATGCCTCAGCCATAGGATCTATCATGTACGCCATGCTATGTACTCGACCTGATGTCTCATATGCTTTGAGCATGACGAGCAGATACCAGTCAGATCTAGGTAAAAGTCACTAGATAGCGGTCAAGAATATTCTTAAATACTTAAGAAGGACTAAAAAATATTTCTTGATATATGGAGGCAATGATGAGCTAGCTGTAAAGGGTTACAGTGATGCTACCTTCCAGACCGACCAGGATGACTATAGATCACAGTCGGGGTTCGTATTTTGCATTAATGGTGGTGCTGTGAGCTGGAAGAGTTTGAAGCAGGACACAGTAGCTGATTCTACGACAGAGGCCGAGTATATTGCTGCATCAGAGGCAGCAAAGGAGACAGTTTGGATTCGTAAGTTCATCACTGAATTTGGGGTGGTTCCTAGCATTGCTGACCCTATTGAGCTCTATTGTGACAACAATGAAGCTATAGCACAGGCGAAGGAACCTCGCTCACACCAGCGGACCAAACACATACTACGACGCTTCCATCTCATTCGAGAGATCATCGAGAGAGGAGATGTGAAGATTTGCAGAGTACCTACAGAGGCTAACATCGCAGATCCCTTGACCAAGGCTTTGGCACAAAGGAAGCATGATGGTCACACTAGGTCATTTGGGCTTAGTGCCTACACTGATTGGCACTAGTGCTAGTGGGAGATTGTTAGCTAGAGCCCTAGAGCCAATCATTTGATGATTGTATTTTGGACTTGTTGTATCATATTCTATATATAAATAAAGGCATTTGGTTTTTGGTTATTATACTTACTTGTATTGATGCCAAATAAACTAAGTATAATAACGTCCTTGAGTAGACGGTTCTCACCTATATCAATTGGTTAGTTGAACCGATAGTGAGATGATATAGGGAACACTACTCTTAATCATTCCTAGTCGAGTATTAACATTCAGGGACAATGTTAAAACAATAAGACTAGCATCTAGATGTCTAGGATAGAAGGACACTTGTCATATTTTGTGAGGAGTCACAATTAGTAGTCACAAGGTGATGTTGGATCTCAACATTCTTGTAACTTGGGTAGTAATGATGTGTTGCTAGATACTGCTCATTACTTATGCTCCTAAATAGGTTTAGGGGCATTGCCAACGTTACAAGAACCTATAGGGTCACACACTAAGGACAATTAGATGGAGATTAGGTTCATATGATGAACCAAGAGGATTAGATTTATTTGATGAATCAAATTAGATTAAGAGTAATCCTAATTGGGCTAACTTGAGTTGGACTCAAGTTGATTCATGTATTCAATGAGTCTAATTTAGATTATGACTCATTAGATCAACTTAATTTAATGAATTAGATTCATTATATTAAGTTGGCTTGAATCAAATGGTTAGATTAGATCAACCATGGAAGAGATTTGGTCAAGTTTGACTTGACTTGAGAGGAAGATAAAAGTCAAGTTTGACTTGACTTTATGCCACCTCATTGGTGAGTTGGCATTGATGTGGACTAATGATGTTACTCCACATCATCATGGGGTGTCACCTCATGGAAGTTACAAAGTCATTCTCTTTAATGGCTTCACATTAATTGCACTTAATGCAAAATTTGGGGGTTACACTTGGGAAGTGGCCGGCCACTTTTGAATGGGAAGAGAATTCATTTTTCTCATTCAAGTGCAATCACATCTTCTTCCTCTTGGAGCTCTTTCTTCTCCCGCTCCTCCTCTCTTGGCCGAACAAGACAAGGTGCTAGCACACCTTTGTTTGGTCTTCTCCATCAAGGATTGTTCGTGTGGATACTTCTAGAGGACCGTACGCTTGACGGTCTAGAGATCAGGCACCTTGGACGAGCGGGATTCGCGAAGGGCGCGCTTCAAATTATTTTAACTTTAAAAATTATTTTAAAACTAAATTAACTTTAAAAATTATTTTAACTTTTTAAATTATTTTAACTTTAAAAATTATTTTAAAAATTAAATTAACTTTAAAAATTATTTTAACTTTAAAAATTATTTTAAAATTAAATTAACTTTAAAAATTATTTTAACTTTAAAAAAAAATATTTTAACTTTAAAAATTATTTTAAAATTAAATTAACTTTAAAAATCATTTTAAAATTATTTTAACTTTAAAAACTATTTTAAAAATTAAATTAACTTTAAAAATCATTTTAAAATTATTTTAACTTTAAAAACTATTTTAAAAATTAAATTAACTTTAAAAATTATTTTTAAATTAAATTAACTTTAAAAAATTAATAATCTTAAGGGAACAACAAATGTAGGAATTTGGTATCCTAGGACCAATAACTTTGAATTAATAGGATATTCTGACTCAGATTATGCTAGGTGCAAATTAGACCGCAAAAACACAAGTGGTGGATGCCAACTACTAGGCCCATCACTTGTTAGCTTGTTTAGTAGAAAGCAACACTGTGTTGCACTATCTACAACTGAGTCAGAATACATAGCCATAGGAGAATGTGTAGCTCAATTATTATGGATGATGCACACCCTAAAAGATTTCAACTTAAAAATCACAAATGTAAAAGTCTTAATTGACAATATTAGCTCAATCAATTTAACAAAAAATCCAGTACATCATTCAAGAACCAAACACATTGAAATCAGGCACCACTTTATCAGGGATCATCTTACTAAAGGTGACATTGAGCTCAAATACATTGAGTCCAAGTCAAACTTAGCTGACATATTCACCAAACCACTCCCTGAAAGTGAATTTAGTAATTTGCGTAGAAAACTAGGAATGTGCCTAATAGACTAGGAGTTTCGAATTTCAAAAATATTTTTCAAAATGGTTGTTCTCAACTTATAGGTTAAACATGTTTTATTTTCAAAACTTTCCTATTTTTAGATTTTTAAATATATTTTTAGCCTTAGACTAGTTCAAAATCCTTAGAAAGTATGTACCCATAGGACTAGTTTTTAAGCATCTCACCAAACCCTAGGCTTACCTTGCTTGTGTTTGATGAACATAGAAAGGGGTGAGATGCATAGGCCACTTGCCTAAGACTTAAGATGCTTATTTCGGTGTATCGATATAAGTCTGGGCGTTAAAAACAAAACATACATTAATCAAGTTAAGGTTGAACTTAACTTGACTAACCAAGTGAAAGCTGCTATCTTCTGATAGTCAGTCAGTAACTACCCGGTTAGACATTTGATTTAATGTCAGGTTCAGGGGGAGAAATAAAATTAATTCAGGTTTTCAAATTGAATTTGAAACTTAATTTTGAAAATCAAAGTTTAAAAATCAACTTGTTTAATAGTGTGAAATTTTTTTTACAAACATTTTATACTTTTTACTTAGTCTTTGAAAACTGAATTTTTTTTCAAGTATTTTAAACCATGGTTTTGAAACTAGTACTTTTGACCTTTGAAAATTTGATTTTGGAAAAAGAATTTTACAAAATTATTTTTGAAAACTCCTTCATTTTAAAAATTATTTTACTTTATCAAAATTAGTTTTACCAAACTCCTTTGAAAACTAAAAGTAAAGTTCAAAATCATTTTTCTTACTGTTTGCAAACTAAAAACACTTAGTGTTGAAAATTGTGGAAATTAGATTTTTCAAAACTTAAATTTACAAACTAAGCTTCTCAAAATCATTTTCCTTAATTTTGAAAATTTAATTTTTTTACAAACATAGTATTGAAAAATAAATTTCAATCAATTTTGAAAAATAGATTTTTCAAACTTAGTTTTAGAATTTTGATTTTGAAAACTTATGTTTGAAAACTTGAATTTTTAACTTTGACCTTAAAAACTATACTTGAAAAATTAGCTATTTTTCAAAGTTACTAAGTTATAAATCAGCTATTTTTCAAGACTTAGTTTTTTTTAAAGGTAAAACTATCGTTTAAACTCCCCTAGGTTAACTTGACATTATTTTTTATTTTGTCTGAAGTCTGTATTTATGCTTACTTGACATTTGTTCTTTTGATGAATGACAAAGGGGGAGGGTTAGGTGGTTAAGTTAGCTAAACCAAACTGAAAATACAAACTAACTTAAAAACCACATAAATGCATGTTGTTACTTGCATATGTTTTCACTAACTTAACCAGGTTGTCATTCCATCAAAAAGGGGAAGATTGTTGGTGCGGTTAGCACTAACGATTTAACCCAGGTTTTGATGAATGACAAATCAGGTTAAGTTAGTTTGTTGTTGTCTGACACTTTGATCGAGTGTGCAGGAGAAGTCCAGACAAGTCGACGGGCTGACCGGATGTCTGGCACGAAGCCCAGCTAGGTCGACGGGTTGACCGGATAGCTGGCACGAAGTCCAAGCGGGTCGACGGGCTGACCGGACGCTTAGGCACGAAGTTCAGCTAGGTCGACGGGCTGACCGGACGTCTGGCAGGTAAGTGAGGTAAGTCACTGGAGGGGAGTGACTGCGAGGACGCATTCTCGGGAAGGGAACATTAGGCGTCGATCCGGCTTAGATCCATTTCAGATATCTAAGTCGAGATCATGACTAGATTCCGATCTCGGAAAGATGGAATCTAAGTCATACTCTTTTCTATTACTTTGTTGAACTTTAATTGTGCTAACAATCTGTTTTACAGGATATATATTTGCCTCGGACTAACTCTATTTTACAGGAGAAGGAATTTCTGGAAATAGGAGGTCCGGGCGCCCGGAGGTGAATTTTATCCAAACCAAGTCGTCGTCACGTGGAGTTCACTGATTAGACCTGCCATGTCGCACCAGGGCGCCCAGAAGGGATCCAGGTGCCCGGAGCAGCATATAAAAGAAGCCCCAGGGGTGGAGCTTCAGAATCAACTCAGAACTCTTAGACTGCTTGCTCTGCTGCTCTGCGCTCCAATGACGCTAACGAAGCTCCGACAACGTGCTCCTGTCCTTGTGGTTTTCTTTCTGTCGGTATAGCTTTGTTTTAATTTTTATTAGCATTTCTTGTACTGTCTTTGTAATCATTATTTCGAATTGCTAGTGAATTGCCCAATGAAAGTACTCACGGAGTACGGGCCTTCGAGTAGGAGTCGTCACAGGCTCCGAACGAAGTAAAAAATTACTGTGCCTATTGTTTTTAAATTCCGCTGCACTTAACTCTTTTTAACGCTTTTTTTTCGAATCGATATTCACCCCCCCCCCCTCTATCGACGTTTCACGATCCAACATAACCTTTTTCTTCATGTAGATCTAGAAGTAGATCTAAGTAGAAACTCGTACATGTAAATTTTTGAAATCTATCCTTCACACGAGATCCAGTGGCATGGGTGATTCGGGGTTTCCGCGACGCGAAAACGCAGTTTTTGCGACCCGAAAAACCCAACACAGTACAGTGCCACTGATAAAAGTAAAATACTTGTTATCTTTTAATACTTCTAATATATAATGTCTCGGCATTTTAACGAGCACCTTGTGTGCCAAAATCCCTAAAGTCTTGACTTTGGGATCTACTTAAGACCTTGGCCTTTTTCTTTCTTTTCTTTATCTTTCTTATACTTGTTAATACTTCTAATAAAGAATGCTTTTTTAAAAACTGAAATGTTTAAACAAATTCTAACTTTGAAATGCATAAACAAAAATCTGCATATTATGCTAATCAAAATTCTGCATACTGTTCTAATCAAGATTCTGCATTCTATGCTACACTATTTCTGCATACTATGCAAACATAAATTCTGCACTATAATACTTAACCAAATTGCACTATAATCTTTTTCTTTAAAAACTACATTATAAGTTCCACCAAAAATCTGCACTATAAACTTTAAAGAAATCTGCACCATAAGCTCTTAAGAAATCTGCACTACAAGCTCTAAAGAAATCTGCTCTAAAAAAATCGGCATTTTAAGCTCTAAGAAATCTGCACTACAAGCTTAATTAAAATCTGCACTATAAGCTTACATAAAAATCTGCACTATAAGCTTGATTGAAATCTGCACTATAGGCTTAATTAAAATCTGCACCTATAAACTTAATTAAAATTTGCACTATAAGCTTAATTAAAATCTTCACTATAAGCTTAATTAAAATCTGCACTATAGGCTTAATTAAAATATGCACTATAAGCTTACATAAAAATCTGCATTATAAGTTTAATTAAAATCTGCACTATAGGCTTAATTAAAAATCTGCACTATAAGCTTAATTAAAATCTGCAATATAAGCTCTACATAAAAATCTGCATTATAAGTTTAATTAAAATCTGCACTATAGGCTTAATTAAAAATCTGCACTATAAGCGCTTCTTATGCTTCGAATTCAAGAAGAACAAAGGTCCGAAACTACTCCTACTGCAGGTGAGAAGCACTTACCTTGATTCTTGGACTCACAACCGAACAAAAAGGGCTTCTAGGACCTTGGCCGACCGCCGGAGATGATGCCCTAACTCCCTTTCATTTTCTGCCCGAGCTCCGCCATCGTACGCAGAAGAGAAGGAGAGAATGGTTTAAGTCACGGGAAAACAGAGCATCAACTTATCCCTTTTTATAACTTAATATTTTTGTTAACTCCTTAAATAAATTCGCTACCTTTTCTAAACAGACAAATCCAACATCAACTTATCCCTTTTATAATCCAATATTCTGCTAACTTATCTTAAATAAAGTCGCTACCTTTTCTAAACAGACAAATCCAACATCAACTTTGTAACGACCCGCCTCCTACTACTATGCTGCGAGGCCGGACCGTCACATTATGCTGTGCTAACTTACTCCCTGACCATCACTAAAGTCTATGTACGGAAAGCTGCACTAATTCAAAACTTTGCTAATTGCTACCATAAATCTGGAACTAATACTCAATCACTATTTTTTTTTTATCATCAATCATATGCTAAGGGGTATAAGCTAGGATGTACCTGTCATATCTTACATCCCTTATGGTCAAGGAACTAAACTATAAGGTTTCTTGGTCGAAACCCAGCTTCCCAATCGATTGGGATCGAACTCAATCGATTGAAAGCTATTGGATCGATCCACTGATCGATCCGACTCGCTACTGTGCACGGGTTAATTCTGGATCGATCGGCTGATCGATCCAGGCTCGCCAATCGATCCAGTGATCGATTCCAAAGCTCTCTATTCGCGAGGGCTAATTCCCCGATCGATCAATTGATCGATTCAGAAGCTAACTGTTCGCGACACTAGCTTCGATCGATCGGTTGATCGATTGAACTTAGTCCGATCGATCGGCTGATCGATTCAGAAGCTTACTATTCACGGAACAAGCTGCCCAATCGATTAACTGATCGATTGAGGAGCCTCCAATCGATCGGCTGATCGATTGAGGTTTCTGATTTCGTATCAGAAGTCTGATTTCAGCACTGTTTCGTGCTCCAATCACATATATCATCTCTATAAGCAAAAACAAAACTACTAGACCTATCATTACTCATGGATAGCTAACTAAGATCATGACAGTCAGTAATCTAAGCATAACCATTGCAATTCAAGACACTTAATTAACTAAAAGTGCAGAAACGTAACACTACAAGAAATACTAAGTTCTTAAGTTTCCAGTTTCTCCAAAGATCTTTATTCCAAGTTCTCATCCACACACATCTTCATTGCATTGTCCTCCAGCCTCCGCTAATCCATCTTTCCTTTACCTTTATCTGCAGTATAAGGAAAAGGAGTATCTGTAAGCTTGGGAGCTTAGTAAGAAACCATCTACCTCACAAAACATGCATATGATGCAATTTATACTTTTAAAACATGCTATTTGAAATATATACTGAACATGTTAAAGTATGGCATGGCATACTTTCATACAAAACATAGAAATCAAAGCTGATCATGCCAATATCTCCTAGTATCAATAAGATAGAACTAAACTGATATAATGGCTAACTAAACTAATGCTAAGCTGATATAAATTCTGAACTATAATCACATAACTAAATTGTGGAGCTTTGAAAAACTATTTATCATAAATAGGTGAAAATACTAATCATGCTGCTGATGGGCCCGGCAACTGTACTTGCTACGCGCGCATCCCTAACTAGACTCGGGGTTGCAAATCCCAAATCTAGTAGGGTTACTAGGTTATCTAAACCTAGGGACGACTATGGTAGCCCAACCCAAGGACATCTAGTCCAGTACAGTGCCACTGATAAAAGTAAAATACTGGATCATAAGCTAATTAATTTATCTTGCTTTTACTAGGTTATCTGATCCTAGATCTAGGTTATCTGAACCTAAAGGCGACTATGGGAGCCCACCCATTGGACCGTAGTCCCATATAAGCTGGAGCAAGACTAAATATGCTATTTTAAATGCTTCTACTGCATTTACTGAGCTATTAAAATGCCTACTGTGGCATTTTACTGAGCTAAACATTTTATCAAACACTTGGTGTGCACTAGAACACACCCTGCGTACTAAAAATCTGCATATGACTAAACTAATGCATAAAAACATACGAAGAGCTACTTATACTGCAGGTGAGGAGTTTCTTACATCCTGCGCTAGTTTTCCTTACGCTGATAGCTAGGTTTTCCGGAAAGACGATCTTCTCGACAATCCTCCTACGTCTATGTGTTCTTCTCACGGAGGGGAGCGTCCTCGTACCGGAATTATCGCCAAAAAGTGCTCCTATAGCCCTTGGGACGGAACCCTAGCCCCTTTGGCTTGGTGTGCCGAGAGAAGAAGAGAAGGGAGAGGGGGCGGCGTGTAAGGGTTTGGGGAGAGGAAGTTGCGTTAAGAACAATTCCCCCACTTAATAATTTCCCTATTTATATTATGTGGTTTATTCAGCCAACTTAAATATAAATATAATGGTTTCCCTCTTCTTTCAGCACACCCCTGCTGAGGTCTCCTGGTTACTAGAGTGATCTATAAGACGTAGAGTCCCATAGGTCTCGGGTTCAATTCCCGCTTAGGCTATTTTCCGGTTTCTATTTATTTTTGCTACTTCCGCTACTCTAAAAATTCTATAAAAATATCCTAAAATTCCATGAAAATAGTAGAATATTTCTAATAATTTATTTAGAAATTTTCGAGTGTTACAATCCCCCATACCTTATAAAAAGTTTGTCCTCGAACTTAGAATAACTCTGGGTACTTCTGTCTCATACTAGCTTCTGTCTCCCAAGTTGTCTCTTCTGCTGTGTGACTTTGCCAGATGACTTTTACTAATGGTACTTACTTGTTCCGCAATTTCTTAACTGCTCGGTCTATTATCTGAATAGGCCGACTATCATAGCTGAGGTCTTCGCGGACTTGTACCGATTGGGGCTCAATCACCTGGGTGGCATCTGGGATATGCTTCTTCAGCATAGAGACATGAAATACATTATGGATAGCTAACATCTCCTGGGGTAGTTCTAGCTCATATGCTACCTTGCCAACTCTTCTGATGATAAGGTATGGTCCCACATATCTGGGACTTAATTTGTCCTTCTTCCCAAAACGCATCACTCCCTTCATGGGAGCCACTCTGAGAAACATTGAATCCCCAACTGAAAACTCTAAGGGTCTGCGCCGGGTATCAGCATAGCTTTTCTGGCGACTCTGAGCTTGCTCTATCCTCTGGCGGATCTGCTGTATAGCTACTGTGGTATCTGCTACTAGATCTGTCTGAGGTTCTAATTCCTTCTGTTCACCACTTTCATACCAGCAGATTGGAGATCTACACCTCCGCCCATAGAGAGCCTCGTAGGGTGCCATGCCGATGGTGGCCTGATAGCTATTGTTGTATGTAAATTCTGCTAAACTCAGATATTTGCACCAACTTCCCTTGAAGTCTAGGGCACATGCTCGGAGCATATCTTCGAGTACCTGATTTACGCGCTCTGTTTGACCATCTGTCTGAGGATGGAAAGCTGTGCTAAACTTTAACTTAGTGCCCAACGCTGACTGTACACACTCCCAGAAGTGTGATGTGAACCTACTGTCTCTGTCTGAAATAATGGTTCATGGGACTCCATGTAGTCTGACAATCTCCTTGAGATACAACTGAGCTAGTTGCTCCATGGAGTAGGATATCCTGATAGCTAAGAAGTGGGCTGATTTAGTCAATCTGTCGACTATTACCCAGATCGCATCGAAACCATTCATGGTTCTGGGTAGTCCCACTATGAAATCCATAAAAATATCCTCCCACTTCCACTCTGGAATCTGGATAGGCTGCAGAACTCCTCCTGGTCTCTGGTGTTCTGCCTTGACCCTCTGGCAGGTCAGACAGGTACTAACATATCTAGCAATGTCTCTTTTCATCCCGGGCCACCAAAAACGTCTCTTTAGGTCTTGGTACATCTTGGTGGAACCCGGATGCATCGCATAGGGAGTCCTGTGAGCCTCGTCTAAAATCTTTCTCTTTAATTTCTCCTGATCTGGAACGCATAGTCTGTCACCAAAATACAGTACCCCACTATCTGATACTCTGAACTCTCCACTTTCTGAGTCTGCTAACCCTTGCTTGATTTTCTAAATTTCAGGGTCCTGATCCTGAGCTGTCTGGATGTCACCAAGCAGGGTGGAGGCTAATGTCATAGCAGAGAGTTGTCCAACTATAAGTTCGATTCTGAAATCTGAAATCTCCTTTCGTAGGGGCAGTGACATGGCTGATAGGGATAATAAGGTAGCACTGGAGTTCCTGCTAAGTGTGTCTGCCACCTTATTGGCTTTCCCTGGATGGTAGAGGATATCTATATCGTAGTCTTTGACCAGCTCGAGCCATCTGCGCTGTCGCATATTCAGATCCTTCTGAGTAAAGAAGTACTTCAGACTCTGATGATCTGTCTACACTCTGCACTAAGCTCCATACAAGTAATGTCTCCAAATTTTGAGGGTGAAGACAACTGTTGCAAGCTCAAGGTCATGAGTGGGGTAGTTCCTCTCATAGTCCTTGAGTTGTCTGGAGGCATAGGCAATCACCTTACCTCTTTGCATCAGTACTGCTCCTAGTCCCAATTTAGAGACATCGCTATATATATCAAAATTGTTTGTGTTTTCTGGTAGAGTTAGAATGAGTGCATTGGTCAATCTTCTTTTGAGCTCCATGAAACTATTCTCGCAGTCCTCTGTCCACTGAAATTTTCTATTCTTCCTCGTAAGAGCCGTCAGTGGGGAGGCTATCCTGGAGAAATCCTCTACGAATTTTCTGTAATAACCTGCTAGTCCCAAAAACCTTCTGATTTCACTAGCGTTCTTAGGTCTTTTCCAGTTGCTCACAGCCTCTATTTTACTGGGGTCTACCATAATACCATCCTTGGAGATGATGTGACCTAGGAAGGCTACGTGATCGAGCCAAAATTCACATTTCGTAAACTTGGCATATAGCTGGTTTTGCTGAAGGATCTGCAGTGCTATTTTCAGGTGCTCTGCGTGTTCTTCCTGAGTTCCTGAATAGACAAGAATGTCATCAATGAACACAATAACAAACTTATCTAAGTATTCTCTGAATACTCTATTCATAAGGTCCATAAAGGTAGCTGGAGCATTTGTCACGCCAAAGGGCATGACTACGAACTCATAATGTCCGTATCTGGTCCTGAAAGTCGTCTTGGGTATGTCACCTTCTTTAACTCTAACCTGGTGATATCCTGACTGGAGGTCTATTTTAGAGAACACTGCTGCTCCCTTTAGCTGATCAAACAGGTCATCTATTCTGGGAAGAGGATACCTGTTCTTAATCGTGACTCGGTTCAGTGCTCTGTAATCTATGCACAAGCGCATTCTCCCGTCCTTCTTCTTTACGAACAATACAGGTGCTCCCCATGGTGAGTGACTAGAGCGTATGAAGCCCTTGTCAAGCAGCTCCTGTAGTTGCTCCTGAAGTTCCTTCAGTTCTGCTGGAGCCATGCGGTAGGGTGCTTTGGAGATGGGATTTATACCGGGAATGAGTTCTATCTCGAATTCAATCTCCCTGTCTGGTGCTAGGCCTGGTAACTCTTCAGGGAAGACTGTTGGGTAGTCACATACAACTCAGACCCCTTCTAGCTTTTGGTCCTTGTCTTGCCTGGTATTGACTACATGCGCTAAAAATCCCGTACATCTTGAATCTAGTAATTTCTGTGCTTTCAGAGCTGAGAGAAACTTCTTGGCTCTTCTCTTTGGTTCTCCACTGTACTCAAACTGCACTCCTGCTTCGGGTTGGAATATAACTTTCTGTTTACGGCACTCTATGGAGGCACCGTACTTCATCAGAAAGTCCATTCCCAAAATGACATCGTAATCGGTCATGTCTAATACTATCAGATCACCACAAAGCTCTCTGTCTGCTATAATGACCGGCACTGCTCGGAGCCAGTGTGTGGATGCCATAATCTCTCCCGAAGGTAGCGTCGTCAAAAACTGACCATGGAGTACCTCTGGGGGTATTACTAGCTTTTTGGCGAAGGCCCTGGATATATAAGAATGGGTTGCCCCAGTATCGAATAAGACAGTTGCACTTTTCTGTAACATACTAATCTGACCTGTAATAACTGTCGAGGCATTCGCTATATCCTCTCTGGTGAGTGAATAGATCCTCGCGTTCGTCGTGGCTGAGGGGGCTTCTAGTCTGCCCTGGTTGATGTATGGACCATCTAAAGCAGCCTGCATTTGGTGTAACTAGGCTGGCTGGCCTCCATACTGAATCGGCTGTGGTTGAGGAAAATCGGTCTTGTTCGGGCACTGCTTAGCCATATGCCCCTCTTGTCCACATTCGAAGCATCCTCGTATGCCCTTGCGACAAACTCCTGGGTGGAATTTCCCACAAGTAGAACACTTGGGATAACTAGGCTGTTTGCTAGCTGGTCCTCCTTTTGGGTAACTCCCTGGTTTACGTTTGCTGCTAGAGTTCCCTTTCCAGTTAGAGCTGTGGCCTTGGTGCTTCTGAGTACCTGAGCCTCCTTGACCTTTGGACTCTGAGAGGACTTGCTTCTGCTGCTTGATACTGTTCTGGTAATGCTCGGTGGTCAGAGCACTACTTACCAGTTCTTCAGTGGTTTGCGGCGTATGAATGTCGCTGGCCACGTTCATTGCTATTTCCGGCCTTAGCATCTTGAGCATCAACCGGACTCGTTCTTTTTCAATGCTGACTAGTTCAGGGCATAGACGGGCCAGTCTGTTGAATTTCTTCACGGCTTCCTCCACTGAAAGGTTGCCCTGGCGAAATTCAGTGAACTCGTCGTAGTGGCGGTTTATGACCCGCATGTGAAAGAACTCTTTAAAGAATTCCCTCTCGAAGTCAGCCCACGTCATCTGGTTCACTGGGCGCTTCGCTTTAATTCTCTCCCACCACATACGTGCATCTCCTGTCAGGCAAAATGAGGCGCATTTCACCTTTTCAAACTCCTGCCAGTCCAGAAGCTCCATCGTACTCTCCAGTGTTTTGAACCAGGCTTGAGCATCCCATGGTTCACTAGTGCCTGAGAAATTCTCTGGCTTAATTTTCTGCCACTGGATTAGATAGGCTTCCCTCCTTGCCCCTGCTGCTGGAGCTATCGGTGCTGCAGCTTGGATTGGTGGAACCGCTATAACTGTTGGGGTTGCCATGTTAGGTTCCGGAGTGACAGTGGGAGTATTCTGTTGGTTAGCCCTTAAAATGGCTATCTCCTGTTACTGCTCAGCCAGTTGCTTCTGTAACTGAGCCACTACCTCTACAAGGTTTGGAGGAGGCACTGAGCTGCCTGCCTCATGCTGGGGCTCAGTAGCTGGTGTCTTTCTAGCTGGGCGTCCTCGTACCATTTTCTAAAGAGACAGAGGACATACATAACTAATACGATCATGTTTATATAATTACTACTATCAGGTTAGATACTATCATATATAATCATGCTACTGTCATCCATAAACATAAAAGCAAGAACATAATACAGTGAGAGGTATTCTTACTTGGAAGCTGCAGGTTCAATGCTGATGTGTGTGCAGGAAGTATGGAACTTGCTCTGATACCACTCTGTAACAACCCGCCTCCTACTACTAGGCTGCGAGGCCGGACCGTCACATTATGCTGTGCTAACTTACTGCCTGACCATCACTAAAGTCTAGGTGCGGAAAGCTGCACTAATTCAAAACTTTGCTAATTGCTACCATAAATCTGAAACTAATACTCAATCACTATTTTTTTTTTATCATCAATCATATGCTAAGGGGTATAAGCTAAGATGTACCTGTCATATCTTATATCCCTTATGGTCAAGGAACTGAACTACAAGGTTTCTTGGTCGAAACCCAGCTTCCCAATCGATTGGGATCGAACTCAATCGATTGAAAGCTATTGGATCGATCCACTGATCGATCCGACTCGCTACTGTGCACGGGGTAAATTCTAGATCGATCGGCTGATCGATCCAGGCTCGCCAATCGATCCAGTGATTGATTCCAAAGCTCTCTGTTCACGAGGGCTAATTCCCCCATCGATCGATTGATCGATTCAGAAGCTTACTATTCGTGACAATATCTCCAATCGATCGGCTGATCAATTGAACTTAGTCCGATCGATCGGCTGGTCGATTCAGAAGCATACTGTTTGCGGAACAAGTTGCCCAATCGATTAGCTGATCGATTGAGGAGCCTCCAATCGATTGGCTGATCGATTGAGGTTTCTGATTTCGTATCAGAAGTCTGATTTCAGCACTGTTTCGTGCTCCAATCACACATATCAACTCTATAAGCAAAAAACAAAACTACTAGACCTATCATTACTCATGGATAGCTAACTAAGATCATGACAGTCAGTAATCTAAGCATAACCATTGCAATTCAAGACACTTAATTAACTAAAAGTGCAAAAATGTAATACTACAAGAAATACTAAGTTCTTAAGTTGCCAGTTTCTCCAAAGATCTTTATTCCAAGTTCCCATCCACACACATCTTCATTGCATTGTCCTCCAGCCTCCGCTAATCCATCTTTCCTTTACCTTTATCTGCAGTATAAGGAAAAGGAGTATCTGTAAGCTTGGGAGCTTAGTAAGAAACCATCTACCTCACAAAACATGCATACGATGCAATTTATGCTTTTAAAACATGCTATTTGAAATATATACTGAACATGTTAAAGCATGGCATGGCATACTATCATACAAAACATAGAAATCAAAGCTGATCATGCCAATATCTCCTAGTATCAACAAGATAGAACTAAACTGATACAATAGCTAACTAAACTAATACTAAGCTGATACAAATTCTAAACTGCAATCACATAACTAAATTGTGGAGCTTTAAAAAACTATTTATCATAAATAGGTGAAAATACTAATCATGCTGCTGATGGGCCCGGCAACTGTACTTGCTACGCGCGCATCCCTAACTAGACTCGGGGTTGCAAATCTCAAATCTAGTAGGGTTACTAGGTTATCTAAACCTAGGGACGACTATGGGAGCCTAACCCAAGGACATCTAGTCCAGTACAGTGCCACTGATAAAAGTAAAATACTGGATCATAAGCTAATTAATTTATCTTGCTTTTACTAGGTTATCTGATCCTAGATCTAGGTTATCTGAACCTAAAGGCGACTATGGGAGCCCACCCATTGGACCGTAGTCCCATATAAGCTGGAGCAAGACTAAATATGCTATTTTAAATGCTTCTACTGCATTTACTGAGCTATTAAAATGCCTACTGTGGCATTTTACTGAGCTAAACATTTTATCAAACACTTGGTGTGCACTAGAACACACCCTGCGTACTGAAAATCTGCATACGACTAAACTAATGCATAAAAACATACGATGAGCAACTTATACTATAGGTGAGGGGTTTCTTACATCCTGCGCTAGTTTTCCTTATGATCTGATCGCTAGGTTTTCCGGAAAGACGATCTTCTCGATGATCCTCCTACGTCTATGTGTTCTTCTCACGGAGGGGAGCATCCTCGTACCGGAATTGTCGCCGAAAAGTGCTCCTATAGCCCTTGGGATGGAACCCTAGCCCCTTTGGCTTGGTGCGCCGAGAGAAGAAGAGAAGGGAGAGGAGGCGGCGTGTAAGGGTTTGGGGAGAGGAAGTTGCGTTAAGAACAATTCCCCCATTTAATAATTTCCCTATTTATATTAAGTGGTTTATTCGGCCAACTTAAATATAAATATAATGGTTTCCCTCTTCTTTCAGCACACCCCTGCTAGGGCCTCCTGGTTACTAGAGTGATCTATAAGACGTAGAGTCCCATAGGTCTCGGGTTCAATTCCCGCTTAGGCTATTTTTCGGTTTCTATTTATTTTTGCTACTTCCGCTACTCTAAAAATTCTATAAAAATATCCTAAAATTCCATGAAAATAGTAGAATATTTCTAATAATTTATTTGGAAATTTTCGGGTGTTAGAAACTTATCCCTTTTATAATATTCTGTTAACTATCTTAAATAAATTCGCTACCTTTTCTAAACAGACAAATCCAAGATCAACTTATCCCTTTTATAATCCAATATTCTGTTAACTATCTTAAATAAATTCGCTTCCTTTTCTAAATAGAAAAATCCATTTGCCCACCTGGTCTACCGGGTTTTAACTGAGTCAAAGGTCGTGGGTTCAATTCTCGGCTTGGATATTTTTTTGTCGAAACTTCCTTCGTTTAGTAAAAATACCAAACGACCTCCAAAATTACATAAAAATACTCTAAAAATTTCTAAAAATCTCTAGAATATTTTAAAAATATTTCTAAATATTTTTAAGAACTTTTAGAACTCCTAATAAGGAAAATTGGGTCGTTACACGATGTAACATGGGACTGGCGGATAGGATCTCCGGGCGACTCCATAAATCCTCAACCTATTATTTGGCAAAAGAATACCAGCTCAAGGGGTTGTGAGTGTTAATACTCAGCGGGTAATAAACAGATAATGCATGAACATAATAAAGAACTAAAGATACAAAGATATACAGTTTCATAAGAAAAATAGCAGATACTACAATGATATCATAGTAAATGTCCATATCTAAAACCATATCCTAAGCTAGTAATAGTAGGTTAGGGATAGTGAGGAATCTGTCATAGTACTGCTCATAACTACAAGTGTAACATGTGAGGTATATACATACTACTAGCAAGTACGCCAGTGTCTAAGCACTTACAACAGGTATATAACTCAACATATGTAAGCATATCACATAGATATAATAAAACAACTACATAAATAAACAATCAATAGCATTAACAAGTATAATAATAACAACGTATGCACGGAAGATCACCCCGCCCACCCCTCTACACCATGACCCATGTATGGTCGAGAGGTTGAATCGATGACAACTGTACAACACTCAAAGGCTACCACTACTCTCGAGTGACCGAGTGAACAGGTGTTGAGTGGCTAACTAGCTATGTAGCAATAGGATTCCTACTGCTCACATCTCCAGCTATCACTACCCATGAATGATCGAGTGGGAGCACGACAGGACAAGCGACATCTCCTCCAGCTACCACTACCCATAAGTGGTTGAGTGTGCAACGCTGACCGACGACTTTCTCACACCACAAGGGAGACAATAGTTGTCAGTATGCATGCAATGATATGATGCGCCAGATGCAACAGCCATCATATATATATAAACAGAAATCAGGTATGCTACAGTAAGCTAGCATGCTCAATAAGGTATGTGAATAAACAACAATCAAAGCAAGTAAGCATGATATATAGTATCTTCTAAATATCATAGATGGCAACGAGAGACTGTATAGATACGAATCTGATCAACTCAAAGATCATGTGGATAAGTAATAAGCTTAGAAAAAATATGAGTGGAGTCAAAGTAAATACAGTTACTATCCAAATATAGCTCATGCACTAAGGTCAAAGAACTAAAGAATCAAGGTATGAAGTACCCACCTTTAATCGTCGAACATACTAAACAATCCCATGTCGAGACACTCATCTCGAATCAAAGTCCTACAAATCACATGATGCACAATTTAGCTAATTACATGTGCAACAACTAACTAAATCTCAACCCAAGCTAATTAAGGAAAACCCTAATCGAATCATAATCCCTATTCTATAATTAACATTCCCATTAAGTAATTCATATTCAACTAAACATAACACCATCATCAATTTAATCAAGTTAATCTCTTGTTAATCCACCTAACAATTCAATCAAATCCATCTTGATCAATTGTTAATCCATCCAATCTGATATCCAATCAATTTCAACAATCCACTCATAAACCTACTAATTAACCATTAGCTAGGCATCCAACAATTCCAAAAACTCTCCAGTCTAATGCCTCAGCCAATGATCCATAGCTAGAGAAAACCACTACCAGAATTGTGTACCGAAGCTACAAGAATCAAATAAGTAGCTAATCACAATGTCCCAAAATCAAAAATAAATTCAAACATCTACAAATCTAACACCTACCCTCAGAACTAGATCCACAGATTCCTCTTGGTTGAATCTAAATGTCGCTGTGATAGCGAGCAAACTAGAAGAAAAGGGTGATGGATCTAAGGCTAGGCCATGGCCGAAGGTAGGCTCGACTATGGCTATATCAGGAAAGAAACTCAGTGTCGGCTCAAGAAACAGTGGTTGTGGAGATCGACAGTTGCTGGCAGTGCCGGCATTGGTGTCTCATCATCGAGGTGGATCCTAGCATCGGTTGGAGGGGCAAATCAGGTGGCAATAGGCTAGAGGATGAAGATCGATGTAGCCCGGTGACATCGATCAAAACTATGGCACTATTAGGTCGTCGAAGGGAAGAGGACTCAGCGGCCAATGGTGTGAATCGGGAGGCGAGCGGCGACACTACCGCAGCTAGGGTTGCATCAGCGATAGGCGGTGAGTGGTGCGGCGTTGGGCAGCAGCGACCTCGACCAGAGGCGGTAGAGGGAGAGGGGATCGGCGAAGCTTAGGTCAGGAGAAGAAGGGAAAGGCTAGGGCACAGTAATCTCAAGAGATATTTATATAAGATTTGATTAAACTATATGTTAATTAAATTAATCAACTTCTACTTAATAGATATTCCAAACAGACTTCCTCTGAGCCTAATAGATTTATCCTCTTAAAACATGTCATACAGACTCCGTTTAAATCCTAAAAATTTTCTAAAAATTCTTGAAAAATCTCATAAGGTTATTTCTCAAATAACATTTATTATTTAATTTGTCATATCTCACATACTCAATTAAACAATTAATAAGTAAATAATTAAAATTTAATTGTTTAGTCTAACCTTATTTAAGATTTAACTTAACTTGATTAGTACCCTAATTTAACCAAATTAAAACATTAACTTTACTCTAATGCACTTTAAATCAAACTTATATTTACAAGTTAATTAACACTAAACCTTAATTTAACTTAATCAACTTTAATTTCAACATTAATCAAAATCTTAACTTTACTTTAATTAAATCATAATTTATATTAATTAAAGAGTAACTCAAATTGAACCTTAACTTTACTTAACTTTGTTTACTAACTTTAACAAATTTAACTTTGAATTAATTCAAACTTACAACTTAGTTAATCCTAACTCAACTTTAATTAATAATTTGTTTAAGTTAAACTTAATCAAAACTTAAAATTAAAACTAATACTTTCATTAGTCAATTAACTCAATCAGTTAATATGAAATGTAAGTTGTTTTAATCAAATAAGTATTAAATTATTGAATTGAGTCAAGTAAAAGTTAATCAATAAACCATTGATAATGATTAACTATAATTGAATTAGTAACACATTATTTCATTTAACCTGAAACTTATTTTTAACTAAATACACCTAAATCTAAGGTTAATTATTTTTAGAATAATTAATTAATGATTAATCAAACTTAAGTGAACAATCATAATAATGTGTAAATAATATATTTGATGAACATTAGTGTTACAAATAGTAAATTAACTAGGCACTAAGGTAGAAATCCTTGTTGCTAACAAAGATAACCAGAAGGTGTTAGGTTAAGGGGGAGCAAGGGCCTTAAAAATATATTGCATAATTTAACATGTCCAAATCCTAGTACAATTTAAGGGGGAGTGTTAACTTAAGGGGGAAAAAGGGCTCAACTATTTTTAAACATTGATTTAAAAAAAAAACTTTTTCAACACATCTTGGAAAACTTTTCTTTCACTTTGAAAATCTTTCTTAAAATTTTTCTATAAAATTACTTTGAAATTTCTCTTCAAACATACATTGAAAATATATCTTAGAAATTTTTTTTTAAAATTACTTTAAAAAATATTTTCACATTTATTCTGAAATACATTTTGACAATATTTTCAAATTAGTTTGCAAAACTATGCAATGTTTCAAAACTAAGTTGCTTAAATTCTTTGAAAATGTTTTTTAAAATTATTTCAAAATTTCCAAATTATATGTTTGAAAATTTGAAGAGACTAAACTTTTAAAAATTATAAAATTACTTTAAAAATAGATGACTTAGAAAGTGTTTTTGAAAAGCTCTTTAAATTATCTTTTGAAACCCTTTTATTAAATTATGCATTCAAACATGTTTTTTATACTTTTTGAAAACTTCCTTGAAAATATTTCAAAACTCTCTTGAAAAACATTTGAATTTCCTTCATCCTTTTGAGGAGATTGCTCTCAAATTACTTTAAATTTTTTATTTATTCCTCCCTAAAATGAACCTAAGTTTTTACCTTTGTGAAGCTTTTATTTGAAAATATTGCTTGCAAAAGTAGTTGGTCTTTCAAAACCTTGTTTTAAAATTCCTTGAAATACTTGACATAATTGTTTGAAACTTGCTTGAAGAACTAACATTGCAAAATCCTTTTTGCTAAACCTTTATTTAATTATTTATACTTTATGCATTGCATTTATTTTTTGATGTATGTCAAAGGGGGAGGATAGCGGGTTAGGTTAGAAAAATTAACTCACTTTAAACATTTCATGCTTAACACTTTAGATATTTCATGCTTAATGCTTATTTGTATTTATTTTTTTAACTTTAACCTAGGTTGTCATTAAATCAAAAAGGAGGAGATATTTGATGCAGGTTGTACTAATAATCTGGTTTTGATGTATGACAAATAGGTTAAAGTTAGATGTGATATTTGTCTAACCATTCTACCAAGTGTGTAAGAGTTGACTAGTCTGAAGGACCTGATACCAGGCTGAAATCTAGCTAGATCTGCGGGACTCAATAGCTGGTGGAAAGTCCAAATAGGTCCGCGGGGCCTAATATTTGGCAGAAAGTCTGGTTTAGTTCATGGGACCTGACAACTGGTCGAAGTCTAGTTGGGTCTGCAGACCTGATAACTGGAGGAAAGACTTAGTGGGTTAAAGGCAAGTCAAGTGACTGCAATCAGTAAGTGAAGATAAGCAACTGGAGGAAAGATCCAGTGAGGACATGTTCCCTATTAAGGGAACTGTAGGCATCGATCCAACTTAGATCCATTTAGTAAACTTAAGTTGAGATCTTAACTAGATTCTAGTATCGAGGAGACAGGATCTAATTACTACTCCTATCTGCTGAGTTATTTTATCTACTGAGTTGTGTTAACTTTGTTTTGTAGGTTGAACCTATTTTTGTTGCCCAGAAGTAACCCTTTTTTGAAAAAAAAAAAAAAAAGAGCTGAAAAAGGGAGTTCAGGCACCCGTAAGGGGTCCGATCTCCTGAAACTGGTTCGGGCGCCCGGACCAATCTAACCTAGGTGGGTGCCTAGGGCACCTTAGTGATCTGGGCCCCCGGAGTCGGTTCAGGCACCTGGACTGTAAAAATTCATCCACAAGCTAATGTGAAGTGCATCGACTGACCGAGCCACATGGTCCAAGTGCCTGGAGGGGTTCCAAGCGTTCGAAATGGGCCTATTTAAAGGCCTTTATCTAGGAGATTCAGTACAACAACTATTATGATCATCTCTCTTGCGTGCGGCTCCTAAAAAGCTCCGATGACACTGAAAAGCTACTCCAAAGTTTGAATAATGAAGAGTCCTTCAGATTTCCTTTCTTTGTTGGTAACTTTATTCTTTTCAGTTCTTGTAACCAATTTTTGTAATACATTTATGAACTAATAGTGGATTGCCTAACGAAAGTACTTGACGTGTGGGTCTTGGTGTAGGAGTCGTCAAAAACTTCAAACCAAGTAAAGCTTGGTTTGTTAGCATTATTTTCTTTTCTTCCGCTACGTACTTTGATTCACTCTCAATTTTTTATAATCACTATTCACCCCCCTCCCCCTCTAGCGTCTTTCCAATCCTACAAAATCTTGCATCAAGATCCCTCTATAAAATAAAAGTCTACTCTAGTTACTATACTAATGGCCTCAAATTTCATGTGGCACAATGAGATTCACAAGAATTAACTATAATTCTGGTGTTTACGTCAAAGGATCTATGGATAACAATAATACTCAGTTCGATTACTATGGTAGACTTGAGGAATCATAGAGGTTGAATATCATGCATTACCTATAAAATAGTGTGTGCTATTCAAATGTTCATGGTATGATCCTACCCTAAGAACATGTACCAAAATACATTCAAACTATAATTTAGTTGAGGTTAATGCAAACAAAAGGTTCAACAAGTTTGAACCTTTCATTTTCATGATACAAGCGGGTCAAATATTCTATCTTAAATACCCTACAAAGAGAAGAAAATATAGTGAATGGTTGTTTATTAGTCAAATGAAGCTTCGCTCAACTATAGAAATGTAGAACACCATGACTGCTCAAAATCATGATGTATTTTAGAATGGCGAAGGTGAAAGACATTCAGTTGATTCACAACTCCAATTCACACGTCAATTACTTGTATATGTTAATGTCACTTACGAGTAGATAGATGATGGAGAGATGTCCAATAGTGAGGATGAAGTTGAACTAATAGAGTCTAGTGATGAGAACATAGAAACTGTTAATGTTGATTAGTCAGATGTTAATGATGATTTAAATATTAGCATTATTGTTTATTAACTAAGTTATATTTCCATATTATTTTGTATTGATGTCATGCATGTCACGCCCCCAGAGGAGTCCTTACCGAAAAATTTCGGCAGCATCTCCCCTGTATGGGTGACAATCTGAGGCATACATACATACAATATACATCAGCCACATACGGCTGGAATATATCTACACAACCACGCAGTTATATAATCAGCCCACTCGGCTAGAACAGAAATAAACACAACCACGCAGTTATATAAATATATTAATCAGCTCACACGACTGTACTAAAATCAACACAGCAGAAATCACAAACAATGATCACAAAACACAAAGCAACTAACTGCGAGCCGGCTCGGCTTGACACAATAAAATCAAACTAAATAGAAGATACACAAACACAAGAACAAGAAACAAAACCAAAGCACAACTAACGTACAGTATACCAAAACCATAATATCGTCCTCGAATGTGACATGGAACTGGCGAATAGGATCTCCAGGCGACTCCATAAATCCTTTACCTGCTACCTGGCGAAATTACCAATATACAGGATGGTGAGTATAAAGACTCAGTGGGTAATAGACAGATAGTGCATGAGTATAGTAAAGAACTAGAGATGCAAAGGTATACAGTCTCGTATGGAAATAGTAGTTACTACAGTGATATCATAATAAGTGGCCATACCTGATACCATATCCTAGGCTAGTAGTAGAAGGTAAAGTGTAGCAAAGTCCTGCTACAGTACTGCGTATAACTACATGGTATCATGTGAGGTATATACATGTCAACAGTAAGTAAGTAGTGTCTAAACACATATCACATGTATAAATCTCAACCTATGTAAGCATAACAACATAAATAAACAACAACAGCATAATCTAGCAACAGCAGCATAAGAAACAGCAGTATCAGCAGGTATAATAATAACAGCGTGTGCACGGATGGTCACCCCGCCCACCTCTCTGCACCATGACCCCTGTATGGTCGAGAGGCCGGATCGATGACAACTGTACCACCCAAAGGCCGCCACTACTCTCGAGTGACCGGATGGACAGGTGCATAGTAGCTGAATAGCTACATCTGCGACGGGGGTCCCTGCTGCCCGCGACTCCAGCTATCACTACCCATGAGTGTGCGAGTAGGGGGGCACGACAGGACAAGCGGCACGCTCCAGCTACCACTACCCATGAGTGGCCGAGCGTGCGGCCCAAGCCATTGACCGTCTCAACCACAAGGGAGCCAAGGTCGCCGGCAATGCATGCAATGACATGATGCGAACAATGCAATAGTCATCATATATAGATAAACAGAAACAGGTATGCTACATGAAGCCAGCATGCTTAGTAAGGTGTGTAAATAAACAGCAAACCAAAGCATGTAAACATGGTATCAGGTGCCCATATATCCAATACCTAATATCTAATGTCTGGTATCTGGTATCTGGTATATGATACCTAGTAATATAGTATCTGCTAAATATCATCGATAGCAACAAGAGACTGTATAGAAACAGACATGAGTAGCTCAAAGATTGAGTGGAAGTATCAAGTGCAGGAAAAATAAGAGTGGAGTCAAGATAAACATAGTAGCCATCTAAACATATAGCTCATGCACTAAGATCAATGTGCTAAAGAGATAAAGCAAGAAGTACCCGCCTTTATACGTAGACCGTGTCCAGTGTTCCCATGTTGAGACACTTGTCCCTAAATCCAAGTCCTGTGATCACAATACGCATAATGTAACTGATCAAGTAGGAACTAGTTAGCTAAATCCATCATAAACCAAATAGCCACCTTAACATCAATCTGATCAAGAATCCATAAACTCTTATCATTCCATAACCTAATCTGTAGCTCAAATCAAATAAACTAATCCATGACTAAATCATTCATCCTCTAGACTAATCAATTCCAAGCTTAAATACTCACATAAACTAACTAAGTCCATAATCCAATAGATTAAACTACACATATATCAATGCTAACCACTCACCGGAATTAATGGCTTCGCCAATGACTTATAGCTAGTATAACTCTCTACCAACGAAGATGAGATTGTTGTCTCTGCAAATCAACATACTGCTCATAGCCCCACTCAATTGCTAACCAATCTAGAATCAACATAATTCCAAGCACAACTTACCCAAGTTCAAAATTCCAACCGCTCGGTGAAGAACTCGAATCAATCTGTGAGGAAGTGGGGCTCCTCTTCCTCAGTGACCGATCATGGCTTCAACAGTAGATCGACAGGCAATGGAGAGCCGACAACAGTGGCTCAGCAACCGAAACAACGACCAAAGTGGGTTGCAACAACTGGGAGGTCACACAGTAAGCCTTTTGCTCGAAACAATGTCGCAGGAGAAGAAGGACCGACTAATTTGTGAGATGTTGGCAATGGATCTTCACATAGGGCACAACCCAAAGGAAGATAGCTTTGTTGCTAGGGCACGACGACCTACTTGCTCCGGCTATGACGAGGGAGGAAGAAGATCACCGACAGGGAAACGTCGACTAGGGCTCGAATCTCCTTCTCTTGGTCGGGAGCACGACGACTGACCTGGTGTGCTACTGCGGTGAGGTAGACTCGAATTAGGGCTCGGCTCGGCGGAACCTGTGGGTAGCCAACGCGCCAGCTGACTCCTGATCGAGATCATCCTCAAAGGAGGAGAAGGTTGGCCGCACGCGATTGAAGATCCAGGACTCCTCGCTCAAGCTCCGACAAGTTCCAGATGACTCCGACCAGGAGAGGAACGATGAGGCAACGTGATAGAAGGGTCGGCATCGTCGACTCCTCACGACGATGACGGTTGTGATATCGCCAGTCGGGTGTCACTGTGATGGCCCACAGCGTCAAGCTGAGACACAAGAGGAGGAAAAGAGGAGGTGGCGGATGAGAATAAGGAGAGAGAGGGGCGGCGGTGAGATCACGGCGACAAAGAGCGAGGGAGGAAGGGAATCGGCGCTTTCATATTGTTAGGGGACGATGAGAAATAAAAATAATAGGTTAAAAACTTAGGTTCAATCAACTCCTACTAAAGGGTATTCCAAACAGGCTTTCTCTAAATCCAATAATTGATCCCCTTAAAATACGTCATACGAGCTCCGATTAAATACCAGAAAATTCCTAAAAATTCCTGAAAAATCCAATAAGATTATTTTTCCAATAACCTTATTATTTAATTATTATTTGGGTACCATATTTTACAATGCATGTTTGTAAACTTTATTATATTCTTTATAATGTTATTTTGCATATATTATTATGGCAAAACAGCAGGCAGTAGCACCCTGTGGCTACAAGGTTCTTAGAGTTATTGGAGAAAGTATTTTTTGTTATTAGTAATTCAAGTTCACATATTACTTTAATAATTTTCATACCTTAATATTTATTCTTGCAGATTTATTCTTGATAGCCACCGAGTTGCCACTTATATCACTAAAACATTTAAAGAGCGAGTATGCACTTCTGGTACTACATAGAGGCATGTAAACTAGGAGATGAAGATATTTTATTATAATGAATTTGTAGTAAATAAATTTAATATATTTGGTATTTCTATAATATATGTATCATTTAATATACTAAATTTTAACTTGTAATTGCAAAAAAGATATACATGGGAAGAAGAGCAAGAAGAATAATTTAAAGCTATATGGAATAGTTACTCTGCCAAACTTTACAGAGACCTTATGTACTATATAACTATATAAGAAACAAGGACACTAGGCCAACGTATATTTCTGAGACGACATGAAGTACATGAACGGCCAATTAGGCTGCAAAAAGGTGGCAAGAAAATACTGAAAAGACTCGATCAAATAGAAATACAGTGCCAAGTGGCTCGAGCACTGAAACTGCTCGACATACGTCAGGATCAAGATCTATTATTGAGCATTCCATGGATCTAGTGAGTTTAATTTAAAGTTATATTTTATAACAAATTCTATATTTATTACCAAACTTGTATAATTTTATCTCAAATTATTTATGTATGCAGGAATGTGATCTTGCCCAACATCCCATATGTATAGAGGTATTTCTTAAGACCCGCAAGAAGAAGGATGAGACATTTATCAATTTTTAATCTTAGACCCTACACGTAAGATTATTAACTTTATTACATTTGTTCATTTCTATCTTGATTAACTTTAGTAATTATGATCAAATTAGATATTAATCATATTATATTTTTCCACACATGAATAAATGATAGATAGAGTGGCTTAGGCATCTCAACCATCATCAAAAGGGGGGGAGTCACAGACTCTATCTACCGACCCGCTGAATGAGATTTATTATGATGTTATCAGTGGAAGGGAAAAAATCTCCACCCTCTATGGCTTTGGCTTCCAATCTAAAGTTGTATTTGATTATTTGAGGACTCCTAGGGGTCGTGCTAGTTCCTCTTCTTCTACTGAGGTGCAATCTTTAAGATGTGAAAATAAAGAACTGCACACTCAACTAAAGTCAATGGATGAGAAGATGGCCACTATGGATCAGTGGAGGGCCATTGAGGAGCATAGGAGGAGAGCCAAGGAGGATAAGAGGAGGGTTGAACGTGACACAAATAATGAAAGTCTCTTTGCCCATATGCAAGCGGTTGTGGCAACTTTCTCTCAGTCCTTGACACCACATGATTTTGAGTCATAGGAAACTCAAAATTCATTCAACTATGGTGATTAGCTTTTTCTGAAGTTTGTTCAACTACAACTTAATTTTTTATTTATCATACATAAAACATGTAAAATATATTTATTCCATTTTAATATTCTAATCTGCTCATTTCTAAATATTATATTACTATATGTTTCAAGAGTCTGTATTTGCATATTCATCATGATCATTATCATCATAATCATCTTTCTATTAAGGTATCTTTTTTATTAGATGTAAAATTAGTTATACATATATGCAAAATTTCTAATTATACATCAATCTTATCATAATCTATCGTATTTGACTTTCTATGGGATTTTATATTACTAGTATTATTTAGAATATGTTCTATCATAGTATGGATTTATATATTTGATTCTGTGCATTTGGATTTAGATATGGATATGTATTTCTATTATTGTGTTTGTGTTTTATTTCTATTATTGTGTTTGTCTATTGTTTAGATTGTGTTTATTTCTATTTGTTTCTATCCACAAGACTATTTGTTTGTTTATGTTTGTGATATATGAATTGTTAGGATGTATGAATTGTTAGAATTGTGTTAGTTTATTTGTATGTATATATTGTTAGGATGTGTAAAATGTGACTGTATATATGGATATAAAATATGATATTTGTATGTATAAAATGGCATCACTTGTGATAGTTTTATATAGATATGTAAATTGTAAATAGGATAGATCCTAATACACAATGTTTATTTTTAATTTTTTTATTGATGGAATACCTATGGAAATAGTGTTTCCATCAGTGAACACTGTTTCGTATCATTATGGTGTGTCGATATTTTTCAACAGAAACATTGTTTTCATCAGTAATTGCTAATAGAAACAGTGGTTTCTGTCGATATATCGATTTATTAGATACCGACGAAACAGTGTTTCTGTCGGTAATTATTGATGGAAACTACTATTTTCATCAATAATTACCGATGGAAAATACTATTTTTGTTGATAATTTCTAACGGAAATAGTGTTTTCCGTTGGTAATTGATGGTTGTTCAACATCTAGGAATAGTGTTCTCGGCGGTGTTACCGACAAAAATAATGTTTCTGTTGGCAAATATTGTTTACATTTATCGACGAAATAGTATTCAGTCTTAAATTATAATGACAGAAGTTTAATTTCCATCAAAAAAACCATTTCTGATGAATTATCTCTTGATAAACAAGTTTTTATCGGAACACCATTAGTAAGTGAATATATCAACGGATTTTTGATTAAAAATTCCATCGATAAACTAGAATATTTTTGTAGTGACAACCCCTAAGCCTAGGAGCCATCACACGATCATATGTGATTTTTTCCTAAGAGCCAAAGTCATAGAGGGATTGGTTTTTCCTTTCACTGACAACATCATAATATATATCATTTAGTACATCGTCTGACAAAATCTGTAACTCCTCTCCCTCTATAGCAGGCTGAGACACCTGAACAACTTGATCAATGATTTCATCTTATGTAAAAGAATATTATTAATATCTAATATATAATTAATAAAGCTAGTCATTGTTAAATGTAAGTAGTAATAAAATTTATACTCTTATGTGTATGGCCTTTGATCGAGCATCAACAAAAGTATCATCCTTTTTCTTATTGTGAAATGCCTCCCAACAAGTAGGATGTCTTTGTAAAATATTAATCTGCATAAAATTTTTTATAAAATCAAATAAATTTATTAATAATTAAAAAATTATAATATAACTTTATAGTAAACTTACCGAGCCTATTGCATGCTCTACAATAGATCATGATCCAGTCATACGCTTTGTGGATCTGGTGCTTGTGTAAGATATCGAAAAATTTAATTAATAAGGTTATTTGGGAAATAGCCTTATAGAATTTTTTCGGAATTTTTAGAAATTTTCTGGAAATTTTTCGAAACTCGTACGACGAGTTTGAGGGGACGAATTTACGGATCCGGATAAAGCCTGTTTGGGATACCCGTTTAAGAGAGGAAATGTTTTATCTATAAATTCATTTCCTTTTCTTATTCTTTCTCTCTAACGTCGATCGATCCCAACCCGATTTCCTCTTCCCCGACCCTTCTTCCCGACTCTCCTCTCGTTCTCTCTCGCGGACGGATCTGTGGCGATTGTTGACATCGCCGGAGGAGCTCGTTGTCGGAGCTTGCTAGAGATCGAACCAAGAGGCTCGAATCATCCTGATCTTCTATTCTCAAGTCTTCCCCGAGCTTTCCTCCCGGTTCTGCCGATCCTTTCTTCCTTGATCCGACGCCATTGGATCAAGCTAGATCCACCGATCGTCGGTGTGGAGAGCCAGTTAGGGCTTTGAAGGTAAGCAACTGATTCCTTCTTTTCTCTCTCTGGTTGTTGCCGATCTTGGAGGTTAGGGCACTGTTTCTATGTTGATCCTTCTTGCTGGAATCGTGATCGTCTTCCGATTTTGGTCTAGGAGGAAAGCATCGGATCTGTGAACCTCCTCTTCCTTGTTGTTGACTGAGGTCCCAGTTGGAGGTGAGTTCTGGTTAGAATTGGGTATTGTTGGATTATAGTTCTCCATTTCTTGTTGATATGTGATCTTTGCTTGATTCCTTCTTGATCCGGTTGATTCCAGTAGGTTGTGTTGTTCGGTGGGTTTGGAAATTTGGGTATTATGGGGTATTCTTGTTCCGGCAGCAAACCCTTCCAACAGCAATAGTCACTTAGTTCCAGCATCCTGTTCGGCTGTGAATCAAGGTATAGTGTAGGGATTTTGATACGTGTTGTGGATAATGGATTGATTTAGGTATGATTTGATTACATGATCATGTGTAGTTTTGAATTAGGGTTATATTTAGTTGTTTATGTGTAGAATTATTTAGTTTTGGAACTAATCTAATGGAATGATTAGGGTTAAGGTAATTAACCCTAGTCAACCGTTGGATTTCTAATCTAATGGGTGATTAGGGATTAGGTAACTAACCCTAATTGACCGTTAGATTTAATTGGGTAGGTTGTGATTGTGTTGATTAGGATTTTACCCTAATTTAGTTTTAGGGATTTTATTTAGTTATTCATTTGGATTTAGCTAAATAAAATATATATGTATTGTTTGTTGATGCAGGACTCTGATTCGAGACGGGCGTCTCGACTTTGGATTTCTTGACAGTACCTTCTATTTGAGGCGGGTACCCTTTGACTTATCTCTTGATAGTGTTTTATGATATGTGTAGTATATATATAATTACTAGTGATCGGTAGATATATCACTTCCCCGATTATAGTTTATTTGATACCTGCTGCATGCTTCTACTGTTAGCTGTTATACATTAGACTTATATGCTCTTAGTTATTATTATGTGTACCGATGCTCTTAGAGGTGATGATATGTTGTGCTTCTGTATACTGGATTAATTGTTAGACATACTGGATATGTGATCTTGGATTCATGTTGCTTATATCATGGTTATATGTGCGTTTATTTTTCTGGCACATATATATGGAGGAGGATATGTTCAGGTATGACATACTGTAGCATCATGCACCATTTCGCATGATTGCATGTTAGGCGATTGACGACTCCATTATTGTTGAGCTCGTCGGTCGGCTACATGGGTCTGCACATAACGTGACCACTGCATGGGTAGTGACACAGCACCCAGGGTGTGTATGGCAGTTAACTCTGTAGGGCTCCATTGGTCCGCTCATGGGTAGTGTGATACAGCGTGGTAGCAGGACAGGGATCCCTCCACATCATGGCGTAGCGGGAGATGATAGCATTGCGCTCCCTCACTATGTTTGAGGTAGGAGGATAGGTGTACTCCGACAGCATCCCGTCCACTCGGCCACTCTTTAGGAGTAGTGATGGACTCGGTCTCACCATCGTGTGTGAGATGGCTGACTGGCGTCAGGGGTGAACAGGACATGTCATTTGCATCATATGCACAGATTACATTTATTGTGATTGTTGCATATTGGATGATGTATTTTGGTAACTACATATGATTGACATGTATACAGGATACATGCTTATTTGCTCTGACTATTTTTATCTGTGTATGTTCACAGTCATATGCTCGAGCCTCGCAGGTGAGTACAGTTTATTTCAGTTATGCATTTCTTATTATCCTTGCTGTAGACTGTATTACATGCTTATTGTTAGTTACTACAGTTTACTCAGCTATGTATACCTGTTATACTGTTAGGAGATTGTACTATAAGTTATTATCCGTAGTTATATGTTACTGTACATATCTATTGGTTATCTGCTGAGTTCTTTGAACTCACACCGTTATATTACTACTTTTTAGGTTGAGGTCGTCGAGAGATTCCAGTCACTAGCCCCCTTTGTCGCGACGATTTTCAATTGTAGACTTTAGTATTCGTTTTTATGTCGATATATACCTGTGATGTGGGTTCTTGTACTTTGGACTTTGTGTTGAACATTCAGGTTTGCTACTCTTGTTTTCCGCTGCGGATATTTCATTACTTCATGGATTTCATTTCCTTCGTTGTAGTGGAGTAGGATTTACATATATCTGCGATGATTCCTTTATCGTCTTTTCTTTTAGTAATTTCTATTGTCAGCCGGAGGTTGTATATTAAACTGCGTGGTTTGTCTATATAAACTACGTGGATTGGTTATATACTTGCGTGGATTGCTTGTTATTTGTATTGTATTGTTCTGGCCGTGTGGGCCGAGGTATGGATATATGTATATTAGGATTCATATTGTCACCCGTACAAGGGAGATGCTACCGAAATTTCATCGGTAGGGACTACCTGGGGTGTGATAGCTTGGGCCAGTGACCTCAGTATTTCTATTATTTTATTGTCATTTTTCTGCAGCCCAAATATTCTTATATGCATCCTAAATCTCATCTAGTACATGGAATGACCTTATTCCCTTCCTTCTCCACTTGTATAATAAGTGCATGTATAGTTTTGTATAATAATTATTCCATATTTCTTTAATTGTACATTGTATCCTAGTTCCCGTATATATTTTTTTTATAACAATATCAAGAAAATTAGTATAAAAGGATATTATACTATATTATATTATATAGTATCAATAATATTCAAATTATTTATAAAAAATTCTTGATAATAAAGTCTATTAAGATCTTGGTCTACATATTAGAAGTGCACTATCATTATTTAAATTTTTTACATATAAGCAATTACATTATGACCATCGAGAGTAAAATTACATAATTTTTTTCAAGTTTTAAAATAATAAATAAAAAATTAGATGCATTGGAATTACTAATAATATCAATATTTACTAATCCCTAACAATCCTCAAAATAATCTAGACTCCATGTACTACTAAAATAGCCGACATGATTATATCTGTAAAATAATATTATAACATATACACATGCCAAATAATAATCAAATCAAAATAATAATGTCTTACATGGTAAAACTAATGAGATTTACATATAAAAATCAAGCATATCCTAAAATTTAATCATCATTATATATGAATAATTAGCATTAACATTTTGTAAGTATTCATCGATAGACTCTATTAGTACATCAAGCTCCTCACTCTTGGATATCTCTCTATCATCTTTTTCCTCGTAAATGACATTTACATCTATAAGTAATTGGGATGTGAATTGAATTTATGAATCAACTGAATGTATCTCCACTTCCTCGTTTTAAAAAGCATCATGATTTTGTGTCGTGATAGAGTTCAACATTTCTATGGTCGAGTGAGGTTTCATTCAACAAAGTGCTAACCATTCATTAGATTTTCTTCACTTCGTCGGGTTTATATTCAATATAGAAAACTTATCCGGCTTGTACTGTAGAAATTAAGGGTTCAAATTTATTGAATCTTTTGTTTGCATGAACTTCAACTAAATTGTAGTTTGAATATATTCTAATACCTATTCTTGGAGTTGAATCATGCCATGAACATTTGAATAACACATTTTTTTATAGGTAAAGTAGGATATTCAACCTTAATGATTTCATCAAGTCTACCAAAGCAATCAAATTCAGTATTAGTATCATTGATAGATTTACAACATTATTAAACATGTAAAACTAAATATACATATAGTTTAAACTTAAGCTTAATTAAAATATTAAAACCTATTATTATCAATAAATAAACACTCATCATATACCTAAAGTTAGTGCACAAAGAAGCTTGTCTTCGAAAAGTGTAAGAACACACCAAATAAGAAGCCTGCATAAAAAATAGTATAAAGTCAACAATCAAATATATAGAGCATTACACAAACAACAAATAATATTTTTGATAATTTATACCACAAAAATAGAGGTATTTATGCAATGCATCATGCATGCATCTGGTCGTCCAACCAAGCTTGAGGTCGCTGCCGAACTCATGACCTCGATGTGAGGCCGAGGTTGAGCTCACAATAAGCCAAGGTTGAGAAGTCAAGGCTGAGTTTGCGGTCGGCTGCCCACGGCTGCATGGATGCAAGACTAGGGCTGAGGTCATGGTAGGATTTGCTACCTAGATGTGAGGTCGAGCAAAAGCTTGTAGCCAGCCAAGGCTGAGGGTGTAGCCGGCCTCGCGAGCACGGTGCAAGGTTATGGTTGGTCGGCCTCGCGATGTACATCTCAGCCTTGGCGAGAGGCCGAGGTCACAGTCGGAGATGGTAGGGGAGAGAAGAGGGGGAAGGATTACTTACTTGTTAGAGGGGAGCTTGTGCGCATGCCGAAGAGGAGGACATCAAGATCGATCGGAGAGAGAGGAGAGAGCATGAAATAAGAAAAAAAATCAAGAAATCCTAATATGATTTATAATTAGTGACAGATATATATTTCCATCACTAATTTAGCAATGGAATTTAATGTTGCTACTAAAATAGCAACAAAAATAAATATGAGTCGATATTTTAGTGACTAAATTAAATATTTGACACTAAAACAATGACAAAATTAAATCTTGTGGCTAACGTAGCGACGAAATTATATATATGTCACTATTTTAGCAATCGAATTAAATATTCATCGTTATTTAAATAGGTTAAATACGAATAGCAATGGGATTAGCAACGGAGTTTAACATCCATCTCTATATTAGCGGTTGATATAATATTCGATTGCTAATTAGTGATGGATTTTATTATCTATCGCTAATTAGCAACGAATTTAGGGTTTAGGGTTTTTGGGAAATTTAAATTATGCTGTTAAATTAGTCATGAAAAATAAATTATATCACTAATTCCATTGCTATTTCAGAGTGTTCTTGTAGTGTCGTGTGTAGTCGGGCGTTAGGACTATAGTCTAGAATGCCAATCACTAGGATGCTAATGTTGTTGCTCAGATTGAGGGTGAGGGGGAGGTACCTCAGCTGTTAACACTGGAGTTGAGTGTACATCTTGACATTATTGATAGTCGTTAGATTGTGCAGGCTGCTCATCTTAATGCTCGTCTAGACTCTATCGAGAGCTGTCAAATTGTGCTCCAATCTACGATTGATTTTATGGCTCAAATGTTTCAATTGTAGATGTTTGGATATCCACCTCCTTCATCAACACCTCTGCGACGACCTCCAGCTGATGCATCTACACCTATGTTAGACTTTGATTAGGAGTTGGGTATTGATAGTTGTTTTTTTGTTGCTTATGTTGATATTGTTATGACATTTGGCATGTTGTACTTGTATGATCCTGCCTTATCGTAAGCACTTTTTGTATGATTGACATTAGTTATATGTCATGTTTCTAGATGCACTACAAGAAAAAAAGTTCATACATAACACTTAAAAGATAATATTTTTTTAAAGTGGTGTCTTTTTTTTACAATATTTTTAGTGAAAACCATTGTCTATATTTTTATTTATTATTAAAGACAATGTTTTTTCAAATAACCATTGTCTATTGGCATCCCTAAGATTTTAATTTTGCAAATAGATTTATCTTTTGATAAAAAGTTATATTTTAAAAAAGAAAATACTTTTTTATCCTATAAAAAATGTTGTCTTTACTAAAAAAAAATAACACTTTTGAAGCATTGCAAAAGTGTTATCTTTACAAAAAAAATGACAATACTTTTTAAGCATTGTCTTTGAGCGGATTTTTTATAACAATACTTTTTTAACTACATAGACAACGCATAAAAAACATTGTCTTTCAGCTTTTTTTCTTGTAGTGATTGATTGTCTATTTGTGTAGCATTCTTGGTATGTGTTGAATACATGTGACTTTGTCTTTAAATCTTGATTGTCTAGTTATATTTGTTTCGGGGGATGTACCCCATGTTTTGGTTATTTTTGTGAGTTGATGTGTTAGCGGGGGAGTGCCCTGTCTTTGATTACTTTTTGGTGTTTATAACTTATACGAATGTGCCCTATATTTGTCTTCCAAACTAGTTTTGCAAAATTTATTTGTCATGTTGCTTATATTTGGGATTACTTATCCCCCCTTGTTGCTATCTTTTTTATATTTGAAAAAGAGGAGAAATCATGCATCTTATGACACTTATATTGCATATGACATTCATATGGTAGGGTAAAGTTAAATTCTCTTAACACTACATGAATGATTTATTATCATATTGTCAAAAGATAGCCTAAACTTAAATAGATTGTCAAACATAAAAAAAAAAAAGGAGAATGTTGATACAATCATGCCCAAGGAATATAATTTTTATGTTTGATAACATTTAAGTAAAGGCTAATGAAATAAGATCTCACTTGTGCAATAAGCTAAGTGTGCAGGGAAAAGTCCTTATAGGTTGAAGACTAGAAATAAGGTAAGGAAAGTCCAAGAAAGTCAATGATAGATTCATGGAAAAAGGATGTCCATGCAGGTCAGAAGACTGGATGCAAGATAATGGAAAGTTCAAGAAGGTGAAGGACTAGATTCTTGGCAAAAGAATGAAACCTGAGCAGATCGCAAATCGAATACAAAGGTGGATGAAGATTCAGAGATGATGAAGCTTTAGGCATGAAAGTCCAACGAATAAGAGGTTCATCTGGCATCAGGTAATTGGGAATGAGGTAAAAAAGTGTAGGTGAATCCAACCTTTAGAATGGCTGACAAAAGAGCATAAGTCAATTGATACAAGTATCATTCAACTAATACTGCGGAAAAATAAAAGGAAGAGTTCGGTCAGATTATTATTCAATTGATTGTTACATTAATCAATTGATGTCAATTTGGATCTGAACATAAGTGACTGTCAGACTTACCTATTCAATTTGACTTATTGCATCAACCGAATGATGGTTTTGAAATTGATCAGAAGTGAGTCAGACTCGCCTGTCCAATTCTACTGATTGCATCAGCCGAATGATGGTTTACATTAGTTGACTGATACCGATCAAAATTGAACAGAAGCAATTCAGATGTGCATGTTCAGTTTGACTGATTATATCAATCGAATGATGGTTAACATTAGTCCACTAATACTGATCGAAATTGAACAAAAGTGAGTCAGACTCACCTATTCAATTTGACTAATTGAATCAGTTGAATGATGGTTTACATCAGTCAACTTATGTTTAAATTATCAATAAAATCATATAGATTTTAGAAGGGTCAGAAGTCGTTCAACGTCATGAATAGTCGTCGAACACCATATTAATCGACTGATAGTGTGCAACAGTCGATTGGTGTTTGAAATAAAGGCATTGTGTCAAGGATTCATATAAAAGTAAAAGGGAGCATTTGAAGGGTAGAGCTCCCATCTCAAGCCAAGTCTTTCATGCTAACTTCTTGCTAATAAGTTCTTGAGATCAACCCCCATCTTTAGTGCAAGCATTTAAAGAAGAATAAGCTAACATCCCTTAAGAAATCTATTACACTACCGTAAGTGTACGGTTATCGTCAAATAATAAAATATCGATCCCACGAGAACTGGTTATAAGCACTAGAGATCTCTCACGGGGAATTAGCTAAACTATTGTCAGTTGCAAGTTATAGCCTAAGAGAAGTAAGATTAAGAAGAGGAAAGAGAGAGATAAACTTGCTTTGGGAAATATTTAGGGGTTCAGTTTCATTGTGATGTTTATCAATATATCATAGTTCACCAATTGTCTATCCTCAATTTATATTCATACGTAGGAAGTTAGATTCATTACCAGCTCTCCCCTGTAATGGTCAAGTCTATTAGAGTGTATACTAAAAGCCTAGCTTTTGTATAAACATTTATTTAGAAATAAAGAATCACAATGGTCAAATACATACATTTATTTGTTAAGTGTAGTTGTTCAATTAATTTATATTGGAGATAACATGGTGTGTGGTGTCACACACAGAAAATCATGTTATCAGTTCTTTATAAATTATAAATAGTTGCTCACGACTAAGATGGAAAGGAACAAACCATTGGAATAGTCGTAGTGTAATTAGGTATTAGTTTATCTTGACTAATAAATTACACTAGTACACTCTAAGTGTATTGAGTAGGACCATTTTAGGTAAGTTCTTTTTATACTGACTTGATAAAAGAACTACACCATAGTAATTATGGAAGTGTGTGCTCTTAATCCTAATATAATAACAAACACATATATTTAGTATTTATTTCTTTGACTTATCAATGGGTGACATTTAGCTCGATAAATCAATAAGCCCGATAAGTTGGGAAATAATATTACTTATAGTGTGTGTTGTTGATTATAGAAGGAAACTGTGTCCTAGTAATCTAGGTTGAGAATGTCCCCAAGAGGAGCTCATAAGGATTGTCATGTTAAACCCTACAGGTGGACTTAGTCCGACATGACGATGAGGTTAAGTGGTACTACTCTTGAACTAAGATATTAATTAAGTGAGTTGTCAGTAACTCATTTAATTATTGGACATTCGACATCTTAAACACAGGGAGATTAACACACTCATAATAAGAAGGAGCCCAAAATGTAATTTGGGATTGGTGCGGTAGTTCAATAATAATTCTTTAGTGGTATGAATTATTATTGATGAAGTTAAGTTATATGTTCGGGGCGAACACGGGAAGCTTAATTTCATCGGGAGACCAAAACCAATTCTCCTCTCAATCCCTATCGTAGCTTCTTGTATATAGAGATTTATACCCACCACATACCCACTTCTTACCCAACCCAAGGGGGTCGGCCAAGCTAGCTTGGAACCCAAGCTAGGGTCGGCCAAGACCCAAGGATAGAGCCAAGTTTAGTGGTCGGCCCTAACTTGGAGTCCAAGCTAGGTGTGGCCGGCCACATAGAAAATAAAAAGGGATTTTTATTAAAATTATTTCTTATGTGGATATCATGGTTTTAAGAGAGAGTTTAAAATTTAAATCTTTCCTTTATAGTTTTCTACAAAAGATTAAGAAAAGATTTGAAATCTTCTCTTATTTGTAGATTGAAAGGTGGATTTTAATTTAAGAAAACTTTCCTTTTTTAACCAAGTTCATGATTTAAAAGGGAGTTTAAAAATTAAATATTCTCTTTTATAAGTTTTTACAAAAGATTAAGAAAAGATTTGATATCTATCCTTATTTGTAGATTGAAAGGAGATTTTAAATTTTAGAGATAACTTTCCTTTTTGGAAATCATCCACATATTTAAAAGAAATATTTTAATTTATAAAATTTCCTTTTTATAATCCACCATGAAGGGAAAATTTATTGGATAAATTTTTTATAAATTTTTGAAAATAAATTAGGAAATTAATTCTTATGAATAAAAACTTTCCTTGATGGAGAATTAGTGGTGGCCGGCCATTACAATTATGAAAAGGATTTTAATTTTAATTAATTAAATTTTCCTATTCATGGCAAAGTAATAAGGAAGTTTTTATATAAATTTTCCTTATTTGCAAAACTAAGGATTATAAAAGAGGGGGTAGAGGTGCCTTTGTGGGTGCTAACTCTATTCTATTTTTCCCGCCCTCTTTTTCTCCTTGGTGTGGCTAGCCCTAGAGGTTCTCCCTCTCCTCTTCTCTTCTTCTTTAGTGGCCGGTTTTATCCCCTCTTGGAGCTCTTGATGGTGGCCGGTTCTAGCTAGGAGAAGAAGGAGAGAAAGGAGGTTTTATTTCTTGCATCTCTTCGAGCTTGGTGGTGGTGGTGGACCTCTACTTCTCTTGGAGAATTGTGGTGGCCGAATCTTGCTTGGAGAAGAAGGTGACTTAGGTGGATTCTCATCTCGGTAGATCGTTGCCCACACAACGTCCAGGATAAGAAGAGGAATACGGTAGAAGATCAAGAGGTTATTTGCTTACAAAGAAAGGTATAACTAGTAATTGTTTTCCGCATCATACTAGTTTTCTTTGTATAGTTATTTTTGGAAATACCAAACACAAGAGGCATATGATTCTAGAGTCGGATTTGTTTCGAATTTGTGTTTCTTTTGTTTTATTTTTCGAATTTGTGATTCGATTGTTTTTTTTGGTTAACCTAGAGTTATTTAAGGAAATTAAATATTAGCTTTCCTTAAAAGGCTTTGTCTAGGCGGTGGTGGATGCTCCCATACCCAAGAAGGTCATGTGCCTCACCATGCAGTCTTGGAAGCCAATTTTGGAAATTAATATTTAATGGAATTAATAACATAGGTGGATTTGGATCAATAGTGTTAAGTTCTACTTGCGATCCAAATCTAGACCATAAAGAACAGATAAGTTAAATTTGGAATCAATGATGTTAAGTTCCATCTGTGATTCCTAATTTAACTTCTAAAGAACACAATAAGTTATTTAAGGAAAGGTTCGACACTTGTACAAAATTTTTGTACAGTGAAATCGGTACGATTTTCCTAGGACTAACCAACAATTGGTATCAGAGCTAGGGTTTGCCTCTGTGTGTTTGGTTTTCAAATAGATTATGCACATGTCATACATAATTTAGGCAGGATAATAGTAGGATGTGCTAACTTTGTGGTTGCAGGCTCCAACTATGATGGCATTTAGATATTGTGTGTGATTGGACCCTTGGACATGTCAAGGGCATTATTTTGTATGTGCATAATTGTATGTATTAAATACAGCAGGAGCTGTATTAGTTTTAGAATTTTACTTTTTTGTTTGATCTAGAATACATGTACATTCTTTTATGGAATATAGGATCGATATATATAGAATTCTATTTTTGTCGCGGATCGTATCTTTGCGAGGCGTGGTGCTATTGGAGGACCAGAGGGGCAGCGGAATAAGAAGCAAGATAGATGCGACAACTCAACCCGATGGCGGTGGCTAAAGATGGCAGCAGCTAGGGTTGGAGCACATGGAGGACAGTGATGAAAATGTCATAGTAGTTGGAAAATTAATTTCCAAATTTATTGCTTTTATTTATTGTGTGTGTGCGCATGTGTTATATGCTAGCATAGGTTAAAATTCTTCATCATAAATAACTAAGTGGAAGAGGGATTAGTATATGAATCTCATGGTCTCCATTATTGGTTTGTAAGTGATGCAACAAGTTTGCGCGTTGGCTCTGAGTGCCTTCCTCCATATCGGATGAGTTTGTTTGCGGATCACTAGATCAAACTTCCATTTTGGATGGTTATAGGAAATTGATTAAGAGTGTGTGATCTTCCCCATCGGAAGGGGCATAATCTTATTTAATGAACTAAGTATCAAGTAATGGTATACACTTAGACTCATTTAATAGTATCCTCCCCATCGGAGACACTGCTATTATTTGTGTGATCGAAGGAAAACCAACTATTAATTTGTCATAAAGATAGGTTGAGAAGATAATAAAATTATAACCCTTCTCTTACAAATGTTGAGATTTTGTATACGTCCACACTATCGTGGCATGCAAAATTCATGGTGTTTGAGGAAATTTTATTTGTCAGGTTGACAAGATAATAAAATTAATGGGTAAAACACCTCTTACAAATGTTTGAATTTGTATACGTCACACTATCGTGGCATACAATATTCACGGTGTTTGAGGTAATTTTATTTGTCATAAAGATAGTTTGACAAGGTTATTAATGGGTATAACCCTCCTCTTACAAATGTTCAATTTTGTATACGTCCATACTATCGTGGCATGCAAAATTCACGGTGTTTGAGTTGTTGGTGAATTTAAATGATATTATTTTAAGGAATCAATATTATTTTAAATTCAAAGTTTTGACCAAATATTTGATCAGAGATAAACCAACTATTAATTTTATTTGTCATAAAGTTAAGTTGACGAGATAATAAAATTAATGGATAAAATCTCCTCTTTGATTTTGTATACGTCCACACTATCGTGGCATACAAAATTCATGGGGATTTTAATGTGACGACCCACCTTCTACTGGCTAGGCTGTAAGGTCGGACCGTCACATTATGCTGTGCTAAGCTATATCGATGACCATTACTAAGTCTAGGTGCGAAAAACTGTACCAATTTAAAACCTTGCTAAGCTAATACAAGTTCTTGGTACTACATGTGCTAAGGGATGCAATCTAAGGTATACATGGCATATCCTACATCCCCTATGGTCAAGAAGCTGAATTACAAGGTCTCTTGGTCGAAACCTAACTTCCCAATCGATCCAGATTGAACTCGATCGATTGCAAGCTGTTGGATCGATCCATGGATCGATTCAGATCGCTACTGTGCTCGGGGTAATAATCTGGATCGATCAGCTGATCGATCCAGACTGACCAATCGATCCAGTGATCGATTCCAGAGCTCTCTGTTCGCGGGAGCGATTTCCCGATCGATCGAACGATCGATCCCGGAACTTTCTGTTTGCGACAGAATGCGTCTGGATCGATCGGCTGATCGATCCAGAATCTTACTGTTCGCGGAACCAGGCTCCCAATCGATCCACTGATCGATTGAGGGCCCCCAATCGATCCACTGATCGATTGGGGTTTCTGATTTCGCAGCAAAACTCTGATTTCAGCACTGTTTCGTGCCAAACTCACCTACAAGAGTTCTATTTTAGCTGGAAACATACCAATAACACATAACTAGGATTATGAGCATAAGTACTAACAATCTAAGCAAGTCTTTCACGATTCAAGGCATTAAAATAACTAGAAATGCGGAAAATAACACTATATAAAAACTAAAGTCTTAGTTTGCTAATTTATCCAAGATCTTTATTTCAGGTTCCATCCATACACATCTTCATCGCATTAACCTCCAGCATCCGCTAATCCATCTTTCCTTTACCTTTATCTACAGTATAAGGAAAGAAGTATCTGTAAGCTTTACGCTTAGTAAGAAACTATCTACCTCACAAAACATGCATACGATGCAATTTATGCTTTAAAAACATGCTATTTGAAATATATGCTGAACAGGTAAAAGCATAGCATGGCATACAAACAAACTAGTCATGACAACAAGTGCTAACATAAGCTATCATATTGTATCAATAGGAAACTAAACTGATACAAGAAACTGAGCTGAGATAATTCTAAACTAATGCTAAAGCTGTACTGAATTCACATAACTATTTGTGAAGTTTTGAAAACTATTTTCATAAATAGGTTAAAATAATAATCATGCTGTTGTTTGGGCCCGGCAACTGTACTTGCTATGCGCGCATCCCTAACTATACCCGGGTTTGCAAGTCCCGAATTTAGTAGGGTTTACTAGGTTATCTAAACCTAGGGATGACTGTGGGAGCCCAACCCAATGGACATCTAGTCCAGTACAGTGCCACTGCTAAAATAAAATACTGGTTATAGCTAAATTTTCTTATCTTGCTATTTCTAGGTTATCTGAACCTAGAGCTAGGTTATCTGAACCTAGAGGCGATTGTGGGAGCCCACCCATTAGATCGTAGTCCCATATAAGCTGTAGTAAAACTGCATATACTAAATGAAAGCTTCTATCGCATTTAGCTAAACTATTAAAATGCCTAAGTCGCATTCTAATTTCACTGAACATACTGTAAAGCACTTAGCGTACACTGTTACACACCCTATGTGCCACAAATCCATATACTACTAAACTAAGGCATGCAATCACACGAGAACTACTTATACTGCAGGTGAGGGGTTTCTTACCTCCTGCGCTAGATTTCTTACGATTCTAGTCGCTAGTTTTCCGGTGGAGACGATCTTCTCGACGATTCTCTTGCGTCTACTCGTTCTTCTCACGGAGAGGAACGCCCTCGTGCTGGAATTATCGCCGGAAGGAGCCCTTATGAACCTAGGGATGAAACCCTAGGTTTGCTTGTGGTTGGCGCCAAGAGATGAGGGAGGAGAAGGGGTCGGCGTGTGAGGGTTTTGAGAGAGAGGAATTATCGTCTAAGAAAATAACATCTCCCACTTAACTCCCCTATTTATATTAAGTGGTTAATTCGCCCAACTCAAACATAAATATAATTGATTCCCTTTCTTTTCAACACGGCCCTGCTAGGTTCTCCTGGTTACTAGAGTTCACCTTAAGTCATAGGACCCAATAGGTCTCGGGTTCAATTCCCGCGTTGGCCATTTCACGATTCTATTTGTTTTTGCTACTTCCGCTGCTCTAAAAATTCTATAAAAATATCCTAAAATTCCAGAAAAATACTAGGATATTTCTAATAATTATTTTGAGAATTTTCGGGCATTACATTTAAGGTGTTAGTCTTGACCAAATATTTTTTTGATTTTTAAGATTTCAAATGTTGGTCAATCCCTTAGCTGTTATACTATAGGATAGACTTAGTGGTCCCAATTATAATGATTGGAAATAGGACTTGGACATTAAGGTAGGCTGTTCTCTTAGAACTAAGAACAATATAGGTGTATTTTATTCATTAGTTGTTGAAACATGATTAGCGGTGTCATCTACCAATACCTGGTGTGTAGATACGAGAGCCACTGATCATGTCTGCAATACATTGCAGGGATTCCAGAAAATCCGACAACTATATGAAGAGAAAATCACCATGGGCACTACTGCAAAAGTAGTAGCTGTTGCAGTGGGAGATGTTTATCCTCTGATATGAATAAAAAGTGGATTGTCTTTACATACCAAGTTTAGAAAGAACTTGATTTCGGTTTCTAAACTCTCAAAGAATAGATATTCTGTCTATTTTGATAACAAACTTGTTATCAAGAAAAATAGGGAAGTTATCTGTTCTGGTATGTTGGTTGACAATTTATAATCCAAAAACTCTCACGATGCAATAAATGGAAATTAATGACACATCTTCTAACTTTAATAAGAAAAAGCAACCTTCGGAAATAAACCAATCATATCTTTGGCATCTAAGGCTAGGTTATATTAACTTGAGTAGGATTCAAAGGATAATAACCAATGAACTCTTGAGTTCATTGGTAGTGGAAATCTTTCCAACCTACGAGTCTTACTTGAAGGAAAAATAACCAAGAAGTTTTTAAGTATAAGGGGTATAGAGCCAAAGATATGTTAAAATTGGTTCATTCTGATTTGTGTGGTCCTATGACTATCCAGACAAAAGGTGGTTTCGAATATTTCATCTCTTTTATAGACAACTATTCGAGATAACGATACATTTACTTGATGCGCTGCAAGTCTAAGTGCTTTGATAAGTTCAAAGAGTATTAGGCTGATGTGGAGTAACATCAAGGTAAAAGTATCAAGACACTACGCTGAGATCGTAGTGGCAAGAACCTCTTGGGAGAGTTTAGAGTCACTTATCAGAAGACAGGATTCAATCCCAACTAACTGCACCTGGTGCACCCCAACAGAATGGTGTAGTAAGAAGGTATAGGACTCTTATGGAAATAGTTAGATCAATGATGAGTTATTCAGAATTACCAAAATTTGTTTTGAGGATATACACTGGAAACGGAAGAGAGCATAGTACCTTCTAAGTCAGAACTCTCTACTCCCATAGAATTACAGAATGGGTGTAAGCCTAGTCTGAAGCATATTCAGATTTGGATGATCTAGCACATGAGAGACACTGATAAGTTGGACAGGAATTCACTTGTTTGTAGGTTATCCTTGAGAAACGAAAGGAGGTTTATAGTCCTAAAAATCAGAAGGTCATTGTTAGCACCAATTCTCGATTTTTAGAAGAGGACTATGTAATAAACCATAAGCCCATAAGTAAAATTGTTCTTAAGGAAATAATAAAGGGCACGTCTAATCTAGTATCAACTGTACAAGATGAAATATCACAAGAAACTGTAACATGTATCACAGATGATACACAATTACAGAAAGTGCCTCATCGTAGTGGGAGGGTTGTTAGGCAACCTAAAATATTCATGTTTTGGGAAAGTCTTTGGACTTGATCCCTGGTGAACATGAACCTAATCCCCAGACCTATGACAGAGCGCTCCAAGATAAAGATGCAGCATCTTTGTAAATAGTAATGAACACAGAATTAGAATATATGTATTCTAATAAAATATGGGAGCTTGTAGAACCACCAAATGGTGTAAAAGACATTAGGTGTAAATAGGTCTACAATAGGAAAAGATGGATAGACAGGAAGGTGGAAACTTTCAAAGCAAGGCTTGTTGAAAAAGGAATTTTTTTCACTGGTAGCCATGCTTAAGTCTATCCAGATTCTTTTATCTATAAGGACTATGAGATTTGGCAAGCGAATGTCAAGACAGCTTTCCTTAATGGAAGTCATGAAGAAATCATCCATATAAAGCAACCAGAGAGGTTCATTGCAAAGGACAAAGAGCATCTAGTATGTAAGCTCAATCGGTCTATAGACTGAAGAAAAGCTTCAAGGTCTTGGTTCATCTGGTTTAATGAAGTAATCCAGACCTGTGGATTTATTCAGTGTCCAGATGAGTCTTGTGTATACAAGTAGTGTCTTGTACTATACGTAGATGACATTTTTGGTAGTTGGAAATAATATCAAAATGTTGTCGGAAGTAAGGGTATGGTTGTCCAAACAAATTCGATATAAAGAACTTGGGAGAATGCACATATTCGTGGGATCAAGGTAATAAGGGATCGCAAGAAAAGAATATTGTGCTTATTCCAAGCTTCATATATCAAGACAATCCTTGCTCATTTTAGCATACAAGACTCCAAGAAAGCTTTTCTACCTTTTAGGCATGGAGTAGCTTTATCTAAAGAAATGTCTCCGAAGACATCAAAGGAGATAAAGGACATGAAGGCAGTTCCTTATACTTCGGCTATCGAAAGCCTAATGTATGTAATACTATATATGAGACTGGATATCTGTTTTGCCCAGGGCATAGTTAGTAGATATCGAAGTAACCCAAGACACTAGACTGCTGTAAAGCATATACTGGAGAATATATGCTAGTTTACTAGGCAGATAATTTGATCCCTGTGGGTTACACGGATTTTGACTTCCAATCATATAGGGACAATAGTAAGTCAACCTCAGGATTTTTGTGTTTGCTTTAGGAGGTGAAGCCATAATAATGGAGGAGTGTTAAGCATAGGTGCTTTTTCAGACTCCACTATGGAAGCTAAGTATATGACAACCTCTGAGGCAGTCATAGAAGCTGAATGACTCAGTAACTTCATTATGGACTTAGATGTGATTCCTGGTTTGCCCAAAAATTATTTAGTGCAGTAGCAAAATCGAAGGAACCACAAGTCCATAAGGCAAGTAAACACAATAGAGCGCAAATACCACCCAATACGAGACATCGTATAACGAGGAGAAGTTGCTGCTGTTAGGATCTTAGATGGCTAGAGGGGGGTGAATAGCCCCTTAAAAAAAACTTGTACAAAGATGTCTACAAAAAACTTGTTAGTACAGCGGAAATAGGAAACTAAAACGAAAGGAAACAAACACACTAACACACAGATTTATGAGGTTCGGGGATAACTTGCCCCTACTCCTCGGCGTGTCCGTAAGGTGGACGACTCCTTGATCTTCGGTAGATCGCACCCCGATAAAATTTCGGCTAGAGATCCTCCTTCTCGGTGGAGTAACCTCTCCACAAAGTCTCAAGAAAAATATATGTTAAAGCACGAGACTTACAGAGCTCGGTGGCAAAGAAGAATGAACGAATGCTTACAACCACGCGAGGATCAGTGGAAACAGGAACTCAAAGATCGCAGTTTCTCACCCGAGAGCTCAAGAACAAAGCACACCTCAACGATCAACAGTTTCTATCACTTTCTCTTACTTGCTTGTTCTTCTTTTCTCTCATTGTTTACTGCTTCTTAAACCCCTGTTCTCCGCTGTCACGGATCGTGGTGAATCTGCACAAAATCATCGCTGCAGCCAATCCTCTTCCTGGTCCTCTAAACTCACACCAATGAAATCACAGCCTTCACTGGTGTCTTCTGAGCTCGAATCAATCACCAAGAGTCAAGCGGATCGCAGCAAGATCTCACCAGTAGCTGTTGTTGCCTCAAATGCACCATGCGCCGCGAATCACAGCAGAAAGTTCATTTGTCGTATTCCTCTTATGAACTCAATTTGAAATTATGCTTAGAATGGTACCTGTAATCCTACAAACTCAAAATCTAACAGCACAGAGGGTTATATCACATAAATAAGGCAAAACAAATGCAGTGGAGGAATCGCAGAAACAACGAACAAAACAGCTTGTGTGTGGATAGGTCACCGGACCGATCCATGGACCGATCAGGACATATCCTGATCGGTCCACAGATTACCTGATCGGTCGTGGAGACCGATCAGGCCGCAGCTGGATCGGTCTCCATGATCGATCCTTCCCTCTTCTCTTCGCAATGGCATCTTCTGATCGGTCTACAGCCCGATCAGATTACACTCAGTGTGCTACTGAGTGTTTCCTGATCGGTCTTCAGACCGATCAGATTGCACTCAGTGTGCTACTAAGTGTTTCCTGATCGGTCTACAGACCGATCAGATTGCACTCAGTGTGCTACTGAGTGTTTCCTGATCGGTCACCAGACCGATCCATGGAAACTCAGTTTTACAGCTTCACTGGATCGGTCTGCCGACCGATCCACTGTCTTATGTATCACTGGATCGGTCGGCAGACCGATCCAATGTACCATGGAATCATTCTGACCTAATTCGGTCCACAGAACGAGCTCCCGAGCCCTCTCTGACCTAGTCCGGAGAACGAGCTACCGAGCCCTCTCCGACTTCGTCAGGTCCAGAGAACGAGCTACCGAGCCCTCTCTGACCTAGTCCGGAGAACGAGCTACCGAGCCCTCTCCGACTTCGTCCGGTCCAGAGAACGAGCTACCGAGCCCTCTCTGACCTAGTCCGGAGAACGAGCTACCAAGCCCTCTCCGACTTCGTCCGGTCCAGAGAACGAGCTACCGAGCCCTCTCTGACCTAGTCCGGAGAACGAGCTACCAAGCCCTCTCCGACTTCGTCCGGTCCAGAGAACGAGCTACCGAGCCCTCTCTGACCTAGTCCGGAGAACGAGCTACCGAGCCCTCTCCGACTTCGTCCGGTCCAGAGAACGAGCTACCGAGCCCTCTCTGACCTAGTCCGGAGAACGAGCTACCAAGCCCTCTCCGACTTCGCGTGCCAAGTTTCCAACTTGGACTTTTCCCTTCCACTCGATCAACCTTGATCATTAATTAAAACGAGTTTAATTAACATCTGATACAAACTTAAATCCGTGTCAACATCAAAACAACAGCCAGGTCAGACTGTATCAACAATCTCCCCCTTTTTGTTGTTTGACAACACGATTTAAGTTTAGATCAGAAATGTTCTTATTTTCATAATTTTAGGGGAATCAAGATCCTCCCCCTAAGATGAATATACCATGATGTAAGGAAGTCAATAACGAGAATCAAGATCCTCCCCGTGATCTTCTCCCCTAAAATCAAACCTTCATACATCTCTAAACTTAGATATCTCTCCCCCTTTGTCAAACACCGAAAATGTGCGAATGGGGTGATAAGACTCAAAAGACTCCCCCTTAACCCATAATGTCTTTTCTTAATGCACCTAGAGTTCCCTCGAAGTGTATTATATGACAGTAAGAGATAAAATACAATCAAGTCATGGCATAGAAACAGCATATGAATATGAACTGAAGCATAAGGAAAAACAAGAAATAGACAAATGAATAGTAAAAATATACAAGTAGCATAAGTATCCAGGTCAGACAAAGATATCCAACAAGTAGCATCCAAAATACAGACAGGCAAAGTGACACACAGAATGTATCAATCAATATCCTCAACATGAGGAAACTCATCATCATCCGCGGGAGGCTCGTAACCCTGAGGCGGCATGCTGGAGCTCGAAGGTGGATGACCCAAGTAATGCTGTGGAAGCAGCGGCTGCGTCACCAGCTGCTGACTGCGTAGATCATCGTAGCGCTGGTCGATCCGAACGCGCAGTCCATGGAGCTCAACAGCCAGCAGCTCATCGTGTCGATCAAAGCGACTCTCCAGCTCGGCGATCTGCCAACGCAGATCAGGATCGGCCTCTCCATCGTCAGCAGCAGGAGGAGCAGCAACAGGAGCAACCTGTCGTGGAGGTCCCCGTGGTAACTCACCTAGAGCTCTCCCGTCCTTCCACCGAACATCCCCATTTTGTCCTATGATTCCAGACTTGGAAAATGCCCGCTTCCCAAGCCGGCAATCCTGTCTGACCATCTTCACTATCCTACCCTTAGACACATCTATCTGAAGGGTCTCGAGCCAATCGGTAATTATATGCCCATAAGGCATATAAACGGTGGAGCTGCTAGGCTGAGAATAGGAGATGATCGAAGAATAGATGCTGGACATAATGTCAAAGTCGAGACGCCGACGCAAACCATAAAGCATAAGACAATGATATGGTCGGATCTCAGATAATGGTTTAGATGTGATAGGTAGAAGGCAGTTTGTGACAATCTTAAAAAGAATGTAGTCTTGAGGAGATAATCTTAAGGCTGCAAAAGTAGGGAAGTCAACATCTAGCTCATCTAGTCCATCCGATCTAGGGTGTCCGAAGAAATACTCATAGATGGAATCAGGTGAGACATCAAGTGGAGGAGGTAATGACTCTGGTAAATCAGGATAGATGGGAAAAAGATCTCCTAAACACATCCGACAACCTAGATACCCAAAGAATTCTCTGATGGAGAAATCGATAGTTCTTTTAGCGACTCGGGATTTATAAACACCATCACTGTTCTGATGAAGATTGTTATAGAATTCAGAGACTAGATCATAGTTGATGTCCCTTTCTAGGTAGACTACCGAGTCAAGTTTATAATAGGCTAGGGTTTCGGATACAGAGGGACAAAATTCATCCATGTACTTTCGATCCACAGATCGACATGGAAGCAGTTTGAATGTCCTCTGTTGAAATGCTTGCTCAAACTGGCGGTTCGGGAATCTTGACGAAGAGGAAGGTTGAGGTCGGGAGGGTGCCTGGGACTTGGATTTCTCAGGTGACTTAGATTTAGAGGTCCCTTCACCCACTATTTTCTTTCTAAGGTTTAACAAAGTGGTAAAATGGGGCAATGAGGGAGCACCGGAGCCACCAGCACAACAAAAACATATATGGTTAGAAATGAAACCGAACTACCAACGTTCTAGAGAGGTAGAGAGTTACCTTGGTGCCATTGAACTTTTGGCAAGAGTTTCGGAGAGCTAGAGCTTCAGCTAGGGTTCGGCTAGAGGTCTGCGTGCAACGAGAAGAGAAAGAGTGAGGTGAGGGAAGGAGTCGGCTAGGGTTCCGCGTGAAAGAAGAAAAGGGGGGATCGGGAAGTTTTAATGGTTTACTGATGGGTATACAGTTGATGAAATGATCAGACTGCTGTCCGATCAGGAGAAATCCTGACCGATCAGGGAACGTCCTGATCGGTCAGGGAGTGTCCTGATCGGTCGTGGAGACCGATCAGGAAGCCTCCTGATCGGTCCCCGGACCGATCAGAGGTGGATCAGTGTGCCAAGCCTCCTGATCGGTCGTGGAGACCGATCAGGGAACCTCCTGATCGGTCCCCGGACCGATCAGAAGTCGATTAGTAGCTGCTGATACGTGCCAGATCCACTGATCTGTCTGCAGACCGATCAGATATCGAAGAACTCTCCTGATCGATCATAGAGACCGATCAGATATCATCCTGATCGGTCCCTGGACCGATCAGTGTCTGATAATCAGTGACTTCAGTCTCTGAAATTCGTATAGACAGCTCTGAAACTTGGTTCAACAACTTCCAAGTTCAGAACCTAGGATCTGAAGAGCCCACAGATTATATTCAGTGATACCAATGAATATTTCCTAATGATGAGCTCTAATGATTTTGAATTATCAAGGGCTCGAAAGTTTCAGACACTTCATAACCAATGTGTTGAATCTCAAAGTTTCAAAAGAGAAGTTTGTTTTATTTGTTTGCTGAAACTACGATTTATAGTGAACCAAGATAATAAATCTGACTCAGGCTATCGGTTCATGATATATCCTTCCTATGATTAGTTACAAGTTTGTCAAAATATGTCAAATTTCTTCACCAACTTGTCCTATTTTCAATCAAAATTAGGAAGGTATCAATCAAGGGTATCAATCAACACATCAACCAGGTTAGATGATTTCTAGACACCGATCCAACCAAGATTCCTTGTTTGGAATATATGAGTAAGATCTAGGAGCCAAATACACATGAATTATGTAATGGCCTTCCCCATACTCAATTTATGTCTCCTCAACCTAATTATTCAAGGGATGCATGATACATTTTGAATAAATTGGTTGATCCTAGCATCTCACCCCACTTCTAGCAAACAAAAATATTTTGTTAAACCTTATAGTTTGTGTGAGATGTCCCCAAAATTGCCCAAATTAATTTTCCAATTTCTCTTGTCATTTTAATGGTCCTTATTGATCATGATGTGGTCAAAATGACTTATTGGGCCAAGCACATTCCCAATTCCCTCCTTAAATGACTAAATTCATTTTTCGGAAGGGGTTTGGTGAAAATATCGGCCAGGTTTGACTTTGACTCAACATATGTGAGTGCAATGTCTCCCCTAGCTACGTGTTCTCTAATGAAGTGATGACGCACTTCAATGTGTTTGGTCCTAGAATGATGGACTGGATTTTTCGTTAGGTTTATTGTGCTAATGTTGTCACACAACACTTGCACTCCTTTATACGAAAGTCCATAATTTTCTAGAGTGTGAATCATCCACAACAATTGTGATACACTCTCTCCCATGGCAATGTATTCAGCCTCGGTCGTGGAGAGAGCAACACAATGTTGCTTCCGACTTAACCAACTAATCAACGATGAACCTAAAAATTGGCAACCCCCACTAGTGCTTTTAAGATCCAATTTGCATCCAGCATAATCGGAATCGGTATAGCCTATCAAATCAAAAGACTCCGTACGAGGGTACCACAGTCCTACTCTAATCGTGCCCTTGAGATATCTTAGAATTCTCTTAACTGCAGTTAAATGAGATTCTTTGGCACAAACTTGATATCTAGCGCACATGCCCACAGCAAAAAGTATGTCCGGTCGACTAGCTGTGAGATATAGAAGACTACCGATCATGCTTCTATATTGCGTTAGATCAACTGGTTTCCCACTCTCATCATTGTCAAGACGAGTGTTTGTCGCCATTGGAGTGGATACTTCCTTAGAGTCACTCATGTTGAATTTTTTGAGCATCTCTTGAGTGTATTTCGTCTGATGGACATAAATTCCATCTCGAGTTTGTTTGATTTCAAGTCCAAGGAAGAATGTCAATTCTCCTACTAGACTCATCTCAAACTCACTTTCCATATGAGAAATAAATTCATTCAAATAGCCCTTGTTATTTGAGCCACAAATTATGTCATCGACATATACTTGGGCTACAAAAATGTTTTCACCATCTCTACGCAGAAATAGTGTTGGGTCTATTTGGCCTCTTACAAAGCCCTTTTCTAGCAAATATGTTGACAACCTTTCGTACCAAGCTCGTGGTGCTTGTTTAAGCCCATAAAGTGCTTTCTTGAGTTTGTACACGTGGTTTGGAGCTTCGGTATTCACAAACCCCGGTGGTTGTTCAACATAGACTTCTTCTTTAATAAAGCCATTTAAGAAGGCAGATTTAACATCCATTTGATAGAGCTTGAAACCTCTATGTGCAGCAAAAGCTAGCATCAAACGAATGGACTCTAATTGGGCCACGGGAGCATAAGTCTCATCATAATCGAGACCTTCGACTTGACTATAGCCCTTGGCTACAAGTATTGCCTTGTTTCTTACAACTTCTCCCTTTTGATTTAACTTATTTTTGAAGACCCATTTAGTTCCAATAATGGTGGTCTTCTTAGGTCTAGGAACTAAGTCTCACACTTGGCTCCTTTCAAATTGACCTAACTCGTCTTGCATAGCTATGATCCAATCAGGATCGCGCAATGCCTCATCAACTAATTTTGGTTCAATCTCTGAAATCAATGCGACTTCATTAGACTCATTTCTAAAGAATGACCTAGTCCTAACCCCTTGTTGGATGTCTCCCACAATTTGGTCTTGGGGATGACTAGTGGCTATCTTAGATTGTCTTGGTGTTGGTGGTGCCTCATGAATGGTCTCACTAGGCACAGGCAAGGACTCAATATCAGGCAAAGGATCAGATTGAGTTCTTCATTGCCTTTGCTCATCAACATCAGAGTCAACTTCGACTTGTTCTTCATTTTGATCATTCAAACTTAGATTTCTAAGTTCAAATTGAATTTCTCCTACATCCCTTGATTGATCATTTAAGTTAGGGATTTCTTCAAAAGCTACATCAGAGGACTCTTCAATCAATTTAGTCCTATTGTTGTAGACTCGATAGGCTTTGCTGGTGAGCGAGTACCCGACCAGTATCCCTTCATCAGCTTTGGCCGAAAATTTTCCAAGATGGTCCTTGGTGTTCAAAATAAACACCTTACAACCAAACACCCTAAGATGTTTAATTGTAGGGGGTTTTCCAAACCAAAGTTCATGGGGAGTCTTTCCTAAAAACCTATGTATCAGGATTCGGTTTTGCACATAGCAAGCTGTATTTACAGCTTCAGCCCATAAGTAACTCGGTAGTGAGTACTCATTGAGCATACTTCGTGCAGCCTCTTGTAAGACTCGGTTCTTTCTCTCCACAACCCCATTTTGCTGTGGGGTCCTTGGAGTAGAGAACTCATGCCTATATCCCTTTTCTTGACAGAATTCTAAAAACCTATGATTTTGAAATTCACCACCATGATCACTTCTAATGGTTTTAATTGTTGTTAATTTTTCATTTTCAGTTCTTCTACAAAAGGAAATAAAAATATCTATGGTTTGATCCTTAGTTTTCAAAAAGAAGGTCCATGTAAACCTAGTAAAGTCATCAATAATCACTAAACAGTATCTACTTCCATTTAATGAAATAACACTACTGCAATCAAAAAAATCCATATGTAATAAGTCTAGGGCAGTAGTGGTACTTACAGTGCTTTTACCTTTATGAGGCGCTTTAGTTTGCTTACCCTTCTGACATGTATCATACAATTTGGTCTTTTGGTACTTGATGCTTGGTAAGCCACGCACTAAACCTTTGTCGACCAGCTTCCGGATATTCTTCATGTTTACATGAGCCAACCTCCTATGCCAAAGCCACGATTCTTCTTCTTTTGACATAAAACACTTAGCAAGAGCATTAGTAACACTTTTAAAAGAAACTTGATAAATGTTATCTACTCTTGTGCCTACTAGTACCGTGTCAAGTGTGTCAATGTGTTTGACCAGACATTGACTTGAATGAAACTCAATTGTGTAACCCGTATCACACAATTGACTGACACTTAGGAGATTAAAAGTCATCCCCTTGACTAGAAGGACATTCTTGATTTGGAGGCATTCGGATATATGAATGTCTCCAACTCCTATAACCTTAAGACTACCATTATTACCAAAAGACACATTACCTCTATTTTTGTTTTGAATGGTAGAAAATAGTGACTTGTCCCCGGTCATGTGCTTGGAGCATCCACTATCAACAAACCAAGTTGATAGACGCTCCCCCTTTACCAATGCCTACAAGACACGAAAGATAGATGTTTTAGGTACCCAAATCTTGGGACCTAATGCATCTACAATGAAGGACTTAGGCACCCATGCCTTTGTTACCTTCTTCCTAGTCTCATGAACCCTAGAAACATGCGATCTATGAAATTGGGTTCTTGACACTAAAGAAATAAAGCTAGACTCCTTAGGTTGGTATCCTAATCCAGCCTTGTTGTAGACCGCCCTTTGGGCATTTAGAATCATGTCTAGGGTCTTAGAGCTAGTTGAGAATTTCTCAAGCATTTTCTTGAGTTTCTCAACCTCACCCTTCAAGGCCTTGTTCTCATCTTCAAGGAGCTCTAGATGTAGGTCATCAACCTCATCTTCCCTAAGAGCTCTCAAGTTCTCTACTTCTTCTTTTAATGATTTATTTTCTGTTTTTGATTTTTTAAGTAAGGTAGACAAATGTGTAATAGTCTTATAACATTTTTCTAAGTGAGAAGAGGTTACCTCTTCATCATCCGAAGATGATGAAGCCGTGGCTGAAGTGCTTGAGTCCTCACTCTCGGACTCGGACTCCTCCCTTGCCATAAGTGCCAATTGCCGAGTACTCTTCTCCTTCTTCTCTTCCTCCTCCGATGAGCTTGAGGAAGATTCATCCCAAGTGGCCTTGAGAGCTTTCTTCTTCTTGGCTCTTTCCTCCTTCTTTTTGGCCCGTTCCTCCTTCTTGAGTTTTGGACACTCACTTCGGTAGTGGCCTTTCTTGCTACACTCATAGCAAGTAACGTTAGACTTATCAATATTTTGATCTACAGTCTTACCTTTGTATCTCCTGCTTCTTCTCATGATCCTCCTCACAAAATTTGCCATCTCGCTTGATGATGATCCACCTTCATCATCGGACTCGGAGGAGGATGAGGATGAAAGAATCTCTTTCTCCTTCTTCTTTCCTTTCTTTCTTCTCCCATCCTTGCTCTTTTCTCCTGCAACCAAAGCTATACCTTTCTCCTTTTGACCTTTGTTAGCAAGTTCATGAAGTTCCATTTCACAAAAGAATTCATCTAACTTTACAATGGAAAGATCCTTGGAAACCTTGTAGGCATCTACCATAGATGACCACAAGGCATTCCTTGGAAAGGATTTAAGAGCGTACCTTACTAGATCGCGATTCTCCACGCGTTCATCCACGGAATGTAGACCATTGATGATTTCCTTGAACCTCCCATGTAGTTCACTTACCGTTTCATTTTCCTTCATAGTGAGATTTTGTAGTTGATTCAAGAATAGGTCCCTCTTGGCTATCCGAGAATCACGAGTTCCTTCTTGGAGCTCGATAAGCTTGTTCCATAAATCTTTTGCACTCAAGAATAGACCTACCTTGACGAGTTGGTCCTTGGCAATCCCATATTGTAAGGTGACTACTGCCTTGGCATCGGCTTGCCCTTTACGAGTTTGTTTAGTAGACCACCTTGATGAATCGAGTTCCTTACCTTCTTCATCCTTCGGTGGTGTGAATCCTTCCTTGACCGAGAACCACATGGAGATATCAGTCTTGAGGTAATACTCCATACGGCTCTTCCAGTACTGGAAATCTGCTCCATCAAAGAAGGGTGGTCTGTTTGTGCTGAATCCTTCCTTCATGGCCATCTTCTTGCTCCTTTGGATGTTAGTCCAGATGAAGAGCACCAAGCTCTGATACCACTTGTTAGGATCTTAAATGGCTAGAGGGGGGTGAATAGCCCCTTAAAAAAAACTTGTACAAAGATGTCTACAAAAAACTTGTTAGCACAGCGGAAATAGGAAACTAAAACGAAAGGAAACAAACACACTAACACACAGATTTACGAGGTTCGGGGATAACTTGCCCCTACTCCTCGGTGTGTCCGTAAGGTGGACGACTCCTTGATCTTCGGTAGATCGCACCCCGGTAAAATTCCGGCTAGAGATCCTCCTTCTCGGTGGAGTAACCTCTCCACAAAGTCTCAAGAAAAATATATGTTAAAGCACGAGACTTACAGAGCTCGGTGGCAAAGAAGAATGAACGAATGCTTACAACCACGCGAGGATCAGTGGAAACAGGAACTCACAGATCGCAGTTTCTCACCCGAGAGCTCAAGAACAAAGCACACCTCAACGATCAACAGTTTCTATCACTTTCTCTTACTTGCTTGTTCTTCTTTTCTCTCATTGTTTACTGCTTCTTAAACCCCTGTTCTCCGCTGTCACGGATCGTGGTGAATCTGCACAAAATCATCGCTGCAGCCAATCCTCTTCCTGGTCCTCTAAACTCACACCAATGAAATCACAGCCTTCACTGGTGTCTTCTGAGCTCGAATCAATCACCAAGAGTCAAGCGGATCGCAGCAAGATCTCACCAGTAGCCGTTGTTGCCTCAAATGCACCATGCGGCGCGAATCACAGCAGAAAGTTCATTTGTCGTATTCCTCTTATGAACTCAATTTGAAATTATGCTTGGAATGGTACCTGTAATCCTGCAAACTCAAAAGCTAACAGCACAGAGGGTTATATCACATAAATAAGACAAAACAAATGCAGTGGAGGAATCGCAGAAACAACGAACAAAACAGCTTGTGTGTGGATCGGTCACCGGACCGATCCATGGACCGATCAGGACATATCCTGATCGGTCCACAGATTACCTGATCGGTCGTGGAGACCGATCAGGCCGTAGCTGGATCGGTCTCCATGACCGATCCTTCCCTCTTCTCTTCGCAATGGCATCTTCTGATCGGTCTACAGACCGATCAGATTACACTCAGTGTGCTACTGAGTGTTTCCTGATTGCACTCAGTGTGCTACTGAGTGTTTCCTGATCGGTCTACAGACCGATCAGATTGAACTCAGTGTGCTACTGAGTGTTTCCTGATCGGTCACCAGACCGATCCATAGAAACTCAGTTTTACAGCTTCACTGGATCGGTCTGTCGACCGATCCACTGTCTTATGTATCACTGGATCGGTCGGCAGACCGATCCAATGTACCATGGAATCATTCTGACCTAATTCGGTCCACAGAACGAGCTCCCGAGTCCTCTCTGACCTAGTCCGGAGAACGAGCTACCGAGCCCTCTCTGACCTAGTCCAGAGAACGAGCTACCGAGCCCTCTCTGACCTAGTCCGGAGAACGAGCTACCGAGCCCTCTCCGACTTCGTCCGGTCCAGAGAACGAGCTACCGAGCCCTCTCTGACCTAGTCCGGAGAACGAGCTACCAAGCCCTCTCCGACTTCGTCCGGTCCAGAGAACGAGCTACCGAGCCCTCTCTGACCTAGTCCGGAGAACGAGCTACCAAGCCCTCTCCGACTTCGTCCGGTCCAGAGAACGAGCTACCGAGCCCTCTCTGACCTAGTCCGGAGAACGAGCTACCGAGCCCTCTCCGACTTCGTCCGGTCCAGAGAACGAGCTACCGAGCCCTCTCTGACCTAGTCCGGAGAACGAGCTACCAAGCCCTCTCCGACTTCGCGTGCCAAGTTTCCAACTTGCACTTTTCCCTTCCACTCGATCAACCTTGATCATTAATTAAAACGAGTTTAATTAACATCTGATACAAACTTAAATCCGTGTCAACATCAAAACAACAGCCAGGTCAGACTGTATCAACAGCTGCCGCCTAGATTGCATCAGGTGATAACCTGTAGATCCTTTCACTAAGGTCCTTAAGGCAAGAGCTTTTAATGGGCATGTTGAAGGGTTGGGAATCAGATGTATGGCAGCATTTATGGTAGCATAGTCTTTTAGTATAAGTGGGAGATTGTTAGAGTGTATACTAAAAGCCTAGCTTTTATATAAACATTTATTTAGAAATAAAGAATCACAATGGTCAAATACCTACATTTGTTTGTTAAGTGTAGTTGTTCAATTAATTTATATTGGAGATAACATGGTGTGTGGTGTCACATACAGAAGATCATGTTATCAGTTCTTTATAAATTATAAATAGTTGCTCACGACTAAGATGGAAAGGAACAAATCATTGGAATAGTCGTAGTGTAATTAGGTATTAGTTTATCTTGACTAATAAATTACACTAGTACACTCTAAGTATATTGAGTAGAACCATTTTAGGTAAGTTCTTTTTATACTGACTTGATAAAAGAATTACACCTTAGTTATTATGGAAATGTGTGCTCTTAATCCTAATATAATAACAAACACATATATTTAGTATTTATTTCTTTGACTTATCAATGGGTGAGATTTAGCTCGATAAATCAATAAGCCCGATAAGTTGGGAAATGATATTACTTATAGTGTGTGTTGTTGATTATAGAAGGAAACTGTGTCCTAGTAATCTAGGTTGAGAATGTCCCCAAGAGGAGCTCATAAGGATTGTCATGTTAAACCCTGCAGGTGGACTTAGTCCGACATGACGATGAGGTTGAGTGGTACTACTCTTGAACTATGATATTAATTAAGTGAGTTGTCAGTAACTCATTTAATTATTGGACATTTGACATCTTAAACACAGGGAGATTAACACACTCATAATAAGAAGGAACACAAAATGTAATTTGGGATTGGTGCGGTAGTTTAATAATAATTCTTTAGTGGTATGAATTATTATTGATGAAGTTAAGTTGTGTGTTCAGGGTGAACACGGGAAGCTTAATTTCATCGGGAGACCAAAACTAATTCCTCCTCTCGGTCCCTATCATAGCCTCTTGTATATAGAGATTTATACCCACCACATACCCACTTCTTACCCAACCCAAGGGGGTCGGCCAAGACCCAAGGATAGAGCCAAGTTTAGTGGTCGGCCCTAGCTTGGAATCCAAGCTAGGTGTGGCCGGCCACATAGAAAATAAAAAATGATTTTTATTAAAATTATTTCTTATGTGGATATCATTGTTTTAAGAGAGAGTTTAAAATTTAAATCTTTCCTTTATAGCTTTCTACAAAAGATTAAGAAAAGATTTGAAATCTTTCCTTATTTGTAGATTGAAAGGTGGATTTTAATTTTAAGAAAACTTTCCTTTTTAACCATGTTCATGATTTAAAAGAGAGTTTAAAAATTAAATATTCCCTTTTATAAGTTTCTACAAAAGATTAAGGAAAGATTTGATATCTTTCCTTATTTGTAGATTGAAAGGAGATTTTAATTTTTAGAGATAACTTTCTTTTTTGGAAATCATCCACATATTTAAAAGAAAGATTTTAATTTATAAAATTTTCCTTTTTATAATCCAAACAAATTCCTTTAGAAAAAAAATCTTTTAAAAAATCCTTTTAAAAATTATTTTAAAATCCTTTTAAATATTTTTAAATCATTAAAATATATTTTAAGAATATTTTAAAAGTTAATTTAAAAATCCTTTAAAAATTATTTTAAAATCCTTTTAAAAATTATTTTCAAAATCCTTTTAAAAATTATTTTCAAAATCCTTTTTAAAAATTTATTTTTTAAAAGAAATCATTTTAAAAACTTTATTAAAAATTATTTTTAAATCATTTTAAAATTTTTTCCCTTTTATAAAATCCTTTAAAAAATTATTTGGAAAAATTATTGTATAAATTTTTTATAAATTTCCGGAAACAAATTAGGAAGTGTTAATTCTTGTGAATAAAAACTTTCCTTGATGGAGAATTAGAGGTGGTCGGCCATTACAATTGTGAAAAGGATTTTAATTTTAATTAATTAAATTTTCCTTTTCATGGCAAAGTAATGAGGAAGTTTTTATTTAAATTTTCCTTATTTGCCAAGACCTAGGATTATAAAAGAGGGGGTAGAGGTGCCTTTGTGGGTGTTAATCTATTTTTCCCTCCCTCTTTTTCTCCTTGGTGTGGTCGGCCCTAGAGGTTCTCCCTCTCCTCTTCTCTTCTTCTTTAGTGGCCGGTTTTATCCCCTCTTGGAGCTCTTGATGGTGGCCGGTTCTAGCTAGGAGAAGAAGGAGAGAAAGGAGGTTTTGTTTCTTGCATCCCTTGGAGCTTGATGGTGGTGGCTGGACCTCTACTTCTCTTGGAGAATTGTGGTGGCTGAATCTTGCTTGGAGAAGAAGGTGGCTTAGGTGGATTCTCATCTCGGTATATCGTTGCCCACACAACGTCCGGGATAAGAAGAGGAATACGGTAGAAGATCAAGAGGTTATTTGCTTACAAAGAAAAGTATAACTAGTAATTGTTTCCCGCATCATACTAGTTTTCTTTGTATAGTTATTTTTGGAAATACCAAACACAAGAGGCATATGATTCTAGAGTTTTCAGATTTGTTTCGAATTTATGTTTCTTTTGTTTTATTTTTCGAATTTGTGATTCGATTGTTCTTTTTGGTTAACCTATAGTTATTTAAGGAAATTAAATATTAGCTTTCCTTAAAAGGCTTTATCTAGGCGATGGTGGATGCTCCCATACCCAAGAAGGCCATGTGTCTCGCCATGCAGTTCTGGAAGCCAATTTTGGAAATTAATATTTAATGGAATTAATAACATAGGTGGATTTGGATCAATAGTGTTAAGTTCCGCTTGTGATCCAAATCTAAACCATCAAGAACAGATAAGTTAAATTTGGAATCAATGATGTTAAGTTCCGTCTGCGATTCCTAATTTAACTTCTAAAGAACACAATAGGTTATTTAAGGAAAGGTTCGACACTTGTACAAAATTTTTGTACAGTGGAACCGGTATGATTTTCCTAGGACTAACCAACAAAGTCGGCATGATATTTGGATCAATATCTCTTGCTGGTGAATAGGAATTATTCCTATGAAGTCCGGTAACGAGTCACACCTATCACTAGAGCCCCTTAGTTATAAATCACAAGAATGCACTTATACTCAATAATCATAGATAAAGATAGCAATTTCATATAATTCCCTACTTCCTTGTGGGGAATTGCTTCTCCCTTCAAGGTGATGCCCTAGACATCCGGAAACAGATTACCCTTATCACAAGGGCCCCCCGATCATACAACCTAGGGCATCGCCCCTACAGGATCAATAATGCTACACAACCATTTAATCAAACATGAGAATTAATCTCAAACACAATGCATATACATAAGATCAAATATATATAAAGCATGATAATGTCATCTAAATAGGAAATTGGCATATCCATGAATTCTTACATCAATCCACACCACAATTACTCACTTAATCCTAGAACAATAAATCTACTCTATGGCTAGAAGAAAAAGATCCAAAGACATAAGAATAGCAAACATCGAAATCCAACTAGAAGAAGAAAGGAAAAGAAGCTTATCCAATCGCGTAGAGTGATCTTCGAATCCAATTATTTGTTTCCGAAGTCAATGAGATGATAGAAATGGCTTTGGATCGACAAACGGAGCCTGAGAAGGATGTTGATCAGCACCAAGATAAATCTCCCAAAGGAAGAACCTTCCTCCCTTGAAAAAGGGGAAGAGACCCCCTTATATAGTGTGGGGTACGGGCCTATCATGGCCTGTGCCACAACCATGTAGTATCCACACGGCTAGCTTCTTCTTAGCCACGGGTCAGGTGACACGGTCATGTGAGATCACACAGTCGTGTCTTGCTTATTCTCTTGACGGTGGTATGGCCGTGTGGGATCACACGACTGTGTCTTACTCCTCCTCTGGGCAGGCCACATGGCCATGTGACAGGACTGTGCCCATCTTCTCCTCTGTTTCTTTGGCATGGCCGTGTGGGATCACACGGTCAGGGTCTTTGCCTTCGTTTTCTTTCTGAACTATCTACGAGCATCGTTTTCACCCCAAAAGTAGTTCCTATCAACAGAAAAACACAAAGAGCATATCTTCGACAAATAAGAGTAATTATGCTAAAAATATGATAAGAGATGTAAAAATGCATAGATCAAGCGAAGTAAAGTACGTGAATATGGATTAAAATATACATAATAGTGTATATAATCTACGCACATCAAAATCATTATAACTTCTTACTTCATCTCCTGTATGTATTGTGTTGTAAGACTATTGTAGAAGGTTTCTCCATCTTCGATTTTGATCCGAAAATGAGAAAATTATTAGTGATAATAGATTGTAAGAAATAGGTTTTGGACTAATTGCCTTAAGAGGCGGGATATTAAGTAAAAACAAATCGGTTAGCATTGTGTGTGTGTGTGTGTTGAGTTTGTCACATCTTTAAGTCTTCACTGTGCAAATTCATTCAACAAGGTGATTGCAGTTATTCATCCTCTTCTAACTCATAATGTCCTAGCTTTAAAGAGCTCCAAAATCATCAAGACATTTTTGCAAGATGTAGTCAACTGATATAATATCCCCTCTAGTCATGATTAACAGATAATCTGCAAAAGTTAGGTGTATATAATCCTCAGATTTCTATATGTCGGATGATAATTGAACTCTGAATCCTTTCTCCTACCCTCTCACCAATCTAGAAAAGTAATTTAGGACGATGACAAATAGCATAGGGTTCAAGCATTAAGATATGGGGTGTTGTCACATGAGGTTTTGGGATCGAAACTCGACGTGACCGAGCATAACCTCCCCCATATCTTGGCCATTTGTACTAATGGTTAGTAGTCATCCGTGATTTACCTCCTCCGTGTTGACCTAGAGATGGGTTGATGGAAACGCTGAGGAGAACGAATCACCTTTTACCACAAGAATCATTCTATCTTACACTTTTCTAACCCCTGAATATGGTCATGCAAGTTTTCATTGATCTTAATTGAATATGAGATGATAGTCACACACTTCATCACGCGATCTGTCATCCAATCTCACACTCTGCAAGTATACGTAGGAACTCGTAGCTAATCAAGTCATACTTTTCTTAAGGCGATATGCGTTTTCTATAGTAGTGTCTCAACCATTCCCATGTCTTATGTATGTTTATCTACAATACGTTTCCCTCTTCTATAATGCTAATTTGGGCAGGGTTAATAACGGAGTTCCAAATATTATTTATTATTATGTCAAATAAAATTACTTATTAAAAATTTAACATCCCTGATGCTATATGTATTAAATTAAGTTTAAGTATATTTATATATCTGTGAGTATTTACAAATCAAAAATATAAAATAATAATAATAATTTAATTATGATAAATAACTTTCTAAATTTAAAAGAGTAGAAATTATTTACCATATCTTAAATACTTAAATCAAATAGAAATTGATACTGTCAGGTATTGTGTGCAAACCTTTTTTAATACACATTACATTATCTGATTGTTAAATAATAGAGTTATTATATTATTGTTCTTTTAAGTGTTTCTTTCGGACATCTTTAAATGATTTATATTTTTTTATATATATTTTAAGTGAATATTAATTTTCTTGTTAACTAGTTCTAAACATTTCACTAAATGAAAACAATTAATAAATTAAATTAACAAATTTAAACTATGTTTAAAAAGAAACGATAGAACTCATCGAGTAATTTATTTTATAAGCTGTCATCTAAAATTTTAGTTTCTTTAGAAATTATTTATTCCTGATATATAGAATATTATTATTCAATACATTTAGGTAAATATTAATTTAAAAATTAATTTTAACTATAAAAATATTATTCTGATTTATAAAACAATTTAATTTTCATTTAACGTATATATTCATTTAAACGCTATTTTCCCGATTTACATTGTTTTTAAGTAATTGCCTTGCAATCCCATATATAATTTAATGAAAAATAATTAATAATAAAAAAATATCTAAGTAATTATCTTTTGATATATATTGCATATTTATATTTTTTTAATTAAAGAAAATTTAAAATAACTATTTAATACTTACTTTATTCTGAATTTAAAAGAGATTCTAGAGGATAGTCCCTTTATATTTTTGATCTCCTCTGAATTTAAAAGATCAAAAATAATATTATATTTTTTAAAATAAATTTTCAAAAAAAAATTAAAAACCTATTAAAACATTTTAAAAACTGTAAAAATGCTAGAATTTCCTTTCAAATAAAAAAAAAATAATTTCATGTGAAATTTATAATAATAAGACTTAATTTAATTAATGGCTTTCCGACGATGTCGCTCAACCGGTGGCTCCCATTTAGATCTACGACGTGGCAAAATGATTGGTCTATTTTTCACAAATTTTATTTTTTTTAAAAAAAAGTGGAATTAATTAATAAATTAGAAAAATAAAATTTTCATCTTAGGCCCACACGGAGACTTACTAAATTTTTCATAATTTATAAAATTAGCAAATTCACCGCTAATTTTAAACTTGTGATGGGAATCACAAGGGGTTAAATAACATATTTTAAAACTAGAAGGGTGGAAATGAAAACATTGATAAATTTTTTTTCCCTCCGGTGTGAATAAATAGCGACCCCACCAGGCGACGCGACGAGGTTTCACGCCCCCTCGGCCTCCTTCCCTTCTCCCCCTACTTTTCCGCTCGCTTCAAAAACTCCCGTCCCACTTTCCGCCCCATGCAAACCATCGTTTCTCCTCGTCCTCCTCGGCGCTCCTCCTAACCCTAACCCTACTTCTTCCGATCTCGCCTGGTTGCCGACTGTGATCCTCTCCCACGATGGAGGCCGTCGATGAGTCTACCGCCGCCGCCGCCGCCGCGGAGCACAGTCCAATTGCGCTCTACGTCGGGGACCTCGCCCCCGACATCGGAGAGGAGCACCTCGTCGGGCTGTTCTCTGCCATCGGCGAACTCACGTCCGTAAGGGTCTGCAAGGATTCCGCCACCGGCGTCTCTCTCGGATACGGCTACGTCAATTACATTTCGATCCAAGATGGTATTCTCGCGATTTAGTTTTTCTTTTTTTTTCCCCCTCTATTACTCTTTGTTTTGCATCGTAGAAAATAAGGCCTTTTAATGTTGATTTCGGTTTTTTGTTTGTTGGAAGCGTATGTTATTTTGTGAATTTTCTTGACCGGCATCGCTGCTCCGGGTAGTGTTTGATTAGCTTTACCTATCTCATCTTTCCTATTCAACTTTAACTTTGATCCTGTCGTTTTTTGGGTGTTTTCGGGATGTGAATCGTTTGCATGAATTATTGATGTTGAATAAGTTGATAATAAAGGATTGTTTTGGAGGTCTTATATTCTCTGTTGCGTTACAGATACCTTTTTTACTTTTTTAAAATTAAACAAACTGTTCTTGTCGCTTCAGATTTACCCCTTTTCCGTTCTATGTATTATCTTTCTGTCATTTAATTTTATCTGTATCTTGTACTCACTGTCGAAGGATATGGGCAATGCTTCTTCTACTTTTCTCGCTGGAAAAAGGAATTCTTATCGTATGTTAATATATCCAGTCATTTATCCTGTTGCGTTATTTATTTATTTATTTTCTCATGTAAACCTTCTTGGATACTATTTTCCCAATTATTTTCATCTTTATTTTTGTTGATCGTTGTTCATAAGTACACTCAGGATTTGGTTAGGTGGTACATGTTTTAACTGTGCATGCGGTTCTATTTTTCTTGGCTTAGCAATTTCTGCAATGGAGAAGTTAAACCATACTCCCCTAAATGGCAAACCAATTAGATTGATGTGGTCGCGTAGAGATCCAAACGCAAGGAGCAGTGGGATTGGTAACCTTTTTGTGAAGGTAGAAGTGTAGAAAGTTTGCAATTTTATTCTTTAACGTCAAATCGTTCATTCTGAAATACTTTAGAAATTTGACTTTTCTTTTCTGATTATCTGTAGAACCTTAGCAGTTATATCCACAATGGTATGCTTTACGATATGTTTTCCAAGTTTGGAACAATTTTGTCTTGTAAAGTTGCCACAGATGAAAATGGAAGGAGTAAAGGGTTCGGATTTGTCCAGTTTGATTCTCAAGAATCAGCAAATTCGGCCATTCAAGCCCTTCATGGCTCTTCATGCGAAGGAAAGACAATGTAAGAATCACCATTTCAACTGATTCCAAAACCTCCAATTATCACATTCTTTTCAAGTTTCTCTATTTTGAAGCTTTATCTGTTATTTGAGTTTCTTTTTCTTATGGCTTTAAAGAGACATCAATTCATGTACACTAATATGCAGAGCGTGATAAATTATTTCATTTTTTTTTATAGTAGATGCGAAAGAGTTGCTTTTGTTTGTAAGATGCCTTCCTCAACAGGGGTAAGAACAAATCAATGAAACAATACTTGGGACTTGGGTGGTAGATTTGCATCACATGAATCAATGAAACAATTAGACAAGAAAAGATTTGTGGTCTTAACTCTCAATCATTCAATGACTAGTCTCCCACTGATATTTCTTCTTTTTCTTCCTGTAGTTATGTTGCTAACTTTGTGAAAAAGAGTGAACGATTGCCCAGCCCTGATGCTCAATTTACTAACTTATACATGAAGAACCTGGATCAGGACATAACAGAAGAACTTATTAAGCTCAAGTTCTCTGAGTTTGGCAAAATATCAAGTGTTAGCATTGCAAAAGATGATGATGGAAATTCAAAGGGGTTTGGTTTTGTTAACTTTGAAAGCCATGACAGTGCAAAAAGGGCAATGGAAGCGATGAATGGTCTCCCACTTGGTATGCATGATCCATACCAATCTTACTTTATGGGGCATCAAAGAGTAATAATAAAACTTTTGATGGATATCAGACCACTGACTTCTATTGTCTTTCTGAACTCTATGAGTAGGAACCAACACCTTATATGTTGCAAGGGCCCAGAAAAAGGCAGAAAGGCTACAAATATTACGTCGTTCTTATGAGGAAAAGAAGAGTGAGCAAATGAGGAAATACATGGTACTTTGTGCTCTGCTGTTTCACTTACAATTGTAGCATGTCCTTTATCTCAAATATAAGCTTAGAAGTAACTAACCTTCCTGTCAGGCATCAAATATCTATGTCAAAAATCTTGATGATGCTGTTGATGATCATGTATTGCGGGATCGCTTTAGTGAGTATGGCAACATAACTTCTGCAAAAGTTATGCTTGATGATAAAGGGAGAAGTAAAGGTTTTGGATTTGTATGCTACAGTAGCCCTGAAGATGCTAACAAAGCTGTGAATAACTTGCATGGTAACTCTATGTTTTCTGGTGTTTTATTCTATAATTCTATCTGATTCCAACCATAGAACCATTTGTTATACATGTATAGGATGCATGTTCCACGGGAAGCCATTGTACGTCTCAATTGCACAAAGAAAAGAGGATAGACGAGCTCAATTGCAGCTTCAATATGCTCAGCGCCTGTCTGGGTCTCCAGCTGCTGTTATGCCTCCTGCTTATACCCCTCTTTACTATGCTTCTTCAGCGGTCGTTGCACAAGTTCCTCCAAGGGATGGTCTTATGTATCATCAACCTTTTGCTCTCAGCCCTGGTTGGAGACCCAATGGATTTGTTGCCCCATCAAGACCGACTTACCAGGCAATGCCATTTCCTGCAGTGAGTCACAATTTACATTATAATCTTTTACAAATTTGATACTTACTTCCGGCTGCAAGATTCATCATCTGGTACTTATGATTTCAGATGGCAAACACTTCGAGGCAACACAGACAAAATAGAGGCAGGACGAACGGGAATAGACTGCTTCAATCAGGCCAGCCAAATGCATACCTACCTCAGTGGCATCATGCAAATCATTCTTTGAATGGCGGAAAAGATTTCATAACCCACCAGGTGTTCTACCCAGGTTTTGCTATGATTTCTTTTTTCTTTTTTCCTCATCATCCAACATTCTTGCTGACCCATGTGTGTGTGTAATGGCAGAGACCTGGACAAATCAATTACTTACCAAATGGTCGTCCAGTTAACAATGCATCCTTAACTTCACCTGGCTCCTCCAGCTCGCATGGAACCGAAATGCTAAGCACCATGCTTGCCGCTGCAACTCCACAACAACAAAAGCAGATTCTTGGCGAGCATCTCTTCCCCTTAGTAGAGAACCTCAAGGTGATGATAATTCATTCCACGGCTGCTACCTCAAACCCATAAACAAAGCCATTTCATTAACTCGGAGTCATGCGTTTGCTTTGTAGTTTGATCTCGCCGCCAAGATTACTGGAATGCTGTTAGAGATGGACAACAGCGAACTACTGCTGCTGGTGGAGTCACCAGAGTCACTGGCTGCCAAGGTTGAAGAAGCAGTACAAGTTCTCAAGGACTCCCAAGCCAGAGTGGGCGCTCCTCAAGAGAGGATGCACTCCAACTACTTGGCGAGTGACGTGGCTGTGAATTAATAGGGAAAGCAAAAACAAAAAAACAAAAACTCTGTCTCTTACTATGCAACTGCAGTTTTGTTTTACAGTAGTTTTAGTTTCTCTAGGATCTACCATTTTGGTCGATATTTGCTTTAATTTGCATGACCGGAAATAAAGCACACTAGATTTCGCCTTGCGTCAATTAGCTCTAAGATAATGAACTTGCTTTCTCATGTTTTTGCAAGACCTATATCATACTTGACTCATTCCTTTCTTAATTGGTGATGGAAATTTTAACATATTTATTTATATACTTTATTCCACCCCTTTCACGTCAAGAGAAAAGGCAGATAAAAGGGAGAATAGAAAAGGGCAGGAGAGAGAATAAAAATAAGTTATTTTATTATATGAAATTTTTCTCAAAAATTTTGAATTTGAATATATATAGAGAAATAACAGCAGTCGTGCACATCCGAAAAAAAAATTAATTTAAAAATTATTTATGCTTAATACTATAAATCAATTTTAAAATTTAAAATAGATAGCTGTGAAATTATTAAAGTAGGGAAACCACTTAAAAATAATTATATAATTGAAGGCATTTTTTATATTTTATCTTTTTGAGAAAAAATAACCAATCTAATAACTTCACTTCACTCATTCCCATTTTATTTTTCTTTTATTACTAAGGACTTTTACCTTTGTTGATGGATACAACCACAATTAAGCCACTATACTAATTCTTCTATACCATTAAGCTCATCTTTTATTTATATCTTTATTTATTTTAATATTGCTATAATCAATTCTTCATCGATCTCATTTATTATCGATTAATATATATATTTATCATAATCTCATATCATCCAACCGTACTATTATTAATTGTCTAAGTATATATCACTATTCTTGATAAATATTATGAGAATATATGCAATATAGTATTGGTCTTTGATTAAAAAAAAACACCATCTTAGTGCTCTAAAGATGGAATATCAAGAGATTTGGTTTAATAAATTTCTTTCACTTTCTTAAGTTTTATCATGTCTCAAAAATCTTAATTGATATGATCCTATCCGTCTATAGAAACTTTTCAAAAAAATATATTTATTTTTCTTTTGACGCGGTATCATATCTAAAAGGGGATAATAATATGAGAGAATAAGAGGATAAATGTGCATGATTGAACAGGGAGAAGGACATTTTTTTAATTAAAAAAAATAAAAATGGAGGCCCCCTTTTTTATTCAAAATCCTTTAAATTTTTTATTATATACTAGTGTGATCATGCACACGCGTTACGTGTGTAATATAATAATATTTAAATTATTTGGGTCTTTGAAAATCTGAATTGTTTTATAAACCAAGAATTAATTATTTGGGTAAGATTCGTCAGACTCATGCAATAGTGACGCTAGAGAATCCCTTCCCTATGCAAAAAAATATTTTAATTTAATATTATACTTGTCTTAGTAAAAAAAATTAAGAAAAGTATATTTTTTAATATTGTCGACTTAAAATATTTATAGAAGCTTCTTTGATTATAATGTTGTCAATTCTAAGATATGGGATTAAAGAGAATTATATTTTTTTATATAAAACAATCAGAAAATTAATGATAAGAACAATTCTAGATTATTTCGCTTGTGGAATTATTAATAAATCTTGAAATTATTTTTAGTGTAAATAGAAAAAAGGGCGTTAACGTAAATACATTTTAGGCTTCACCAAAGTTAGTTAGTAAAGGGGGGAGATTTTTAAAAAAATAGTAAGATTATTAAAATTTTTATTTATTTTCTAAATATTATATAAATAACTTATTTATTATATTAAAAAAATAATTATGTACATTTTAGATATTTCTTATATTCTGTTTGACTATGTGGAGTAAAGGATTAATTAATTGATGGCAGACCGTCAAATAATCCAGGAAGGGATTTTCTTTTAAGAACTTATTATTAATAGTTAGGAGTGTTGTGCAGTAGAATTAAAAAAGTTTAAAAAAACAACGTGTGTATACACTAATCAATGTCGAAGTCATTGCGAAATAACCATAATAAAGGGTACGGGAAGTTGAACAATCATAGGACTGATATGAAAAACAAGTGACTATCTAGGTTTCTTGCCATGGACTACAACCTCGCAGTGTTGAAGCTCTTCTCCGGCGAACTGAAAGATGCTCGGCCCTCTACCTCCCCGTCCTCAACCAGCGAGCCTGGATGCAGGTCCTCACATACATGCATCTATCCTGCTTGTTTTCCTCGTCTCCCGTTCTTTGGGATTGATGGCGCGGCGAACACAGGCTGGGGTTTTGGTGTCGCGATCCGATGAGGGTGCTTCCTCATCGACGACGGTTCCGGCGTCGTCGGGCTCCTCCTATCAGCCGAATCCCATCCTCAGCGGTGGAACATTGGTAGAAAGAAACTCCCCTTTTAATCTTTGATCTCTTCTCATCTGCGGTTGCAGGGATAGGAGTAGACACTCCCCTTTTAACATTGGTCGAGCTTCAGCACTTTACCATATTATGAATCATTTCTTCTTAGTTCCAGGGATATATTTGTCCTGATTTCTAGTTGTGGAATAGTGCTGATTTTCGTTTCCATATATCCGTCCTGATTTTTAGTTTTGGAATTTTGCTGAAGTTTCATTCCAGTTCATCTTCGAATACTGTAAGGTGATGAGAGGTTCCCAGTTGCTGAAATGTCCAGTTGTGCTGGTTTATGATGTCGAAGTCAGGTTGAAGCTGATACTTGTAAATTGCAGTTGTAATAATGCTGTTGCTATAACTTAGAAGATACTGAAAGTGGTGGTTGTTGATTGATGTTGTGTGCTGAAATTGAAATTTCTTTCCCAGATTCTTTGTTCAAGATCTTAACCTTGCGAATCCTTTTTTTACGCTGGTTTAGAAGTTTAAAGTTGAGTGAAAGAATACACTTTTGCTTGTTTTCTTTTCAGGTTATACATGCAAATAGATTGTATTAATTGAAATAAATTTTGTTACAATGGAGGTAGATAGGAGAGGGTCAGAGTTTTTTATTTTTGTTTTTGAGGAAATTGTAGGAATTTTGTGTTTGAAAGTTGATGTACATTTTTTTTCTGTTTCGTATTGTTTACTTGCCCTGTTTAAAAAAAAACAATCTAAATTGACCTTTCTTTTGATCTGTTAGTGGTGAAATTGTTGAATTGTCAAATCCAACATGGGTTTGTTATTAAGTAAAAGCTCTGTGAAGATGTCTCTAGATTTATCAAAGATCAATGTTCAGACAAATGTATCTTGAATTTCTTCTGTGTCATGTCTTGCTTCATCACAAGTGTGTAGCAAAGGATCTGGTAGGTGAAAGACAAATCTTTTGAGCTTCAAGATGATGTTTCTCTTGTTGTTTTAAGTTAGATTGTTTGTTCTTTCATACTCTTTTGATGCTGTCATTATTTGTTTACTTTAATGATTAGAAGCATTCTTGAGAATCCTCTTTTCGCTTCATGAAAAAAGGAACAATATAATCTGGAAAAGAACTGCGAAATTTGATACTAGAAACCATAGCTCATCAAATCCATATTATTCCAGGCTCACAAGATTGCTGACCTCTCTGAACACCCAAACGAGAAGCACTGTGGAACTTAGAGGTCATTTAGGCACATAAATTGTTCTATCTTACATCACCAGCCTTCGTGACTCTGCATCATTGTGCAATACTAAGGAGTGATATTTTTTGTTTAATTTCTGGCTCACTTTACCCAAAAACTTTGAGAGGGAAGAAAGGAAACTAAATGCTTTCATTGTCTTAATCTCTGCTTATTAAGGAATGTTTTTTGATGTACTGATATTTGGGAACCAAGTATTTGATCAAGAGTTCAAGACAATAGTCTTTGCTATCTTTTTTTTTCCATGTAAAATTTGACAGAAACATTTCTGTAAAATAGACTATTTATATCTTAGATCAGCAGCAGTTCCTTATTCACTGCAATGATGTTACTGTGTTTGAGCATTGTAGTGTTTTTTGGTGAAAAACACCATGGACCATGTGAAGCATTCATCAAACTGTAGTCAAAAGGCTTTGCTGTTATTTTATTGTTAATAAATGGTGCTCTTGGTACAGTTTGATGTAGAATCTAATTGCAGTTTTAGCTTTGTGTCATTTTTTAGCCTGGATTTTGATGCATCTGTGCATTATTATTCCTATATAATCCACCCTTAGATGTGTATGTGACTGAGTGATGATCTTGTTTACCAGAGTTTCCTTCATTTGCTTTTTAGTATCTTGATAATGAATAGGCATTTCCCATGTAGCTTAATTACTATAATGATGTTCTAATATACTACAACAATTGGCCATGAGTGCCATTTCCCTGGGTAACTTAAATTAACTTAATCATGTGTCTAATAAATTATAACAAGGAGCATGAGTTTTAACCATTTTGAATTGGCTATTTAGACATTTTGCATCGTCATAACAATTGATTAAGATCGATGGTCAAGATTGTTGGTATTATTTTATGCTGACCGCTAAGGTCCAATGTAGCTCTCAGTCATTTCATCCAAGTCTGAGATTGACATTTGTCTTTGATATGGTTTGTAAAAATGCAATTTACTTAGGCCCTGCTTAAACTAAACATTTGTGTTCCCATGAAGAGTTGAATTACTTTAGCTTTATGGAATATCATTGTGAATGAACACTTTTAAGTACTATCTATGTGACCTTACTAAGCTTTTTCAGATGTTAATCTTCAGGACTGGTTGGCCATTGATCATGTAAAGCTTTTGTATGAACCCACTCTGGTCCAGGTCAGGTCTCTTGTTGAACTCAAAAAGAATGTCTTCTTCTAGAGCTAAGATTACCTCCGAAGTAATTAGTTGAGATATCATCACATTTCACTGTGCAAAATTCAGTTTGTTTTATGTCTTTGCATCTGCTAGTGGTTCAAAAAGTTTAGTCTGTTATATAATTCTGCAGAGCATATTGTTGTATCTGAGGAACATGCTGCAGAGCATATTGTTGTATCTAATTCTTTCTTAAGATCTTGGACCGATAAATTCTCCTTCAACTTCAATTTATGATGCATAAAATGATGAACCTTATAATATCGAACCTGGGGTGACCGGTCCAGTCCCACGGAAGTTTTCCATCGATCGTCAGATAAATTAGGAAGTGCTCGCGATGAGCGGCCCATCTCGTGGTTGCACGCCCCATTTCCACACTGTTTGGGAGGAGATGAGGTAAGGGGAGGGAAGGGTAGCGAAGGAGAAGAGAAATTTGAAACCTTGTTTGGAAGGAAGTGAGCTACGGAAAAGAAAAGTAAGGAAGGGTCAGCTTTAAACCCCCTTACCCTTCCTTACACCCCAAAGGGAAGGTAAGGGGAACTAAAAAAAATTATGTTGTAATTTTATTCCTGTTTTATTATATCAATTTCAAAAATCATTGTTTTAGGTATTCTTTGCATGGCGAAGAAAAACACTCGTACCGCCCGACGGTCGCACTTTGCCGACTTCGACGCCGACGCCAACTTCAACGCAAACGCCGATTTTGACGCTGACTACGACGCCAACACCGACGTTGTTTTGATGTCAACGTTGACGCCGACTTTAACAAATGAGCTACAATTGCTTGGACGTGTAAGTCTAAACCAATAAATATATTTAAGATGCACTAGGTTCTTGAACGCGTAAGTCTTTAACAAAAGTGAGGATAATTTTGTAACTTTATATATTTAACCTTCGTTACCCTCACTTTCCTCCCAAACACGGTAATACATGTTATGTTAATGAACTTTCCCTCCCTCCTGAACAAAAAGAATATAAATACTTTACTTCCCCTCCTTTCCCCTTCCTTTAATGAACCTTCGCTCACCCCATCTAAACATAGGGTTAGAGGAAAAATTCTAGGGATTACTTGGATGACATCTTGACGTCTTTCTGCTGCACCATAGCCCTAGAGGCTGCAATTTATGATACATTATTTGACAAGACATTAACAAAATCAAGATGCTTTGAAGTACTACTATTTGTATTGTTGGCCTTTTAAATAGGCATAGCTTCAGTCTAACCTTTTGTTTTTTTAAATATAAAAACCTGTTTTGTCACTAAATTTGGATCATTAACAGCTTAAATATTCTGTTAATTTGTCTTGTTGCAAGGTGATTGATCATGGATAGGCTTTTCTATGTTATCTACAAATTGAATCTCATCAATCAGCAAATTGTTTTTGAGAAATCATTACTGAGAACATCATTATATCCCTGTGTTAAATCAATGATTAATCCAATATAGGTTTTTCTATGTTATCTACAAATTGAACCTCATCATCAAGCAAATTGTTATTGTGAAAATCATTATCAGAACAATTTTTGTCCCTGTGTTAAATCAATACAACTCAAAACTGAAATGTCAATATCAACAAATCCACATTTAGGCTCATAGAAAGTTTTTTTGGCAAAGTTGTGCAGTTTTATGTCCTTTTCATTCTTCTTTTAGGGGGCGGTATAAGGAAGAAATTGATAAGTTAGAGATGACAAGTATGCTGTTTGAGTGAAGAAACAAAAATTATGATTAAAAAAGAAACCTTTCTGAATTAGTGGCATACAACGTCAGAACCTCAATGTCATCATATCAATTTAGAAGAAAGAAATATAGATCAGCAATATAAATTTAGCTTGCATAAAGACTTCAATTTTTTTATCAATGGCATTAGAGATAAATGTACATCATTCCTAAAAAGAAATGATAAATCTTCAACTATTCGAATTTTCTATACTTTGAGGAAATAATATCAGTATCTTTTTAAATTTGTGGCATGCATTGTAAAAACAGAGTTCAGAAATATATATTGAGCCCGTACTTGTCTTATATACCATGAGAAAGAGATAAATCTGCTGTTTCCTTAAAAAAAAATATATAAACCCTCAATTATTGCAACATACTAGACTTTCAGGAAATAATAATAAGGCCCGTACTTGGACATATCATTGACAGTGAGCTTTTAGTTGTCAGTCTCTTTCTTTGATACTTAATGTCTGATTATTTCATTTAAAATAGCATTACTGAGAAAAATTTTCCGGAAGGAAAATCTTGTTGACTGTGCTTCAAGAGAAATATATTTTTTTTCTATCCTTCTTTCTTTTGTTGATAGATTTTTGCCTACTCCACCTGATCATCCCGCCAACTTGGGGAGGGCCATCGTAGATAGACATGGAAGAGTCTGTTGGGTTTGATGGAGGTACATTTCACCTGGTAAAGGTAAATGCTTTCTGTTATTTATTTTTATCATTCAGGTATCCGGGCTTTGCCCGACTCTAATTCTAGAGCTAGACGGTTTAACCCATGGTTCACTTATTGGTTAAATCCGGACAACAATTTATGCACACTCAGAAGGTGTTTTACCACTGCACTAGGAGCAAAGGTAAATGCATTCTAGCTACCTACTCGCGTGAGATGGATTAAAAACTGTCTATGTCTGCGTTAAGCAGATGCTGACCTGTGGCCAGTAGATCCTTGGCAGACTCCAGTAGCATGTGATGTTAATGTAAAACGAAACCATTTTGGTTGCGTCCTTTCCCATCACATCTGTCATTGCCAACTAATGATACCATATTTTTTATCCGAGGAGTGAGCAGTCTGTACATCCTGCGCCATCTATTTAAATATCTCAAATATTTGTGTTGGATATTGCTGTCCAGTTGTGTGCCGTGTCAAGCTAGCATGTAGCGAATACAATTAGCCTGATGAAGTCCGCTTTCTTTAAAACATCTACAAGGTTTATTTCCAGTTTTTTAGACCTTTAATCTACATGTGTATGATTGCAAACTTTTACTTTTGCATGTTAGAATTATCAAATCAAAGAAAGATCAATTCCGAGTAAAGCCGGAAGAAATACCTTTTTATGTGGTGACCTGTTCAATTTTTTAATTTACCTTTTTATAGATTACTATAAGGCCGGCCATGTGAGACGTCAGGGATCACACCTTTTGCCAAATAATTGATGCTTTCTTGTGATTTGAAGTTTGTTTAGACTTGTGCTTAGCAAGTCGGCCAATGCAACTTAGAAAGTTTACATGAAAGATGAAGTAGGGAAGAAAATGGATCTGAAATTCATTTGTGGATTATTTTTTGTTCAGTCGAAGTCAGTGGAAGAGGAATTTTTTTCCCCTCTAAGCAAAGTCCAAAAAAAAAAAATAATCTTCAGTGCCTTGTTAGTCTAGGGCAAGGAGCTCATCGCCCTTGCGGCCACCAATTGTTAGTGCTATAAATTTTTGTGTTATTGAAGTTTATTTGATAAGACAATTAAATTAAATTGAGCTTAAAATAATTATTGATAAATAAGATCATTAACTTAGTTTTGTCAGTAGGTATTATTCACAAATATTATTCACAAATAAGATCATGTTTGACATGTTGTATCCTTGTATGTGTGTGGTGCGTGTGATGTAATAATTCAGGAATTATTATTATTTTATTTTCTGCTGCGCATGTTTACGAAACGTGTTTTAACACACACCGTATCGAACATATCCCAACAGTTTGTTTGTCGTTTGAATAGGCCTCCATGAGCACTTTTCAATTTATTTGAGTGATCGGTGAAAAATTTTTGTATCATCGGATTAGTCAGTCAGGATTAATCGATCTGAAGAGCATTGGTGGGGTATTTCTGGCCTACTCAAGCTGAGGCGGTTCGGACGGTAGCAACCTGCTTATCTTGTCAAAAATATCAAAATGTATAGCACAAGCCCACTGAGGAGCTCAAGGCATTCATAGTCTCTTGCCCGTTCGACCAGTGGGGCATGACCATCGTCGAACCCTTCCCCATGGCGACCAGACAGAGGAAATTCCTTCTTGTGGCGGTAGACTACTTCTCCAAATGGGTGGAGGCTGAGCCGCTTGCCAAGATAACCGAATAAATGGTTATCAAGTTCTTGTGGCAAAACATTATATGTTGGTTCGGCATCCCACACAAACTCGTCTCTAATAATGAAAGGAAATTTCAAGGACGAAGGCTCAAAAAATGGTGTGTCAGGTATGGTATTACACAAAGCTTCACTTCAGTAGCTTACCCCAAAACAATGGCAGACGGAAGTCACCAACAGAGGAATCCTCAGAGGACTCCCGACTCGGCTCGACCACGTTAGAGGAAGCTGGGTAGATGAATTGCCAAGCATACTGTGGGCCTACCACACTATGTCGAGGGAAGCTAACGACATAACCTCATTCCACTTGGTATACAGGGGGGAGCATTAGTGTTGGTCGAGATGGGAGTTGCACCCGATAGGGTGCAGCTTTCTGACGAGGAGAACCCCGAACTGCGTCTCATGGAGCTACACTTAATAGACAAGATCAGAGACAAAGCAGCTGTGCAGCTAATGACATATCGACAAAGGATAAAGTAAAACTACAACAGAAGGTTGATTTCCAGATCTTTCCAGGTCGATGACTTAGTCTGGAAAAGAGTCAATTTGGTTGACGATATCACCAAGTTGGAGGCCTCGTGGGGAGGACCGTACATGTTGGTTAGTCCTAGGAAAACGAACCAGTTCCACTGTACAAAATTTTTTTTGTACAAATGTCGAACCTTTCCTTAAATAACCTATTGTGTTATTTAGAAGTTAAATTAGGAATCGCAGACGAAACTTAACATCATTGATTCCAAATTTAACTTATCTGTTCTTAATGGTTTAGATTTGAATCGCAAGCGGAACTTAACATTATTGATTCAAATCTACCTAAGTTATTAATTCCATTAAATATTAATTTCCAAAATTGATTTCCAGAACTGCATGGTGAGACACATGGCCTTCTTGGAAATAGGAGCAACCACCACCGCCTAGGCAAAGCCTTTTAAGGAAAGTTAATATTTAATTTCCTTAAATAACTCTAAGTTAACCAAAAAGAACAATCGAATCACAATTTTGAAAAAGAAGAAAACACAAACTCGAAAAAACTTATTTGAAAAACTATATCTAATTGCCTTTTGTATTTAGAATTCTTACAAAGAAAATAACTAGTATGATGCGGAAGAAAATTACTAGTTATACCTTCTCTTTGTAAGCTAATGACCTCGAGATCTTCTGCCGTATTCCTCGCCTCGCCTCGCCTTGGACGTCGTGTGGGCGACGATCCTCCAAGACGAACACCATCCAAAAGCTTCCTCCTCTTCTTCTAAAATCCGGCCACCACCACCACCAAGAAGAGAGCAAAAGGGAAAAGAGAAGGGAGAGGGGTCGGCCACTTGAGATCTCCAAACAAAAGAATAAGAGTTGTGTCTTATGAAGTCCCCTTACCCCTTCTTTTATATTACTTGTCCAAGGCAAATAAGGAAAAACTTTTTACAAAAAAATAAAATCATTCAAGAGTTTTCCCTTTTCCCTTTTCCCTTTTAATTTTTCCTTTTCTTTCCTCTTGATTGAATCAATCACCAATTTTGATTGATGATGATTTTATTTATTTTAATTATGGTCGGCCCCTTGCTTGGGCACCAAGCAAAGTGGTCGGCCACCTCATCAAGAGAAAAGGAAATATTTTTTAAAAAAATTTTACTAGAAGAAATCTTCTTATAAAATTTACAAGCTCTCTTTTTTAAAGTAGGAGTTAAAAAAGGAAAGTTCTAAAATTAAAACCATATTTTAAAATTTAAGACTTCTCTTATAAAATTTCCTTTTTTAACATGATGATAGAAAATTTTAATTTTAAAACTTATCTTCCTTTTTTTTTCTTAAACCATGAGGATGGTTAAAAAAAGGAAAATTTTAAAACTTTTAAAATTCTCTATTAAAATATGTGGCCAAATTCAAATAAGGAAAGTTTTTAAAATTAAAATCTCTATTTTAAAACTTATAGTATTCTACAAAGAGAAGATTTTAAAAATTTAAAAACAACCCTCCTTATTTGAATATTGTGACCGACCCCTTCATGCTTGGTCACCAAGCAAAGGGCCGACCCCTATAGAAGAGGATGTGGCCGACCCTTGCTTGGTCACCAAGCATTGGACCGGTCCACTTCTTGGATACCAAGAAGAGCCTTACATTTGGATGGACTTAAGGTTATAATGAGGCTATGACAGAGACTTAGAGGAGAAATTGGTTTTGGCCTTCCGATGAGCTTGAGTATCCCACGTTCGTCCCGAACACATAACTCAAGTTCATCGATAATAACTCATTCCACTAGAGAGTTATTATCGCACTACCGCACCAATCCCAAATTACATTATGGGTTCCTTCTTATCATGAGTGTGTTAGTCTCCCTGTGTTTAGGATTACGAATGTCCACTAATTAAGTAAGTTACTGATAACTCACTTAATTAATATCTAGCTCCAAGAGTAATACCACTCAACTTCATCGTCATGTCGGACTAAGTCCACCTGCAGGGTTTAACATGACAATCCTTATGAGCTCCTCTTGGAGACATTCTCAACCTAGATAACTAGGACATAGATTCCTTCTATAATCAACAACACACACTATAAGTAATATCATTTCCCAACTTATCGGGCATATTGATTTATCGAGCTAAACCTCACCCTTTGATAAGTCAAAGAAATAAATATTAAATATATGTTCTTGTTATTATATTAGGATTAAAAGCACACACTTCCATAATAACTAAGGTCTAGTTCTTTTACTAAGTCAGTACAAAAAGAACTTACCTAAATGATCCTACTCAATATACTTAAAGTGTATCAGTGTAATTTATTAGTCAAGATAAACTAATACTTAATTACACTACGACTATTCTGATGGTTTGTTCCTTTCCATCTTAGTCGTGAGCAACTGTTTATAATTTATAAAAAACCGACAACATGATCTTCTGAGTGTCACACCACACTTCATGTTATCTACTATATAAATTAATTGAACAATTACATATAACAAATAAATGCATATATTGACCAATGTGATTTTTTATTTCAAAATAAATGTTTACAAAAGCTAGGCTTTTAGTATACACTCCAACAATCTCCCACTTATACTAAAAGACTAAGCTGTCATATCTGTTGCCATACATCTAATTCTCATTCCCTCCACATGCCGATCAAAAGCTTTCGGCGGAAGGGCCTTAGTGAAAGGATCTGCCAGGTTATCTGCTGATGTAATCTTGGTGACGACAACTTCTCCTCGCTTGACGATGTCTCGTATCAAGTGGTACTTGTGCTCTATATGTTTACTTGCTTTATGGGCTCATGGTTCCTTCGAGTTTGCAACTGTATCGCTATTATCACAATAAATTGTGTTGGTGCAGTAAGCATCCGACGATCGAACCTCAGTTTTGATAATGGCAAAGGGATTCAAAGTTAAGATTCCTTGTTATCTAACGTGGTTAAATAAGGTTTCAGAAAAGTCCTAACTGCGGTTAGGTAAGGGAAAATCTTAAGGGGGGGTAACCTTAGGTCCTAGCGGGTGGTAACCCTAGGTGAAGAAAAATCCTAAGGGGGGTAACCTTAGGTCCTAGGGGGTGGTAACCCTAGGTGAAGGAAAATCCTAAGGGGGGGTAACCTTAGGTCCTAGGGGGCGGTAACCCTAGGTGAAGGAAAATCCTAAGGGGGGGCAACCTTAGGTCCTAGGGGGCGGTAACCCTAGGTGAAGGAAAACTCTAAGGGGCGGCAACCTTAGGTCCTAGGGGGTGGTAACCCTAGGTGGAGAAAAACCCTAGGGGGCAATAACCCTAGGTCATAGGGGGTGGTAATCCTAGGCGGAAAGTCCAGTCGGTCTGGAGGACTGGACTGACATCAGGTAATCTCTCCTGAGGGGAGTAGGTGAGGACGCGTTCCCCGTAGAGGGAACAGTAGGCGTCGAAAACCCGAAGTCAGACTCGGACAGTCAGGAGACTGTCTATACTTCATTTATCATATTTATTGTGCTAACTTTGTGTTGCAGGATAGTATTTGGGACTAACGTATCTTGCAGGTGCAAAGGAGCAACCTAAAGCCTCGGATGAACAGTGTCCGAGGCGCCTCCATGGAGCTTGGAGGCGCCTCGGGTGCAAAGCTAGAGCTGGCTGCGAAGCACCATTGGAGGCGCCTTGAAGAAGGCAGAAGGCGCCTTGGAAGGCGCCTTGAGTGAGGTTTAAGGCGCCTTAAGCAGATGAACTTCGACCAGTTCAAGCTCGATCCACGCGGAGGACTCGGCAGCATGGAGGCGCCTTGAACAGCCTTCAAGGCGCCTTGAACACCCTTTATAAGGGGGTTTCGACCAGCACTTCAAATGAACAACTTCCACACTTCCTTTCTTCAACGTGCTGCTAACGAGATCATCCCGAAGTGCTGCTACGACATACCGACGACCCGGAGCTCCAGACTTTGATATATACTTACTGTCAGTATTGTTTTTCTTTATAGTTCTAATTATAACATTCTTCCAACAATTACGTGCTTATAGTTGTTGCCCACGGAAAGCGATCAAGGATCGCGGGCCTTCGAGTAGGAGTCGTCACAGGCTCCGAACGAAGTAAATCCTCCGTGTTTGTGTGATTGTCTTTTCTATTTCCGCTGCATTTACTCGTACGTTTTAAATCGAACGATTCCTATAATTCAAACGAAATAGCCTCGAGCGCTATTCACCCCCCTCTAGCGCGGTCTCGATCCAACAATTGGTATCAGAGCGGGGTCGCTTTGAACTGGTGCAACCACCATTCAAGCATTTTTTTTCGTGGCTTTGTCGTTTGTATAGGTTAAAAATAAAACCTTACGCCTTTCGTTTTTTTCCTCCAAAACTGCTTTTGAAAAATTAATTTTCATCTTTTCACCATTGGTTGGAATTAGCGAAATATTGCGTTTTCAAAAATTTGTGGTAATATTTTTTTTTAATATTATTTTAATAATATTTTATTATTATTTTTTTTGAAATTCCTGAATTACTATCTTTATTTCTCTCTCGCACTACTAATCCAAGACTAAGTCTTGCAACAAGTTTTATTGTGTTTATTTTACGAGATTCCTTCTAATGGCCTACAAAGATGGGTACAACTCCACATGCCTACCACTGCTATCTGACGAGAACTTCAGATAGCATCAATTAAAGACCGAAGCAGAAATATGGACCATAGTCCATATTGGATTCACTCTCCCCACCAAAGAAGGTGTACTCATCACCTGTGACAAGTGGGATGCACAAACAATAAGGACATTCGAGGCAAATGCAAAAGCAACTTACATTCTCCTATGCGGACTAACAAATTCAGATCTTGATTAAGTTGGAAAGTTCAAAAATGCTAAGGAGCTTTGGGAGAAAGTGCTCAAGCTTTATGAGATCCCTTCAGAGTTAGAAGATCGAATAGAACCTGAGTCCAAATTTGAAATTGAATCCTCAGAGTCAACCTTCGAACCAGACTCAGAAGAATTAGAGCAAACCGATATCATAGCACTGATGGCCAAAGATGAGATATCTGAATCTGAGTCAGAATTTGAAATGGCAACAGTCAAGGGGGAGGATCCTATCACGGATCTAAAAGGTAAAATTGTAAATTCAAATTGTAAATCTCTCATAATCTGTTTTAA